>NC_080543.1:133565325-133900325 GCF_028640845.1 Ahaetulla prasina | reverse complement strand
CTTTGTTTGAACAGGTGACGAGGACTCAATGAACTCTGAACCTCAGTTTGGTCTACTGATGAGTTCCAAAACAGAAGAAGCTTCAAGAGGGATTCATAAGCTTTCTATCCAATCAAGCTTTTCTTTTGAATGGCTACATTATAATTATGAATACATCAAACAATAACTCATAGCAGTCAATGGGATGGATTAGGTTACCTTTACTAATTGGGGTAACTCAAATTCATTTTTTTTTATTTTGTCACAACAGTATATGCAAACATTGACATAAAAACAGTAACACATCATATAAACATATAAACATGTATATAGGCTTGTTGTTGTTGTTAGTTGCGAAGTCGTGTCCGACCCATCACGACCCCATGGACAACATTCCTCCAGACCTTCCTGTCCTCTACCATCCCCTGTAGACCATTTAAGCTCATGCTTACTTCTTCAGTGACTCCATCCAGCCACCTCGTTCTCTGTCGTCCCCTTTTTCTTTTGCCCTCCATCGTTCCCAGCATTAGGCTCCTCTCCAGTGAATCCTTCTTTCTCATTAGGTAGCCAAAGTATTTCAGTTTCACCTTCAGGATCTGGCCTTCTAAAGAGCGGTCAGGGTTGATCTCCTCTAGGACTGACCGGTTGGATCGCCTTGCAGTCCAAGGGACTCGCAGGAGTCTTCTCCAGCACCAGAGTTCAAAGGCCTCAATTCTTTGGCGATCAGCCTTTCTTATGGTCCAACCTTCACAGCCATCCATTGCAAGTGGGAAAACCATAGCTTTGACTATAATCCCTTTCATGGATTACTGCCTTGTCGTGGCGAAGGGGCTTGCATAGCTCAATGAAGCTATGAGCTTTGCCGTGCAGGGACACCCAAGATGGACAGGTCATAGGAGAGAGTTCTGACAAAACGTAATCTACTGGAGAAGGAAATGGCAACCCACTCCAGTATCTTTGCCATGAGAACCCCATGGACAGTATATAGGCTAATATATATATAAATATAAAATATAGGCTAAAATATGTATATATATATAAGCAAAGAATTAATTTGATTCTTATATATTAAAGAAGTGTTTAGGATGAAGTCATACTCCACGTACTGTAGATAATGGTCCTTTGGATTAAATACCTAGGCCGATCACTTAGCATCTGAATTGATATTTTATCTAGACCGCTATCAACAATACCTTGAGTTTCCTGGTCTAACTATAAATGCTTAGCAGCCGGGCTTCAATTCCTCTGTTAATGCTTTCATTTATCTTGTTAGCATCTTATTACTTTAGCCTGGCATGGCTGAGAATTTCAAACGCCTGCTTGTTGGAACTGAGTTTGCAATAGTGTTTGTTTAAAATATTGAACCCACATGCGTTAAAATCCCACACTGGACCTTTCAGAATTTCTCCTACATCATTTAATGCCTGTTAGATTGAGTAGAAATGATTATCTGTGGGAACCTTAGTAAGACACTCTAATAATTTTGTGGGTGCGTTTGAGGAGAGCCCTTTTTATATACCAAAGGCTTGCAAGCTAATAGAATCTGAATGCTTCGATTATTCAGCAATTCCCTTGCAATGGGGTTAGTTTGTTTTTTTTAACCATTTGCCATTTTAGGTGACATGTTTTTATTAAGAAACAATAAACAGGTTCTATATTTTATGACAAGCATCACATCAAGTAATTTTTATTGATTTTCTGATGAGTAATGTTTAGATTTCACCCAGAAAGGTAGGGAAGAAAATCAAATTCTAGGGTATAATTTCTAATCTTGTCATGGTGCTTTAGTTGCTGCATTTTAAGCAATTCAAAGGCTAACTTTTTATTGAAAAGCATCCAGGGATGAAATGCAGCACATTTTGACAGGTTCCAGAGAACTGGTAGCGGAAATTTTGAGTAGTTCAGAGAACCGGCAAATACAACCTCTGGCTGGTCCCAGAATGGGGTGGGAATGGAGATTTTGCGATATCCTTCCCCTGGTATGGGGTGGGAATGGAGATTTTGCAGTATCCTTCCCCTGCCATGCCCACCAAGCCACACCTACCAAGCCACACCACACTCACCAAGCCACGCCCACCGAACTGGTAGTAAAAAAAAATTCAATTCTCACCACTGAAACCATCTATATAAAAGTAATCTGTATATCTACTAGAAACCAAAGTTCTCCATTCTCATACACAGCTTTCTAATTATATTTGTTCGCAACTGGATCTTTGTTCCACGCTTAGTTATCTGTCTGATTTTGCTATTTTTCTATTTAATGTCAGCAATATGATTGTGGATGACACTAAGAGCTGAAAAAAGGGACACTGCTTGGTTTGTTTATTTTTTTTTGAAAGAAGTAATACAGGTAGCCCTCGACATCTGACCACAATTGCGCTCCAAATTTCTGTTGTTAAGCGAGACAGTTCTTAAATGAGTTTTTCCCCATTTTACAACTTAAATACATTCCGTTTTGTGACTTTTCTTGCCGCCATTGTTAAATGAATCCCTGCGATTCTTAAGTTAGTAACCTGATGGTTTAGTTAAATTGGCTTCCCCATTGAAGATCACAAAACAGGATCCCATGACCCATCATAACTATGAAGAAGATGCCGAGCCTTCTACTTTTTATCATGCGCAATGGTCGTAAGTGTGAAAAATGGTCATGAGTCTTTCAGTGTCGTTGTAACTGTCACACACCCCCATCAGAGTCTGAATCTGTGGCGGAAGATAAGCTGGAACAAGAACTGACAGTGAGTGAGAGGACAGCTCTATTGGCCTTGGAGGAAATTGAGGAAGGGCAAAATCAGTCCAGGCAAGGCTGTTCGGAACTAGTAAGGCCTGTAGGCAGGGAGGAGAGACAGACCTCAGATGAAGAGCAAGAACCATCCTCTCCTGATATAAGGGCTCGTAGAGTGCAGAGAAGGTATGATCAGTGCAGACAGAGTAAGCCACACACAAGCACACACATGCTAAAACATATGAAGAACAGTTGCAGGAACTGGGTATGTCTAGTTTAATAAAAAGAAGGACTAGGGGAGACATGATAGCAGTCTTCCAATATCTCAGGGGTTGCCACAAAGAAGAGGGAGTTGGGCTGTTCTCCAAAGCACCTGAGGGTAGAACAAGAAGCAATAGGTGGAAACTGATCAAGGAAAGAAGCAACTTAGAACTAAGGAGAAACTTCCTGACAGTTAGAACAATCAATCAGTGGAACGACTTGCCTGCAGAAATTGTGAATGCTCCAACACTGGAAATTTTTAAGAAAATGTTGGATAACCATTTGTCTGAAATGGTGTAGGGTTTCCTGCCTGGGCAGGGGGTTGGACTAGATACAGCGGTTCTCAACCTGTGGGTCGCAACCCCGTTGGGGGTCGAATGACGATTTGCCAGGGGTCGCCTAAGACCATCGGAAATATGGGAAGTACACTTGCGAGTTGAAGAATCGCGCTCCAATGGTTGACTTCACAAGCCAGCTGCAGGCTCTTCAAATCGCTAGCCGAATTCGGCTTCAGGCGCGATGAATTAAAAAAGAGAGAAATCTTTGCTCTGATGTCTCCCTCTCAAGGCAGCTGCAATCACTCCCAATCGCTAGCCTAATCTGGCTTCAGGGGCGATAAACTTAGTAGGGGAGGAGTCTCCACTTTAATGCCTCTGTCCTCAAGGCAATCACAAGCAGTTCAGATCGCTAGCCAATATGGCTTCAGGCGCGATCAATTCAAAACAAAAATAATTTTATGGTTGGGGGTCGCCACATCGTGGAGAATTGTATTAAAGGAGTCGCCACATCATGGGGAATTATATTAAAGGGGTCGCAGCACTATAAAGGTTGAGAACCATTGGACTAGAAGATCTCCAAGGTCCCTTCCAACTCTGTTGTTATGTTATGTTATGTTAAGGAGAGTGCCCCACCCAGCTTCAACAGGCACACCTGGGGAATGAGACTTAAGGAGACGCTGTGGGAAGCGGCATGTGTCAGGAACAAATGCTGAGTTCCTGAAGCGTTATGTGCCAACATGTGAACTTGCCAAGAGTCCTTGCATTCCTTGTTGGCATTCTGGACTAATTATCTGGATCTTTTGCTCCCTGAACTCTTTGCTTGGCTCTTGTTTTGCCAAAGACATTTGGGATTTATTGGCGTGCAGCTTTGGTGCAGAAAGCGCTGGGCTGGACTAATTGCAGCCAGAGGCTGCTTAAGGTTTGTATGTGGGTTTGTTCTCACTGTGCTCTGGGACTTGCCAGAAACATGGGAAAGTTTTAGGGAGATTTGGAGCAATAAAGGGGCAGTTTGAACTGCCAGCTGTTTGTGTTATCTCTGTGCTGTGCCGTGGGTCATCACAGTAACTTTGAACAGTCATTAACTGAACTGTTATAAGTCAAGAACTACCTGTTCACTTTTTGGAAAAAAGAAACCATCACGTTATTTCTATATGTGTTATATTTTGAAGTGGCGTTGGTATGTTACATAATAATATCATCAAATGTACTCTAATTTGGAAATAGATAACTTAAACAGACTTTGGTTCATTTAAAGTTCTTAAATTATCATATAAATTAGCTGAATCCTTTTCTTTCTTTCTTTCTTTCTTTCTTTCTTTCTTTCTTTCTTTCTTTCTTTCTTTCTTTCTTCCTTTCGTGAAAAAGTTAGCATATGTAGCCAAGAAAAGAAGGCAGACTTTGGACAGCCTTAATGATCTCACCACTCACTGTAATGTTCTGTTCTTCCACATGTTTTAATTTTTAATTCTGACCATAATAAAGGATTGATTGATTGACCTGTCACCAATCTAACCAAATCTATCATCCCAATTCATCAGGAATGTGAGGTTTGAAATTTATGGATGATGGGTCTTCTGTTACAAATAAAATAGGAATATCATTTTTTGAGAAACATTTACGAAGACAGAAAAGTATTCCTTTTATTTTTCAGCTCTGTGGTCAATAAGAATTCATATTTTCAAATTTCAAGCTACAGCCAGACAGATTAATTGGGGGGGTAGAAATAATTGAGCCAATATCCAGATGAGTATTATGCAGCTAAGAATGTGCCCCAGTTAGCCAGGATTATGTTTATAGGTGAGAAAAGGATAAATGAGACCTTGAGGAAATATTGTAATAAAAACAAATTTAGCTCAAGGTAATGTGTTGATAGCTGCTACCACAACTTTTCTCAGCGGGTTATAAAAAACTGAACTCTGAGATCTTTGCTATTTTTAGCCTTCAGATCACAAATGGGTTTAGAGATACCAATTCCTTCCTACATTTACGGATAGCGAATTCAGTTATTCTTCCAGCCACCTCATAGGGTGACACGACGACCTAGTTGGTTTATGCTAGTGTTGCAAAGTCAGTCACACGGTTTGAATAACAAGGACGCTGACGAATTTACAAAAGAAAGTTCCAGAGGAATCTTTGTGCTCATTTGATGGGTCAACATAAATATTTCAGCAGAGATGTATCTAATGGCTTTTTCCCACCCACAAATTGTTAGATTTGTTGCTGTTTTCCCAAGTGAAATCAATGTTCAGAGCACTGTAACTAATTGAGTCATATTTTCTGCAAGCAGGCTGCATAATCACCTGGGTATATGCGTTCCCACTGTGCCTATGTCCACAGGATGAAGAAAGTACTACAACCCACATGTTAGAAGAAGGCTTTAGAATAGAATAGAATAGAATAGAATAGAATAGAATAGAATAGAATAGAATAGAATAGAATAGAATAGAATAGAATAGAATAGAATAGAATTTTTATTGGCCAAGTGTGATTGGACACACAAGGAATTTGTCTTGGTGCATATGCTCTCAATGTACATAAAAGAAAAGATACCTTCATCAAGGTACAACATTTACAACACAATTGATGGTCAATATATCAATATAAATCATAAGGATTGCCAGCAACAAGTTGTAGTCATACAGTCATAAGTGGAAAGAGATTGGTGATGGGAACTATGAGACGATTAATAGTGGTGCAGATTCAGTAAATAGTTTGACAGTGTTGAGGAAATTATTTGTTTAGCAGAGTGATGGCCTTCGGGAAAAAACTGTTCTTTTTTTTTTTGTATAAAAAAGTTTTATTTTTACAATCATATCAAACAACTCATTCAATGTACAGTTATATACAATTAGTCGGGCCTGCCCAGTCATCACCCCCCTTTTTAACACTCTTCCCTCTTCTACCTTCTACTTTCCAGACCTTCCTCTCCTTCTCTTATCTACATCCTCTCCTCCCTCCACCCTACACCTTCCTTCTACCTCTTCTACCCCTCTTCCTTCCTCTTCTCCTCTTTCCTACCTCCTACTCTCTCTTTTCTCCCTCCCCACCGCTCTAAAATGGTAACTGGGCAGACCCGACCCTCCATTAATTATATTTATACATCTTCAATAATCCCTGTACATTAACCATCACCCCATCTCTAGCCTCAACCCCCCAATTCCCCTCCCCCTTACCCCCCACCCCCCACCCCGACTTCCCAGAACAAAATGCAGGGTATCAAAACTAACAATCATAATCTAAAATAGGGAAAAAACTGTTCTTGTGTCTAGTTGTTCTGGTGTGCAGTGCTCTATAGCGTCGTTTTGAGGGTAGGAGTTGAAACAGTTTATGTCCAGGATGCGAGGGATCTGTAAATATTTTCACGGCCCTCTTCTTGATTCGTGCAGTATACAGGTCCTCAATGGAAGGCAAGTTGGTAGCAATTATTTTTTCTGCAGTTCTAATTATCCTCTGAAGTCTGTGTTTTTCTTGTTGGGTTGCAGAACCGAACCAGACAGTTATAGAGGTGCAAATGACAGACTCAATAATTCCTCTATAGAACTGAATCAGCAGCTCCTTGGGCAGTTTGAGCTAACCAGCAAGCAAGGAAATATGGAAGCAAGAAAAAAGAAGTGAAAAGCCCTCACTTTAAATTTTAATGCCCATTAAAATAAAGAAGATGTAATCAAGAAGAATATTTGTAGCTCAGGGTTGACATGACTTGGTGCTCTCTGAACTTGCTTGTTTTCTGGCAGACATTTCATTACCTGAACTAGGTAACATCATCCAGACTAGCATTGATGATGTTACCTAGTTTGGGTAATGAAATGTCTGCAAGAAAACAAGCAAGCTCAGCGATCATCGAGGACGACTCAAATTAAGATTTTGTGGTTATAAAACTACAGAGGTTTTCTAAACTAAAAAAAAAAAACCTATCAAACATCTCAGTTTCTTTTCAGTTTAACAGAGGGTCTGGAAGGGTCGTCTAATCCAGTGGTCTCCAATCTAGGCAACTTTCAGACTTGTGGACTTCAACTCCCAGAGTTCCTGGGAAGGGTCGTCTAGTCTGGAAGGGTCGTCTAGTCCAGTGGTCTCCAACCTAGGCAACTTTCAGACTTGTGGACTTCAACTCCCAGAGTTCCTGGGAAGGGTCGTCTAGTCTGGAAGGGTCGTCTAGTCCAGTGGTCTCCAACCTAGGCAACTTTCAGACTTGTGGACTTCAACTCCCAGAGTTCCTCAGCCAGCTTTGCTGGCTGAGGAACTCTGGGAGTTAATCCTATCTGAATTGAGACCCTGATCTAGTCCGACTCCCTGCCCAGGCAGGAGACCCTATACCGTTTCTGACAGGTAGCAGTCCAGTCTCTTCTTGGAAGCTTCCAGTGATGAAGCTCTCACAACTTCCAAAGGCAACTTCTGTTCCATTACTTGATGGCTCTCACTGTTAGAAAATTCCTCCTTATTTGCAAGTTGAATCTCTCCTTGTTCCATTTCAATCCATTATTCCTTGTCTGGCCTTCAGGTGCTTTGGAAAATAGCCTGATCCTTCCTCTCTGGGGCAGCCCCTCAAACATTAGAAGACTGCTATCATGTCTACCTTGGTCCTTCTCTTCACTAAAGTAGCCATGCCCAGTTCCTGCAGCCGTTCTTCATATGTTTTAGTCTCCAGTCCCCTAATCATCTTGGTTGCCCTTCCTTCCTTCCTTCCTTCCTTCCTTCCTTCCTTCCTTCCTTCCTTCCTTCCTTCCTTCCTTCCTCTTTTCATTAGGTTTATTTAGGTTTATTTAATTAAACGTATTTTCATTGAACTGAATACATCCAGTATAATGAAAAGAAGGACTAGGGGTGACATGATAGCAATGTTTCAGTAATAATAATAACAACAGAGTTGGAAGGGACCTTGGAGGTCTTCTAGTCCAACCCCCTGCCCAGACAGGAAACCCTACACCACTTCAGACAAATGGTTATCCAACATTTTCTTAAAAATTTCCAGTGTTGGAGCATTCACAACTTCTGCAGGCAAGTTGTTCCATGGATTAGTTGTTTTAACTCTCATGGAAATTTCTCCTTAGTTCTAAGTTGCTTCTCTCCTTGATGAGTTTCCACCCATTGCTTTTTGTTCTACCCTCAGGTGCTTTGGAGAATAGTTTGACTTGAGGGGTTGCCACAAAGAAGGTGGGGGGGAGGTCAACCTATTCTACAAAACACCTGAGAGCAAGCAAGAAGGAATGGATAGAAACTAGAACCAACCTAGAATTAAGGAAAAAATTCCTGACAATTAATCAGTGGAACAGATTGCCTTTAGAAGTTATGAGTACTCCATCACTGAAGGATTTTAAGAAAAGATTGGATAACCAGGCACTCTGGACCTGATTTTTCTCTCTGGTCAGTGGTTGAGAGATCTGGACTTAAAGGAAATAGTCACTGAACCTTTGTCATGGTCAGATCACTCTCTTCTTCGCCTGGACTTTCTGACCGCCATTCACCACCGCAGGGAGACGGAGCCGATACGTTGGTTCCGTCCCAGGCGCCTGATGGACCCGGATGGGTTCCGGACGGAGCTTGGGCCATTTCCTGAGGGTCTGGCTCACGGCTCGGCCGAGGAACTTGTGGCGGCCTGGGAACGGGCCGCGGCGGGGCCCTTAGACCGAGTCGTGCCTTTGCGGCCTCTGACCCGGCGCAGGGCCCAACCGGCTCCTTGGTTCTCCGAGGAGCTGAGGGGGATGAAGCGCCGGAGAAGACGCCTAGAGAGTTCCTGGAGGTCTAGCCGTTCGGAAGCTGATCGGACACTAGTGAAGTCCTATACTAGGACTTACCTAGTGGCATTGAGAGAAGCGGCGTAGCTCGCCTCCTCCCTCATTGCATCGGCAGATAACCGCCCGGCCGCCCTGTTTGGTGACTCGCTCCCTCCTTCATCAGGGGAGCGGGATGACCCGTTGCAGGGACGGGCTGAGGAGTTTAACGGTTATCTATCGATAAAATCGTTCAACCGGGATGGTCTGGACCAAGATTGCGGTGATGCGGGTGAGACGCTCGAGGGTGGTCTTGGCGACATTATTTGGGATGAGTTTGACCCTGTGGCTCCCGAGGACATGGACAGGTTGCTGGGTAGGCTGAATGCCACCACGTGTTTACTGGACCCGTGCCCCTCCTGGCTGGTGCTGGCCACTCGGGAGGTGACACGAGGCTGGCTCCAGGCGATTACGATCGCTTCTTTGGTGGAGGGTGTCTTCCCGGCCGCCTTGAAAGAGGCGGTGGTGAGGCCCCTCCTTAAGAAGCCTTCCCTGGACCCGGCTGTTTTAGGTAATTATCGTCCGGTCTCCAACCTTCGCTTTGCGGCGAAGGTTGTAGAGAGTATGGTGGCATATCAGCTTCCCTTGCACCTGGATGAAACTGTCTATCTAGACCCGTTCCAGTCCGGTTTCCGACCGGGTTACAGCACGGAGACGGCTTTGGTCGCGTTGGTAGATGATCTCTGGAGGGCCAGGGATAGGGGTTGTTCCTCTGCCCTGGTCCTATTAGACCTCTCAGCGGCTTTCGATACCATCGACCATGGTATCCTGCTGCGCCGGTTGGGGATTGGGAGTGGGAGGCACCGTTTACGGTGGTTCTCCTCCTATCTCTCCGACCGGTCGCAGTCGGTGTTGACAGGGGGGCAGAGGTCGTCCCCGAGGCGCCTCACTTGTGGGGTGCCGCAGGGGTCGATCCTCTCGCCCCTTCTGTTTAACATCTACATGAAACCGCTGGGTGAGATCATCAGTGGTTTCGGTGTGAAGTATCAGCTGTATGCGGATGATACTCAGCTGTACTTTTCTACACCGAACCACCCCAACGGCTATCAAGTGCTGTCCCGGTGTCTGGAGGCCGACGGGTCTGGATGGGGAGAAACAGGCTCAAGCTCAATCCCGCCAAGACAGAGTGGCTGTGGATGCGGCATCCCGGTACAGTCAGCTAAATCCAGCGGCTGAACATCGGTGGCGAGTCATTGGCCCCGATGGAAGGGTCCGCAACTTAGGCGTCCTCCTGGATGAACGGCTGTCTCTAGAAGAGCATTTGACGGCCGTCTCCAGGAGAGCGTTCTACCAGGTTCGCCTGGTACGCCAGTTGCGCCCCTTTCTGGACCGGGATGCCCTATCCACGGTTACTCACGCTCGTGACGTCTCGCCTGGATTACTGCAATGCTCTCTACATGGGGCTCCTTGAGGGGCATCCGGAGGCTACAGTTAGTCAGAATGCAGCTGCGCGGGTGATAGATGGAGGCCCTCGTGGCTCCCATATGACACCTATCCTGCGCAGACTGCACTGGCTTCCTGTGGCCTTCCGGGTGCGCTTCAAGGTTTTGGTGACCACCTTTAAAGCGCTCCATGGCATTGGGCGGGTTATTTACGGGACCGCCTACTGCGACCGAATACCTCCCACCGTCCGTGCGCTCTCACAGAGAGGGTCTCCTCAGGGTGCCGTCAGCGAGGCAATGTCGTCTGGCGGCGCCCAGGGAAGGGCCTTCTCTGTGGGGCTCCCACCCTCTGGAACGATCTACCCCGGACTTCGTCAGCTTTGGACCTTGGACCTTCCGCGGGCTTAAAACATACTTATTTAATTGTGCAGGACTGAGCTAGATTTTAAATTTTGGGTTTTAAATTGGGTTTTATTTCTATTTTTAATTGGACGGGCTTTAGAATAAGTTTTTTAAATGTTTTATATTGTATTTATATTCTATTTATCTGTTTTTAGTGCCTGTAAACCGCCCTGAGTCCCTTGGGAGATAGGGCGGTATATAAATACGATTAAATAAATAAATAAATAAATAATAACCCTTTGTTTGTAGGACCAAATTGGAGAAGAAGACCTCCAAGGTCCCTTCCAATTCTATACTTATGTAATTCAGTTTCATTATCCTCACTTTTTTACATAAGGAAAGGGTATGGATTGAAAATAACTGTACTACAAAAACACACTGCACTGACACTGTGGGTATAATGAAGAGCATATTGCATGGATATCTTTTGGAAATACTCAATTGTAGCTCACAAATGGAGACTTCCCATCCTTAGAAGTTTATAAAAGTGACAATTCTTAACCTACTGCATATCTTGTGCCTTGGAAAATAGAGTTGTATTGAGATTTTATGAATAAAACTGTATTTAATCTCCTTTTTAAAAGAAAAAAAAAATAACTGGCCCTTTATGCACCCTATTTTTGGTAATTGGAGTTGCTCTGATGAAAGGCAATTTATTTAGCTAGATAAAAGTTTTGTTATCTGTGCAATGTTTCCCAAAGCTGGTCTACATTTTACAAAGCAGAGTGGCATTCGTGGGGGAGAAAAAGTTTTTTTTTTTGTTAGTCATATCTCTTCTACCATCTATGAAAATAATGACAGCGTACTCTGGAGAAATGGGAGTTGCGAGAAGAGAAGAGAAGAGAAGAGAAGAGAAGAGAAGAGAAGAGAAGAGAAGAGAAGAGAAGAGAATTAGAATAGAGTAGAGTAGAGTAGAGTAAAGAAGAGTAGAGTAGAGTAAAATACAGTTAGAATCGAATCAAATAGACTAGACTAGACTAGACTAGACTAGACTGGACTGGACTGGACTGGACTGGACTGGACTGGACTGGACTGGATTGGACTGGACTGGATTGGATTAGGCTAGGCTAGGCTAGGCTAGGCTAGGCTAGACTAGACTAGACTAGACTAGACTAGACTAGACTAGACTAGACTAGACTAGACTAGACTAGACTAGAATAGACTAGACTAGAATAGAATAGAATAGAATAGAATAGAATAGAATAGAATAACAGAGTTGGAAGGAATCTGGGAGGTCTTCTAGACCAACCCCCTACTCAGGCAGGAAACCCTATGGTTCTCACTGTCAGGAAATGTCTCCTTTTTTTTTTTTTGAATTTATATCCCGCCCTTCTCCGAAGACTCAGGGCGGCTTACATTGTGTTAAGCAATAGTCTTCATCCATTTGTATATTATATACAAAGTCAACTTTTATTGCCCCCCCCCAACAATCTGGGTCCTCATTTTACCTACCTTATAAAGGATGGAAGGCTGAGTCAACCTTGGGCCTGGTGGGACTTGAACTTGCAGTAATTGCAAGCAGCTGTGTTAATAACAGACAGACTTAGTCTGCTGAGCCACCAGAGGTCCTTAGTTGTAGGTTGCGTCTCTCCTCGATTAGTTTAAATCCATGGCTGTCTCCCTCTTCTCTGTGGCAACCTCTTAGATATTGGAACACTGTTATCATGTCACTCCTAGTCCTTCTTTTCATTAAACTAGACAGAGTGGAGGACGCCAATATTCTTTTGGCAAGAAAGAAACTGGAGTTGTAATAATGATAAAACTCTGTAATAAAAGGGTGCAGGAATACATAACAGTCATGCTTTCTTGTAATACATCAGACCACATTGCTAACCAAACTGATTTCCATCACATTGATCTTTATCGCCGTTCCATGCACATACATGGACTTCAATATCTTAGCTTGCTTGTGTAGCGGGAGAAAATAAAATTTCAATAAAGCCCTAAGTATATTGATAAAACATTGTACCTTTCAGAACTTAGAGAAGCTTCTTTGATAAGAAGCTAAATGTTTTCAATAAAAAAAAAAATCCCAAGAAAGTCCAGTTGCCTTTTGGAAAAGCGCCTTTGCGACAACCATGACCTGGATGATTGAGAATCTCCATAGACGTGTATCTTTCAGAATTCTGAAACTGGATACTACTGATTTTCAACTTAATGTCTATGGAGATTCTCAGTCATCCAGGTCATGGTTGTCCCAAAGGTGCTTTTTTCAAGAGGCAGCTGCTCTTTCTGGTTTTTCTTTGAAGACGTTTCACTTCTCATCCAAGAAGCTTCTGCAGCCCTGACTGTTGTGGTCCCTCAGCAGCCTGTGGAGCTGCTGTGGAATCAGATAGCGATGAGGTTGAGGAAGAACATGGGCCAGTCCTGGAGGCTGGGGAAGGCCTGGATGAAGGCTCTGCATCAGAGGCAGAGATGGGGCCAGGGCCATCTGGGAGTGAGGTGCAGACTCCAGAGCCTCCAGAGGCTGACAATAGAGAGGCAGAGGAACAGGAGGAGCCTGTTCCTAATGCATGCATGAGAACAGCTGCCAGAAGGCAAGAGCAGCTAAAGCAAAGAGGATGACTCAGAAGTAGGGCCAAGAGATGATTGGCCCCTCCCATAAGGCTTAAAAGACCAGCAACGGCGCTTGGGTTCTTTGCCGGAAAACAACATTGATAGACTTGGTTTTTTGTCTTGCTGCTTTTATTTTTTGTTGGCATCTTCTGCTTCTGAACTTTTGCCAAGAAAAGCCTTTGGCAGTTTGCCTAATTAGACCAAGGTTGGTGATAAGACTGAAGAATTGTGTTATAAAGAATTTGTTTGGATTTAGTTTGGACTACGCTGAGAATGAGTTCATTCTCAGCTGTTCTAATAAAGTCTGTTTGTTTTCGAACTGATTGCATCTAATACTACCTACTTGGGCCTGGGTCATAACACTGACTGGATGGTGGGGAATGGAAGGATTTATACTCCTTGCAGACAGCTGGTCATTTGCATCCTTTTAAAGGGTCCTTGAGGCCACTTGGAGGTTTCTCTGTGTCTTCAGGGGCACCTGAGTGGTGCAAATGGTTCTTGTAGTCTGCATTTTTTTCTTTAGAAACCCATTCCAATTTCCACACCATTCCAAGGGTGTTCATCCCAAATTGTATAGCTAAAGGTTTGTAGAGATTCTCTGTCATCCAAGTCATGGTTGTCCCAAAGGTTCTTTTTTTTTCAGGAGGAAACTGGACTTGCTTGTTTTTTTCTTTGAAGACACTTTTTTTGGAAGATGACCTGGATGACTGAGAATCTCTACAGACTTTTAGCTATGCAATTTGGGATGAACACCCTTTGAATGGTGAGGGAGTAGGAACGGATTTCCAAAGGAAATGTTGCCGACTACAGGAACCATTTGCACCACTCAGGTGACTCTGAGGACACAGACAAACCTGCAAGTGCTTCAACGGCCCTATAAAAGGATGCAAAGGACCTTCCACACCATCCTGTCAGAGCTGAAGAAGCTTCTTGGATGAGAAGCAAAATGTTGTGTCCCACTCCCCCTCCGACGACTGGGTCTAGGAAGTCCGTATCAAGCGTGGCCACGAAGCCTCTGCAGCTTTGCCAAATTCCTTTCAGATTTCTCAGGGCAGGCAGGAATCCAAGTTGTGACTTCAGCAAACTAGATGAGACTTCGCTTGACTCAAGGTTGGAATGCCAAAAGCAGGTCCTTTATATAGGCTGTGGGGTGTGGCTCCATGACTCAGCACTTATCCAGGCCTGCACCTCCCTTCCTTCTGCTGACGTCGCCTCTCAGATCTCTGGAAGCGAGGATCCTCCCACTGTGAGGATCTGGATCTGGATAGCTGGATCTGCTGTCGGTAATTCCAGCACGTGGCTGGCTCCCTGCTCACACGCTATAGGAGTGAGGTTTGTTTGTTCATTCCTGACATCCTGTCCGGGCATGGGGCCAGGTCCGGGGGCTGGAGGCATGACAAGCCGTTCATCTTCATTATCAGACTCGGAGTCTGATAGCAGGCCCGGTTGGAGACGGGAGGGGCCCGGCTGAGGAGAAGAGGGAGGACGAGGCACAACACAAAATGTCTTCAAAAGAAAAGAAAAACAAGAAAGTCCAGTTGCCTTCTGAAAAAGCACCTTTGTTTTTCAACTTGTTATCAGGTTTAAAGTCACAGGGAAATTGTTTGTGTGTGCTCAGAGTTGTCACTTAACAAAACGCATACAGAAAATGGGGGATTTTAGAGCTAGCAAGAAGGTGGGAAGACTTGTTGACTCTAGGAAGTCTACAATATTTGCAAACTTTGGCACAAGACAAATATAGTGCCAGTGTAGTAAGTTAAAAAAGGGTCGCAAATAGACACATTTAACCTTTTTACTCCAATTTACTGCCAGGCATGTAATACATTTTATGTCAAACTTCAGGGAAAAATTACTGAGCTGCATTATTACATCAAGGGAAGGAAAAATTCCGAGCAGCACATCAAAACTTATTAAGTCTTTTCTGCCCCATTAAAGCCTATGGCAACAAAGGCTGCCAAATTTATAACAGGCATGCAAACTTTCATTTGGAGCTAAAGTGTTGTTTGTTGCTGCAGAGTTTGTCTGTGAGGCATTTCTTTAAAAACGCAGTGCAGTGCAGGGGAAATTTGGCTGTGATTCCCTGCAAGTGATGTCATTGACATGATATCATTATGCTATACAGAGACAGTGGGAACATCTGTGCCATACAAAATTATCTCTTACCTGCTTCTCTCTGGTGAGTAGACCCTGTCAACTCGCAAATCCCTGACCTGCTCTCAAGTTGCCTGTTGTGCCTCGCTCGCCCCCCTCTCAGCAGCCGGGCCCCTCTCGTCTCCTGCCAGACGCTGATAGTGCAGAAGAATGTCCTGGCATGCCTCCAGCCCCCAGTCCTGGCACCATGCCCGGACAAATGGAGCAGCTGGGCCCCTCCCCCACAGCATGTGAGCCTGGGGAGTGTGAAGCCAGTCACGAGCTGGAATTACTGGCAGCTGGAGGCTGGAGGGACCCACGCTTCCGGAGAGTGGAGAGGCGATGTCAGCAAAAGGAAGGGAGGGGCAGGCCTGGATAAGTGCTGAGTCATGGAGCCACACCCCATGGCCTATATAAAGGATCTGCTTTCTGGCATTCTTTGAGTCAGGCAAAGTCTAAATTGGATTGCTGAAGTCACATCCTGGTCTCCTGCCTGCCCTGGGAACTCTGACAGAACTTTGGCAAAGCTGCAGAGGCACGCTTGATACGGACTTCCTTGACCCGGCTGTCAGAGGAGGAGTGGGACACGACATTGCCATAGGCAAGGGGGATGGGGAACCAATGAAACAGCATGGCAGCCAAAGACAGCTGCTCTGTATCTTTATGTATCTGTCATAAAATACATGCTTGACAAATAAATACAAATATAAAATACATTCCAGACTTATCTCTCTCGAGACTTGTCTCCCAGGGTTAACCACAGCGGCCGGAGGGGAGTGATCTTACAACCCGCGAAATTGCTCCGTTGGCGAATGTGATTGATGACACACCCTGGCAGGGGAAGGGGGGAAACAGGGTCATGATTGGGGCATAAATTAAGTGGGGTCAGAGTTGGCTTCACTTGGGAACATGCTGACATGAAGCTCCTAATATTCTATTCTATTCTATTCTATTCTATTCTATTCTATTCTATTCTATTCTATTCTATTCTATTCTATTCTATTCTAAATAACTGCATTTCTTTTGAAGCTTGGCTCGAGACTCATGCTTTAATTAGGGCATCCGTCGGAACCCTGACACACCCCTGTTGTTTTCTTTAACAATAATGTGAGTGGTGTCCCGTTGTCCCCTTCCAGCGTTATTCTTTTTTAAAATTTATTTTACTTGTTTAAATTTGTGGTGAATTTGCAACGCCTTGATGCCTTCCTATCTGCCCATCATCCGTGGGAATCTTGGGTTTTGTTCCTCCTGACTATGAAAGATAGCAATGGATGAGAAGCCAAACACGTTCAAGGAAAAGACCAGAAAGTCCAGCTGCCTCTTGAAAAAGCACCTTTGGGACAACCATGACCTGGATGACTGAGAATCTCCATAGACATTCCTTTGAAAATGCTTTGCTTTTTTTTTTTTTTTTATTCAAAAAGTTTTACAAAATTTTTCCCCCCCTTTCCCCCCCCTCCCCCCTCCCTTCGCAACCCCCCCCCCCCGACTTCCCGGAACGAGCACAAGGTATAGTTAAAAATAAAACAAACATATGCTAAAAAATTTTCGTCCCAACTTAATTATACCCTACAATCATCAATTCCTAACTTCCCCAAAAGCAATCAAAATAATACATCATAATCATTCAAAACAGTCTGATAACTCTTAGTCTGATATCTCGTTGAATATAGTCAATCCATTTTTCCATTCCTTTAAGTATCTTTCTTGCGTATTGTCTTTCAAAAGGCTGATATCTTCGCCATCTCAGCCAAATTGGCAACTTTCAATATCCATTCTTCTATTGTTGGTACTTCTTTTTCTTCCAATATTGTCCTATTAGTAATCTTGCTGCAGTTATTAGATTTAAAATCAATTTAGTCTCAATTACTGTACAATCCGTAATAATTCCCAACAAGAAAAATTGCGGCAGGAACTTTATCTTCTTTTCAGAACATTTTGTAAAATCCACCAAATTTTTATCCAAAAGGCCTTTATGTCCTTACAAGTCCACCAAATGTGAAAATATGTAGCGTCATCACAATTACATCTCCAACATTTTGCTTGCATTTCTGGATACATACACGATAATTTTTTAGGATCTAGATGCCATCTATAAAACATTTTATAAAAGTTTTCCCTCAGATTCTGTGCCTGCGTGAATTTAACATTTCTAACCCAAATTTTTTCCCACGTTTCCAATAATATTGGCTCCTGAAAGTTTTGTGCCCACTTTATCATACAGTCCTTTACCAAGTCCCTTTCAGAATCTATTTCAAGTAACACATTATACAATCTCTTTATATGCTCCTGAGACTGATTTCTAATTTGCTTTACCAAATTTCCCTCGTTCTGCTCTATACCAATTTTCTGATCTCCCTTCCATTGAAAATGCTTTGCTTGTCACCCAAGTAGCTTCTTCAATTCTGAAGACGAATAACTGAAGACTCCTCAGATGAGAGGCAAAATGTTTTCCTGGGGAAAAAAAATCAAGAAAGTCCATCGACTTTTGGAAAAGCACCTTTGGGACAACCATGACCTGTATGACTGAGAATCTCCATGGACATTAAGTTGGGTGATACCAATAATCTTGGTAGATTATTGGTAGATTGGTAGAATTCTAGAGACTCAGAAGCATCTGTTCTTTGTAATCTATAACCTCTTGATCATTCAAGTGTTACATATAGAAATGGCCAGCGAGCGGCTCTCTCTTGGTTTTCTATGCTTCCAAGATCTGATTTAACTGACAAGAAGACTCATATTCTTAAACTCTTCTGTCTGCTTCTTGGAGGTAAGCTAGTTATAGTTCCTTCTTTCTACTTGCCCACTCCAGAAGAAAAAGAAACTAAGATATATAGGCTATCCATCATAGCATTCCTCAATTAATTGTACCCAGCAATTTGGATACAAGTAAGTTCTGGTAAATGAACAGATTGGATCGTTCAAACCAGGTTCATCTGAACCATGAATAAGAAATGAGACAGTTTTAGCCTTGGTTTTAAAATCAGCAAGCACTGAATTTACACTATGAATTTACAATTAGTTTTAGGAAAATTCTCTACTGTTCATTCTCCGAGAGAGACAGTTTGTGCTAGATGAGGCACATTGATTGGCAAAAGAGTATTACTGAAAGCATGGAAGGATATAAATACTGAAGACATTTATGGCTGCAGGTTGCACAGCTAGCAATAATAGATCGATAGTTCTGAAGCAGATAAAGTAAGGAATTATAGCCAGGTCTGCAGTGATAGACAAATCGGTACATTTCAGAACCTCGTCATGTTTGCATATATTTACCTAAGAATTAATTCTACCTATTTTTTTTGTATGTTTTAATATTTTTTTCTTTTTTTAAAAAAAATCCAGATGAAAATGTATATTATTATTAAATACATGTTATCTCAAGGAATATACTTTGCAAAATAATTCTTTTACAGTGGAGAACTAAAACATTTAATAAGTTTGACACCAGGATAACAAAGGCTGAGGCTACACATTCATCCATCAGCACGGAATAGCAGCTTCCATACAAATTCATCAGATTTATTTATTTATTTTTTGTTAGTAGCTCGGTCTCGCTTCATGCTGTCCTGAACATCCAGAGATGAAGATAAGAAGGAGAACATATGTCAAGCATAGCTGACATTTTGTCATGTATGATGCCCTTATGGGTTCTGCTGGAATCTATGGGTCATTAGCCCCATAATTCTCTTTCCAATCTTAGACCATGCTTAGCCTTTTTGAATTCCAACCTTACTGCTGTTAGGTTTACTTCTGAAATGTTGTATTTATGATTCTCTTATATTAGAGATGGGGAGTGGGTAGACCTGTAGGAATTGCTGAATTATAGCTTCCCATAATCTCTCACTGGTATTGCTGTTTGAACATAATGGGAGCTAGAGTTGAATTATATGTAGTAAGCTGCATGTCCTAACTGAATAACAGAGTTGGAATGGATTTTGGAGAGAGTAGAGTAGAGTAGAGTAGAGTAGAGTAGAGTAGAGTAGAGTAGAGTAGAGTAGAGTAGAGTAGAGTAGAACAGAACAGAACAGAACAGAATACAATACAATACAATAACAGAGTTGGAAGGGACCTTGGAGGTCTTCTAGTCCAACCCCCTGCTTAGGCAGGAAACCCTACACCACTTCAGACAAATCGTTATCCAATTTCTTCTTAAAAACTTCCAGTTTTGGAGAATTCACAACTTCTGGAGGCAAGTTGTTCCACTGGTTAATTGTTCTAACTGTCAGGAAATTTCTCCTTACTTCTGGGTTGCTTATCTACTTGATGAGTTTGCACCCATTGCTTCTCATCCTGCCTTCTGGTGCTTTAGAGAATAGCTTGACTCCCTCTTCTTTGTGGCAACCCCTGAGATATTGGAACACTGCTATCATGTCACCCCAGTCATTCCCCCTAGATCTCCCTAAATCGTCTAGTCCAACTTCCTGCTCATACCATTTCAGACAAATGGTTGTCCAATCTCTTCTTAAAAACTTCCAGTTTTAAGCACCCACAATTTCTGGAGGTAAGTCATTCCACTGATTAATTGTTCAAACTGTCAGGGAATTTCCTCTTATTTCTAAGTTAATTCTCTCCTTGATTAGTTTCCATCCATTGCTCCTTGTCCTGTCTTCAGGTGATTTAGAGAATAGATTGAACTCCCCTTATTTATGGCAACGACTTAGATATTAGAAGATTGATATCATGTTACCCCTAGTCTTTTAATTAAAGTAAACATACCCAATTCCTGCAACTGTTCTTCATACTTCCAACGTGACTGGGATACCAATCCTGAGCACGTCATTTGTTGCTTATTATTTTGTGAAATACCCAGAATTAGCCATTGCAAATGAATGTAAAGAGGATTAAATTGTGAAACATGTACACAGACATTTGGGCCCCACCTCTTATGCAATAGCATATTATTTTATAAATATTGCAAAATATAAAACACTCAAAACTGCATTTTCTGAAAGCAAACTATCTAGAAAAGCCTACATCAAATCAAGTGTGATCAACTGTGAGAGGGATCTTGGAGTCCTAGTGGACAACCATTTAGATATGAGCCAGCAGTGTGCAGCAGCTGCCAAAAAAGCCAACACAGTTCTGGGCTTCATGAACAGAGGGATAGAATCAAGATCACATTGAGTATTAATACCACTTTATAAGGCCTTAGTAAGACCACACTTGGAATACTGCATCCAGTTTTTTTTGCCATGATGTAGAAAAGATGTTCAGATTCTAGAAAGAGTGCAGAGAAGAGCAACAAAGACGATTAGGGGACTGGAGGATAAAACATATGAAGAACGGTTGCAGGAACTGGGTATGTCTAGTTTAATGAAAAGAAGGACTAGGGATGACATGAAAGCAATGTTCCAATATCTCAGAGGTTGCCACAAAGAAGAGGGAATCAAACTATCCTCCAAAGCACCTGAGGGTAGAACAAGAAGCAATGGGTGGAAACTAATCAAGGAGAGAAGCAGCTTAGAACTAAGGAGAAATTTCCTGACAGAACAATTAATAAGTGGGACAACTTGCCTGCAGAAGAAGTTGTGAATGCTCCAACACTGGAAATTTTTAAGAAGATGTTGGATAACCATCTGTCTGAAGTAGAGTAGGGTTTTCTGCCTTGGCAGGGGGTTGGACTAGAAGACCTCCAAGGTCCCTTCCAACTCTGTTGTTGTTGTTGTTGTTGTTGTTGTTGTTGTTGTTATTATTATTATTATTATTATTATTATTATTATTATTATTAAGTGTATGTGTTGTATAAAGAATGTCTAGCACTCATACAAAATTTGAATGTGAGTTGGCTTGGCCAGTCCGAATTAACAAAATAAGTGGGAAATGAGTTGAGGAATGATACAAGCTTTTTTTGAGGCACTGAGGAAACAGCATTGTTGTTGCCTCTGAAACTTCGTTATACAAAGCAAAAGGGAGAACTTGGAGGAATAAGAATGGAGAACTGGGTCAAGAGGAGCTTTGCCTGTATCTTCCCCTGCAAAATCCAAAGCCGTAGTTCTCAAATTAGCTGTTTATTGGAGTCCAGAAAGATTTGATGTGAAAGGGTCACTCAAAATTACAGTAGCTTTTCTTGTGCTGCAAGATTCTTGTGCTGGATGATTTTGATCTGGATGGAGTAAAAATTAGATTTGCTCCTTATCCTTCTTGTTGTTGTTGTTGTTGTTGTTGTTGTTGTGTCACTAAGTCATATCCAATTTCCCAAGACCCCACAGCACGCCAAATTCATGATACGATCTAACCATCTCATCCTATGCTGTCCCCTTCTCCTTTGGCTTTCCAACTTTCCCAACATCAGGGTCTTCTTCAAGGAGCCCTCTCTTCTCTCTTTTTTAAAATAAACTTTATTTGTACATTTTTCTTTAACATAGATGAGTGTTTAATAAACAGTGTATTGACTGTGTCAATTTACTTATATAGAATAGAATAGAATAGAATAGAATAGAATAGAATAGAATAGAATAGAATAGAATAGAATAGAATAGAATAGAATAGAATAGAATTTTTTATTGGCCAAGTGTGATTGGACACACAAGGAATTTGTCTTGGTGCAGATGCTCTCAGTGTACATAAAAGAAAAGATACCTTCATCAAGGTACAACATTTACAACACAAATGATGGTCAATATATCAATATAAATCATAAGGATTGCCAGCAACAAAGTTACAGTCATACAGTCATAAGTGGAAGGAGATGGGTGATGGGAACTATGAGAAAATTAATAGTAGTGCAGATTTAATAAATAGTTTGACAGTGTTGAGAGAATTATTTGTTTAGCAGAGTGATGGCCTTTGGGAAAAAACTGTTCTTGTGTCTAGTTGTTCTGGTGTGCAGTGCTCTATAGCGTCGTTTTGAGGGTAGGAGTTGAAACAGTTTATGTCCTGGATGTGAGGGATCTGTAAATATTTTCACGGCCCTCTTCTTGATTCGTGCAGTATACAGGTCCTCAATGGAAGGCAGGTTGGTAGCAATTATTTTTTCTGCAGTTCTAATGATCCTCTGAAGTCTGCGTCTTTCTTGTTGGGTTGCAGAACCGAATCAGACAGTTATAGAGGTGCAAATGACAGACTCAATAATTCCTCTGTAGAACATCAACAATATCAACAATAGCAGCAGTGAAATCCAGCCGGATCTATCCAGCTTGCGCAAACCAGTAGGGCTGGCAGTGGGAGGCTCCGCCCACCCTCTGTGATGTCATTACATCCCATTTTTGACTCTCTGCACATGCACAGAAGAGGCGCATGTGCTCACATTTCCGAACCAGTAGCGAAGGTCAGTGCATTTCACAGCTGAATAATAGAAACAATCTTTACTTCTATATAAGTGGTATTCTTCCAACAATTTCTATCTTTGTTGTCTAACCATTCGTAAAACAAATCCCATGTTAAAAATATTCTGTATCTTCATCTTTCACCTTTAATGTTAACCTATCCATGTCCACAAAGTCTAATATTTTTTTTAATTATGTTTTTATCTGAAGGAAATTCCTCATTTTTCCAATATTGTGCAAATATAATTCTTGCTGCTGTAATCTTAAATAAACAGCCTCCTTGTCATACTTTTTTTGGTAATACGCCTATATAACAAAAACATTTCTGGTTTTAAATCTATATGTTGCTTTATCATTTTCGCTAACCATGTATGTATTTCTGTCCAATATTTTTTTGCCTTTGGGCATGTCCACCACATATGGTGGTAGGAGCCAGGTATCTGATTGCATTTCCAACATTTGGCGGATATGTTTTTTAACATCTTTGATTGTTGCTGTTGTTAGTTGCGATGTCATGTCCAACCCATCATGACCCCATGGACAACATTCCTCCAGGCCTTCCTGTCCTCTACCATCCTCTGGAGTCCATTTAAACTCATGCCTACTGCTTCAGTGACTCCATCCAGCCACCTCGTTCTCTGCTGTCCCCTTCTTCTTTTGCCCTCCATCGTTCCCAGCATTAGGCTCTTCTCCAGTGAGTCCTTCTTTCTCATTAGGTGGCCAAAGTATTTCAGTTTCATCTTCAGAATCTGGTCTTCTAAAGAGCAGTCAGGGTTGATCTCCTCTAGAACTGACTTGTTTGTTCGCCTTGCAGTCCAAGGGACTCGCAGGAGTCTTCTCCAGCACCAGAGTTCAAAGGTCTTAATTCTTTGGCACTCAGTCTTTCTTATGGTCCAACCTTCACAGCCATACATTGCAACTGGGAAAACCATAGCTTTGACTATACGCACTTTGGTTGGCAGGGTGATGTCTCTGCTTTTTAGTACGCTGTCTAGATTTGCCATAGCTTTCCTCCCAAGGAGCAAGCGTCTTCTAATTTCTTGGCTGCAGTCCCCATCTGCGGTGATCTTGGAGCCCAGGAAAATAAAATCTGTCACTACCTCCATTTCTTCCCCATCTAGCAAAGAGAAACATCTTTGCTAGCAATGGGCAAATTCCTGGAATTTGCCCATTGCGTTGATGACATTATCTTACCATCTCATCCTCTGCCGTATCCTTCTTCTTGGCCTTCCATCTTTCCCAACATCAGGGTTTTCTCCAAGGACTCCTCTCTTCTCGTTAGGTGGCCAAAGTATATCAGCTTCAGCTTCAAGATTTGTCCTTCCAAAGGACATTAGGATTGACTGGCTGGATCTCCTTGAAGTCCAAGGGACTCTCAAGAGAATTCTCCAACACCACAATTTGAAAGCATCAGTTCTTCAGTGCTCAGCCTTCCTTATGGTCTAACTCTCACAGCCTTGCTACTTATCTTACTCCTGGGAAAACCATAGCTTTGACTACGTGGATTGGCAAGGTGATATCTGTGCTTTTAAATAATTGATATGTTTTCCTTTGTTGAAAAGAAACATAAGATAAATAGTATAAAGCTAGATGTGTTTGCCCAATTTTAAAGCATTTAACACATGCTCGGTGTCAGGGTTCCAACAGATGCTCTAATTAAACCATGAGCCTCAAGCCAAGCTTCAAAAGAAAACCAGTTATTTATTAGGAGCTTCATGTTGGCATGTTCCCAAGTGAAGCCAGCTCTGACCCTACGTAATTAACGCCCCAGTTATGATCCTGTTTTCCCCCTCCCCCCCAGGGTGTGTCATCAATCACATTCGCCAATGGAGCAATTTTGCGGGTTGTACAGGTCACTCTCCTCCGGCTGCTGGAGGTAACTCTGGGAGACAGCCTTAAGAGAGATAAGCATGGAATGTGGATCTGTCTTTGGCTGCTGTGCCATCCCCCCCTTGGCCTATGGCAACTCAAGGACAGGGATGTTTGGCAAGTTAACATTCAGATATCATTAAAGAAATATAAGCTCATGAAGGGCCTCTGGTGGCTCAGACTGCTAAGACAGTCTGTTATTAACACAGCTGCTTGCAATTACTGCAAGTTCAAGTCCCACCAGGCCCAAGGTTGACTCAGCCTTCCATCCTTTATAAGGTAGGTAAAATGAGGACCCAGATTGTTGGGGGCAATAAAAGTTGACTTTGTATATAAATATACAAATGGATGAAGACTATTGCTTAACACAATGTAAGCCGGCCTAAGTCTTCGGAGAAAGGCGGGATATAAATTCAAATTAAAAAAAAAAAATCTGAAAAGCGTCATATGTGCCAAAGTTTGTTTCCAAACCACTTTTTATGCTACAAAAAAATTGAAATGTTTCATGTGCACGCAAGAGACAATTATCTAATTTTCCCTGGGCTTCATTGTGTGCCTGATTAGTTTCTTTACTCAAAACTTTCAAGGCACAAGTCTTTTTTAGAAACCGTTTAACTGGCCTGGTAGTATGTTGCAAGAAGTAGAATTTTGCAAGAAGCCATAAAGCCAGAAGCAATCAGGCAAAATACCATTTTGCTCCTCGGTATAGATTATTTTGGTCTGTTTGTTTATCATCTCATTACAGAAAGTCAAAATGAAAGCAGAGGGATGATTGAATTAAAACACCAAAGTGAGATAGCTGGGCTGCACCAATTCATGCCTCCTTTTCTTATATGGAGGTTCTTCTCTTATGAATGCATCAGTTTAGGCTGCAAACTCACCTTTGTCTCAAGATTATATTAACCTGGATTTGCAGCAATGGGAAAAGTTACTTTTAAAAAACTAACTTTTTATGGATTGTTGCGAGCTGTCTAGAGTCATCATATGAGATAGATAGGAAGTAAATGAATAAATCTAGTTGATTGAAATCTAAAAAATTAGTCTTTTTCCTTTCTTTTCTTTTCCTTTCCTTTTTCCTTTCCTCCCTTTACCCCTTTCCTTACTCCTTTCCTTTCCTTTTTCCTTTCCTCTCTTCTCCTCTCCTTCTACCTTTCCTTTCCTTCCTCCTCTTTTCCTTTCCTTTCCTTTCCTTTCCTTTCCTTTCCTTTCCTTGCCTTGCCTTGCCTTGCCTTGCCTTGCCTCGCCTTGCCTCGCCTCGCCTCGCCTCGCCTCACCTCGCCACTCCTCTCCTCTCCTCTCCTCTCCTCTCCTCTCCTCTCCTCTCTTTTCCTTTCCTTTCTTTTCCTTTCCTCTCCTTTCCTCTCCTTTCTTCTCCTTTCCTGTCCTCCTCTCCTCTCATTTTCCATACATCTGTCATGTAATATATATCTTAGTCATTAAATGTGTGTCATTTTATGTCCCCCCTCTCCACCAGTGAAACGCACCACATCCAGGAAAAAAAATGTAAACAATAAAATAAAATTCTGGCATCAACTGCAGTTATTAAAATATTATTGTCTTTTACCAAATGCCATTGCTACCGGTAGTTTGTTTAAAAATAAGCAATGCATCCAACCATAAAGAAGTCCCTTTTCAAATAAATGGCTGCATTCTAGCCAGAGTTCCTGGGCTGCTGATTACAATGGATTCTGACATTTTTGACAGCTTTGTAATTCTCCTATTCTGTACCTACCTAGGTTGCTCTGAAGTGTATCTGCTTTGCTAAATATTTCATTCCGGGAAACAGCGCTAACATTTGCTGAACTGAAAGGACAATAAAGGACTTTGATGGATGGGGTGGAGGGATACAATGAGTAGGCTCTACCGACGTGTTTTAAGTACTTTGGGAATGTTTAATAGCTGCCTTTTAAATCTAACAGGTTGTTTTAAACGTGAGTGACCATCTCTTTTGCAAAAACCATCATCTCAAAATGAGGGGCAAAGCAAGCTACCTTTGAACACGACAGAAGTTAAACTCTACGGGCCTTCGCTTTGATCCACAGCACATTTAAACATACACTAGCAGGCATTTTAGGGACGCAATGGCTCAGCGGCTAAGACGCTGAGCTTGTCGAGCGAAAAATCGGCAGTTCAGTGGTTCGAATCCCTAGTGCCGCATAATGGGGTGAGCTCCCGTTACTTGTCCCAGCTTCTGCCAATCTAGCAGTT
Organism: Ahaetulla prasina; assembly: GCF_028640845.1. Classification (NCBI taxonomy): domain Eukaryota; kingdom Metazoa; phylum Chordata; class Lepidosauria; order Squamata; family Colubridae; genus Ahaetulla; species Ahaetulla prasina. The sequence continues at coordinate 133,873,502 of NC_080543.1, read as the reverse complement.
CAAAAGCACATAAAAAATGTGAGTAGAAAAAATAGGGACCACCTTTGGTGGGAAGGGAACAGCGTTCTATGCACCTTTGGCATTGAATCATGCTGGCCACATGACCGAGACGTCTTCGGACAGCGCTGGCTCATCGGCTTTGAAACGGAGATAAGCACTGACCCCTAGAGTTGGGAATGACTAGCACATATATGCGAGGGGAACCTTTACTTTTACTAGAAGGGATTTTGCAAGCAGAACAGTTTTTCCACAAACAGGAACTTGCTATTAAAAACCATCAAGGTGATTCTAGGAAGGCATCTCTAAGGAGATAAGGAAGTTGACCTACTAACCCAGATCCACATATAATCGGTCCTATTGAAATCAACTCCACAGGAAGGCTAAAACTACTTCAATTGAGATTGGCTATAATAATGGGATCTTGCAAGACTGAATTAGGGAGGCATGTATCTCAGCTGCTTAGAAACATTGTCTCGTTCTGGACTTTAAAAATGCTTCAGCCCTTTTTTCACCTAAATAATATGGATGCATGTCTCCATCAAGGTCATCTCCCTCTCTCTCTAAACATCTCCTCCTCCTCCTCTTTTACCACTTTGGGTTTTGAAGAATAGAATAGAATAGAATAGAATTGCCTTACACACTGTAAGCCGCCCTGAGTCTTCGGAGAAGGGCGGGATATAAATGTAAACAAAAAAAAAAAGAATAGAATAGAATAGAATAGAATAGAATAGAATAGAATAGAATAGAATAGAATAGAATAGAATTTTATGGCCAAGTGTGATTGGACACACAAGGAATTTGTCTTGGTGCATATGCTCTCAGTGTACATAAAATAAAAGATACGTTCACCAAGGTACAACATTTACAACACAATTGATGATCAGTATATCAATATAAATCGTAAGGATTGCCAGCAACAAGTTACAGTCATACAGTCATAAGTGGAAAGAGATTGGTGATGGGAACTATGAGAAGATTAATAGTAGTGCAGATTCAGTAAATAGTTTGACAGTGTTGAGGGAATTATTTGTTTAGCAGAGTGATGGCCTTCGGAAAAAAACTGTTCTTGTGTCTAGTTGTTCTGGTGTGCAGTGCTCTATAGCGTCGTTTTGAGGGTAGGAGTTGAAACAGTTTATGTCCAGGATGCGAGGGATCTGTAAATATTTTCACGGCCCTCTTCTTGATTCGTGCAGGATACAGGTCCTCAATGGAAGGCAGGTTGGTAGCAATTATTTTTTCTGCAGTTCTAATTATCCTCTGAAGTCTGTGTTTTTCTTGTTGGGTTGCAGAACCGAACCAGACAGTTATAGAGGTGAAAATGACAGACTCAATAATTCCTCTGTAGAACCGAATCAGCAGCTCCTTGGGCAGTTTGAGCTTTCTGAGTTGGCGCAGAAAGAACATTCTTTGTTGTCCTTTTTTAATGATGTTTTTGATGTTGGCTGTCCATTTTAGATCTTGTGATATGATAGAACCTAGAAATTTAAAGGTTTCTACTGTTGATACTGTGTTGTCTAGTATTGTGAGAGTATGGAAGGGTTTCTCCTAAAGTCTACCACCATTTCTACGGTTTTGAGTGTGTTCAGTTCCGGATTGTTTTGGTTGCACCACAAGGCTAGTCGTTCGACCTCTCGTCTATATGCGGATTCATCATTGTCTCGAATGAGACCAATCACTGTTGTGTCATCTGCGAACTTCAGTAGCTTAACAGATTGATCGTTGGAGATGCAGTTATTGGTATACAGAGAGAAGAGAAGTGGGGAGAGCAAAGGAGATACAAAGTTCTAGTTTTATGCTCTTTGGCAACCGCAACCCTTGTTAATTGATGTTGCTGTAGTGTGTCTTTGATGTTGTCTCCCCGTCTTCTTCTGCATCTGCCCTATGTTCTTTGACCTTCTCCTCTTTTTGTATGTGTTTTGTAGGCTATGGAATCCCAAGACACCATCTGTCAACCCCTGAAATGCCAACAATGACAAATGCCATCTCAGGGTTGCCATACCTGGGGGAGGGATTCCTAGCACAGAAGGTAGGTGGTGGGAAGAATGCAGCATCACAAAGCCCTTCAGACTGGTTAACAATGGAGGCTGCAAGTGGTGAGCAAAGCAGAGCCAACGAATAGCTGAATCTGTCTGACTGTAAGCTGGCTGACAATCAGCTGATCATGGTTACTGGCAGGCCAATGAACAGCTGATTGGGCCTACCAGATGGTCAGCTGCTCCAGCAGAGGAAGAGCGTGGCCCCAACCCTCAAAGGGCACTGGGAGGTGGAGGCTCCCAGCACTAACTTTATTCCTTTATTCCTTTTGATGGAACTCACTGTGTGCCGAGATTCCGGCTCAATAAACCACTGGGAACCCAGAGTGAGTGGTATCCTAATTATGGTTTGGATCCCGAGCTTGGACCTTTGAGACCATCTCCAAGTGAGCAAACCACTTTATTTGCTGTTTTATATGTAGAAACATAGGGCGGTTGCATTAAGGCTATAAAAAACAATGCCTGTTTTTTTACATTATCCCAATAAAACATGCGTTCCCACCAGTCATTCAGGATCAGGATCAGGATCAGGATCAAAGGTGGGCAGGGGCTCGGGAGAACCTCTAGCTAAGATTCTGTGCAGTTTGGAGAATCTCCAAATCCCACTCTTGGCTGGTCCCACCTACCCCACCCCTCCCAGGAGCCCCCATTCAGCCCGTTTTGGATGCAGGTAAGTGCAGGGCACAAGTGGAGGCTCGGGAGCATCAAAAACAGGCCTACCAGAAGTTCGGGAAGGCCTCCGGAAGTTCAGGAAGGCCTCCCGGAAGTTCTGGAAGGCCTCTGGAGCCTGGGGAGGCTGTTTTTGTCCTCCCAGAAATTCAGGAAAGCCTCCGGAGCCTGAGGAGGGCAAAAACTGGCCCCCCCACCATGGTGCAGGAGGCAGACTAGGCCACGCCCACCATGGCCACCCACCCACCCAGCAACCGGGCAGAGAACCCCTTGCTAAAAAATGTTGAAGCCCACCCCTGATCAGGATGCAAGGATTTCTTCTGATCCAATCCAAGCTGCCTACTTTATTCGGACCGATGATTTGATTGAAACCGATTTGGAGAGCCCGATCAATTTAATAGATTATGGGGATAGTGAAAAATTGACTCCAATGGAACAGAACAGAATAACAGAGTTGGATTTGATTTTAAACTAGTTTGGTTAAATTGGTGTTTTTTTTAAAAAGGAAATGGGGAGCGGGAGTTACTTATGAACATAAGTCCTTTCAAGATTTCGGAAAAAGAAAATATCAGTTCAGAAGTTCAATCAAATTGGTTTTAAATTGCAACTGGGGCTATATCCATGTTGGGCTTGCAAGCTGTTCCTCATCTTGTACTCAGGTCAGCTTGACTCTTAAGCTGAATTTAGAAATTCCGTCTGAGTTGCTTTGGTAACAGCTTGCAAGAGCTTCTTTTTTCCACCCTAACTTTCTGCTCCAGGAAATCGATTGCCTATCTCTTTCTTTTCTATGCCGAGGTCTTACTGGATGTGTTCATTCTGTATGCACATGAGTAAGTATGTACATGTAAGAGGGGAAGAGAAAGTTAAATTGTATTTAAAGCACATGTAGGCAAAGGAATGCAGGCTTAAGAACTAACTCCATTCCTCTTTTAATCCCAAAGGTGCTGTTTTTTTCAAGAGGCAATTTGTCGTGTCCCACTCCTCCTCTGATGGCCGGGTCGGGGAAGTCTGTATCAAGCGTGGCCACAAAGCCTCTGCAGCTTTGCCAAAGTTCTGTCAGAGTTCTCAGGGCAGGCAGGAGTCCAAGATGTGACTTCAGCAATCCAAATTAGACTTTGCCTGACTCAAAGAATGCCAGAAAGCAGATCCTTTATATAGGCCATGGGGTGTGGCTCCATGACTCAGCACTTATCCAGGCCTGTCCCTCCCTTCCTTTTGCTGACATCGCCTCTCCATTCTCCGGAAGCATGGATCCGTCCACCCTCCAGCTGCCGGCAATTCCAGCTCGTGACTGGCTTCAAGTTCCTCATGTTCACATGCTGTGGGGGAGGAGTTTATTTGCTCGGTCTGTCCGGGCAAGGTGCCAGGACCGGGGGCCGGAGGCATGCCAGGCCATTCGTCTTGCTCGGTCTGTCCGGGCATGGCGCCAGGACTGGGGGCTGGAGGCATGCCAGGCTGTTTGTCTGCACTATCAGTCCCTGGCTGAGATAACAGGAGATGAGAGGGGCCCGGCTGCGGAGAGGGGGGCGAGCGAGGCACAACACAACTGGACTTTCTGGTTTTTCTTTGAAGACGTTTCTCTTCTCATCCAAGAAGCTTCTTCAGCTCTGACTGGATGGTGGGGAGTGTGGAAGGATTGAAAAGGATTGTGGAAAGAAAAACCAGAAAGTCCAGTTGCCTCTTGAAAAAAATAGCACCAGCACCTTTGGGACAACCATGACCTAGATGACTGAGAATCTCCAGAAACATTCCTCCCTTAGTGTTTTGTTCTTTTCTCATGTCTTCTAGACTAGAGCTACCTCTGCCACCGATGCTGCGCAGCATACAGTAATACAGTATACAGAGCATACAATAGCCTGACTGGGTGGCTCAGTGGCTAAGACACTGACTTGTTGATAAGAAAGGTTGGCAGTTCGAATCCCTGGTACAGGTCTCCTGCGTGAGCAAGGGGTTGGATTAGATGACTTCCAAGATCCCTTCCAACTCTGTTACTGTTACTGAGATGGTTCTAATATTTGCTTTGTTAATGAAAAGGTACTGGTTCAAAACCCAGCAAAAAAAAATATGACTTATTTATTTTAAAGATTACTATTTTTTTTCCTGAGCTATCTATTTTTGGGACTTAAAAAAAGGAATGAAAACAGTCCAATAGTGCATTGTGCTCTTTCTTTCCTTCCTTCTTTCCTTCCTTCCTTCCTTCCTTCCCCTGCCCTGCCCTGCCCTTTCCCTCTTTCTTTCTTTCTTTCTTTCTTTCTTTCTTTCTTTCTTTCTTTCTTTCTTTCTTTCTTTCTTTCTTTCTTTCTTTCTCTCTCTCTCTCTCTCTCTTTCTTTCTTTCTTTCTTTCCCCTTCCTTCCTTCTTTCCTTCCTTCCTTCCTTCCTTCTTTCATCCTTTCTCAGGTTCTTCTGGATACAGTACAAAGTCATTAAAAACCACCCGATATGGCCAACAGAAGAACAAAACAATAAATAGCTCAAATGAAATGAAACAAGAGGAAATAAAAGTCACCATTTCAATATATAGCAGTCAAACTTGTTAAAAACTAAATTAAAATCCCTGAAAGAACAATTTCTTAGCAGTGAATTGAAAGAATAGGGAAGGTATTTCAGAAATGGCCCTTCCCAAGTGAGATGGCATTAACACTTAGACACCTGACCAATAGCATTTCAGGTATATCCTGAAGGGTACTTCAGTTACTTTAATCACAAACTATCTAGAAATTACAATCAATACTTTGGATTGGACTCAAGATGAATCCCAGAGCACCTACCAATCTATTAAGCTAGAAGCTTTGATAAGTCTAAAGGAAAGTTTCTGAACTATCTTTAAAAGAGATCTCATTGTAAGAACTTAAAACAAAGGATCGTCAGAGGTTGTGTTATAAAGGTTGCCCCTATCCATTGATATATAACCTGCAGCCCTAAACTAAAACATTATGTAACATACCATACCAAAAAAATATAACATAACAATATAACATAACATAACACAACAACAGGAGATGAGGTGGGGTGGGGTGGGGTGGGGTGGAGTGGGATGGGGTGGAGTGGAGTGGGTAGGGTACGGTAGGATGGAGGAAGAGAAGAGAAAAGAGGAGAGGAGAGAAGAGAAGAGAAGAGAAGAGAAGGGAAGGGAAGGAAGGAAGGAAGGAAGGAAGGAAGGAAGGAAGGAAGGAAGGAAGGAAGGAAGGAAGGAAGAGGGAAAGGGAAGAGGAGATGTATTATTTTTTATTGTTTTCGGGAGAAGTTAGGAATTGATGATTGTAGGGGTATAATTAAGTTGGGACGAAATTTTTTTAGCATATGTTTGTTTTATTTTTAACTATACCTTGTGCTCGTTCCGGGAAGTCGGGGGGGGGAGGGGGTTGTGAAGGGAGGGGGGAGGGGAGGGGGGGGAGGGGAAAAAATTTTCTGTAAAACTTTTTGAATAAAAAAAAAAGAGGAGAGGAGAGGAGAGGAGAGGAGAGGAGAGGAGAGGAGAGGAGAGGAGAGGAGACGAAGTGAGGCAAAGCCAGGCAAGCCAAGGCAAGCCAAGCCAAGGCAAGGCAAGGCAACAAAACCTAACATCATAAACTGTAGTATAATGTCTCCTTCAGGTCAGACTTGAATCCTAATGACTTCAAAATTATGCAGAAGTTGTAATTTCTTTTCCCTATATGCCTCCTAGCCTATGGAAGTAGTGACATCTGGGTCAAGGGGGCAAATAGGTATGATGCATGTTCGAAAGAGGTGGGGTTTGCGTCACAACTCTCTACCTGCCATCTTGCCAATTTTAATCTCATCCTGCAGAGGTTGCTGCTGGGAGGGATCTCCAGATCCCAATATTCACTACGTTTCGCCCAGTAATCAAGTGTGTTTTCCTTCCCTCTAACTCGTGATCACTTTAAGTAATATGAAAAATTGTAAAAAGAAAAAACCACAATGCACACTGACTATTTCAATTCAATACTTTTGGAGCCTATAAAGTTTTAACTTTCAATTTAGCTAATTAAAATTCACCCTTACCAATCTGTGTGCACAGTTAATCAATGAAAGCTTTAATTGATTAATCCACCAAATTAAGTGATCCATACTTACAGCCAATCACTTTAATTATTGCTACTATTACAGGCACTGCAAGAATGTGTTCTTTTCATCATATAATTGTCTTATTTTTTTAATGTAACGACTACTTTAATGGTATGTAATGTTTTAAGACCCCTTGAATTTGCAGACAAAGAGGAGGATATATGATGGAATTAAGCTTTGAGATGATTAATTTTGTAAATGGTTACAATCAGTGCTGGGATTCAAGTAATTTAACAACCGGTTCTCTGCCCTAATGATTTCTTCCAACAACCAGTTTGCCAAACTGCTCCGAAAGTTAACAACCGGTTCTCCCGAAGTGGTGCGAACCGGCTGAATCCCACCACTGGTTACAATGTACATTGGATTTGTATTTCAATGAACAACTTCAGTAAGCTTTGTTTCTAATAAAGTAGGCCAAGAGAATTTAAGATGCAGGTTGTCCAGCATTCTTCTGACTTCGACAATTTGATGCAAATATATATTTGCTATCTTGGGGAAAGAAAATAATCCAGCCAGTTTCCAACATGTTCAGCATTTCTGTTCTCTATTAAACTCCAGTAGGAAAAAAACAAAACTATTTTAGGTACTTTTGGTAATTGCAGTTGGAAATTGAACAATCTGCCCAGTTCTCCATTCACTCGTTTGAATTTAGAACAGCAGGTCATTGATTTCGCTATCTTTTGACTTGACCGTATCAACCAAAATGACGGTTTGGGGATATATAGGAGAAACAGTAGCCAGAGGTTAATGTTATTCATCAAGCAGCATCATACTGGGGAAAAAGAACACACACACACACACACACACACACACACACACACACAAACAATAAAAAAAATTGATCAAACTCGGGAGTGCGGGGAGATGAAGCAAATGAAATTGATTCAGCAGCTCAGAAAGAAACCCTCTTTCCAAAGGGGAAAAATACTGAGAAATTCTAGATTGCAATATATATTATATGTGTGTCAATGTAGCATTTGAACTCATGACACAAAAGTTGAATTCTCTGATGGGTTTGGTGGTTTGAGGATCCAGCGTTTTAGAAAAAAGAGAATGATTATTGGGTCAAGGTGAGAAACCTGGACATGGTAGTACTACTCTTCCAGAACGTTAAGGTATATCTACTGTGTTTCCTTGAAAATAAGACTGAGTCTTATATTAATTTTTGCTCCATAAGATGCATTAGGGCTTATTTTCTGGTTAGTGCTTATTTTGGGGAAAAGATGATACTAAATGCATCCATCTTGCTGACAATCTTAACTGGGGTTTATTTTGGGGATAGGGCTTATATTACAAGCATCCTGAAAAATCACGCTAGGACTTATTTTCAGGTTGGGTCCTATTTTCAGGGAAACAGGTTACTTGGAATAGTGTGTGGGATTATTTTTGAGAAACAGAAGGAGAAGACCTATATCCATGGCCAGATAAGAGACATCTAAGGCCACAGAAGGAATGGTAACATGGAAAGCTAAAGGGGAAAAAAATACTGAGAAATTCTAGATTGCAATATAGATTATATGTGTGTCAACGTAGCATTTGAACTCATGATGTGGAAGTTGAATTCTCTGATGGGTTTGAGGATCCGTTAGAATGATTATTGGGTCAAGGTGAGAAACCTGGACTTGACAGTATCCTATAGCAGGGTTTACCTCTTCCAGAATGTAAGGTACATCCACTTGGAATAGTCTGTGGCAGGTTTTCAGCAACTTGTGGCTCTGGAGCTGCATGTGGCTCTTTCATTCCTCTGCTGCAGCTCCCTGTTTCCAGTTGGCTCCACAATTGATAGGGCTTTTGGTTAGGACAGGTAGAGGAAAAAGGATGCCATGCTAGGAAGACACTCTATGGTGGGGGAAACGGACTTCCGGTTGGCAGAGAAAAAAGGAAGCTGTGCTAGGAGGAGATCTATGGTGGGGGAACCAGACTTCCGGTCAGCTTCAGAATTGAATGGGTTCACTCCCCGTTCGCTCCTCTTTTGTTTCCTATGGGAGGGGCCAATCACCTCCAAGGCGTGGCTTTACTCCCAAGTCGACCCTGTTTTCTGAGTTGTTCTTGTCTTCTGGCAGCTCTGTGCATGCGCACACTGGGAACAGGCTCCAGCTGTTTCTCTGTCTCATTGTTGTCTAGCTCCCTGTCTACCTCCAAGGCGGACCCCTCGTCTGAGCTTTCTCCAGCCCTCAGGACTGGCCCATATTCCTCCCCAACCTCCTCATTGTCTGACTCTGCTGCCAGCTCTGCTGGCCACCGGTGGGCCACAACAGAACATGTGGCATGTCCATTAAAAAAACATAGAAGGCAATTAGATCTAACCAAGTGGGTGTTTCACAATAAGGGAACTTGACAAACATGTGACAAATCAGAAATTTCCAAATACTGATATGTCTGTCTCATATCACACTTTTCAGGACAATGCAGAGAACTTAGAGCTTTGGAATGCTTTTTTCAGGATAGCTTGGCAGTCCTATTAAACAAAGAAGAATTTTTTATCAAAGAAGGTAGCTATCCGAATTCATCCAAGCAAGTATTGCTTTGAATAATATCTTGCACATAGTAGTTCATCTCTTCTGATCCTTTTCACACCAGACTTCTGGGGGAAAAAAATGGAAAGATGCTTCAATTTCCACCATGGATGAATGGCTACAGAAATTGATGGAGCTGGAGAAGTGTCTTGGGAGAGAAGCGAAACATCTTCAAAGAAAAGTCCAGAGGTATTTCACGAAAAGAGTACTCCGCTCCTCTGCTCACAATTGAACCCCTTATGCCACCAGGCTCGAAATTTTGAGCTTGGACAACCTGGAACTATGCCACCTACGATCTGACCTAAGTAAAGCACACAAAATTGTCTGCTACAATGCCCTTATCTGTCAATGACTACTTCAGCTTCAACCTCAATAATACACGGGCAAACAATAGATACAAACCTCAAGGTCAACCGCTCCAAACTCGATTGCAGAAAATACAACTTCAGCAACAGAGTGGTCAACACCTGGAACGCTCTACCTGAGTCTGTTGTTACATCCTCAAACCCACACAGCTTCAACCTCAAACTGTCTACCGTGGACCTCATCCCATTCCTAAGAGGTCCGTAAAGGGGGCGTGCATAAGCACACCAGTGTACCTACCATCCCTATCCTACTGTCCCCATTATTTTTGTACTCATTTCCTGTGTTCATGTCCATGTTTCTACTTGTATCTGTTATCTTGTATATATTTGACAAACTAAATTAATTAATTAATTAATAAAATAAAAATAAATAAAAATGAGAAAGTCCGGTTGCCTCGTGAAACAGCACCTTTGGGACAACCATGACCTGAATAACTGAGAATCAGACATCGAGCAGGCAGAGGTGGCTAAATTGACTGTTTTGATTAAAGAAAAGAATATAAGTATTTTTGCCGCTACATGGACCCCGCTTCTGGACTTTGTGCTTGAGGTGGAAAAAAAAATGAAACTTTGATTTTTGGTTTTACTGATGAGATTAATTTGTCGTTATAGAAATGGCTAGTTTATATTATTTTGGAAAAGTAAAAAGTTGAGGTCCGATGTTAATGCTTTATTCTACTGCAACAGAGGGAGTCTGTTTTTTCTTTTTCTTTTTTTTTTCTTCCTCCCCTCCTCACTTTCTTTTGCCTTTTCCTCCCCATTGTGTTCTATTATTTGCTTTCATATTTTTTTTTGTATTTTATTCTAGAATATAAGAAAAAATGTATAGAAAAAAAGAAAGAGAGAGAGAGAAAGAGAAAGGGAGGGAGGGAGGGAAATGAAGAAAAATAGATAAAAGCTTGCCTTGTAGAAAAAAAGTTGATCTATTTTCTCAGCCAAGAAGAGAGGTGGTAAATCCTGAAGCTTCTTTGCTTGAAATGTGTGACTCAACATATTTTTATTGATTGGTCTCCAAATCTGGTTGGCAGGCCATAGAAATCCTGTCTCATATTCTTAGCACTTCCTGATGGCAATTGATCTTCTAGGTGACCTACTTGAGTTTCTTTACTTTCCATTGTGCTCTCGCTGAGCTTTTATATGACAAGTTCCACTGAAATGCAGAAATTGGTTCCTGAGAAGGAGAATGACAGAGTAAAAAAAAAAAGGTCTTAAAAAACATCTAATCAGCTTACATGCAAGCCGTAATTGTCTACATCACATCCATCTAGGACAGGATCGGCAATCTTAAATACTCAAAGACCCACAAAGGTCCTAACCGGAAGCCCCCTATTCAATTCTGGTGCCAACCAGAAGTCAGGTTCCCCCACCATAGAGTGTCCTCCTAGTGTGGTGTCCTTTTTCCTCTGCTGACTGAAGTCCACTTCCCCCACCATAGAGTCTCCTCCTAGCGCAGCTTCCTTTTTTCTCTGCCCACCAGAAGTCCAGTTCCCACACCATAGAGTCTCCTCCTAGTGTGTCGTCCTTTTTCCTCTACCTGTCCTAACTGAAAGCCCTATCAATTGTGGAGCCGACTGACAACAGGGAACCAGAGCAGATGAATGAAAGAGCCACATGTGGCTCCAGAGCCACGGGTTGCCGACCCCTGATCTAGGAAGAGAGGGAGACAAAATTTATGCTTAAATAACAAGGGAGTTCTGGTTGACATGAGTTGGCGTGGCCCTCTCAAACTTTACGTCACTCTAGCGATATTGAATGTTGTCAGGAAATTGTTATTTGCCTAACTAGTTGGCCAGGCAATATATAAATTAACTATGTATGTTTGTAGAAACATACCGGGCTATTTACGAGACCGCCTTCTGCCACCGATACCCTCCCAACGACCTGTGCGCTCCCACAGAGCGGGCCTGCTCCGGGTACCATCAGCCAAACAGTGTTGGCTGGTGGCCCCCAGGGGGAGAGCCTTCTCTGTGTCAGCACCGACCCTATGGAATGAGTTACCTCTAGGGCTACGCCAACTTCCCGACCTCCGTACCTTCAAGCGGGAACTGAAGACTCTACTATTCAATCGGGCGGGACTAGCCTAAATATTTATTTTAATTTAATATTTATTTTAATTTAATTTTAATTTAATTTTAAATGTATTAATTTATTTATAATTTTTAAATTTTAAGGGTTTTATATCGGTCTATGACCGTTTTAGTTTAAATTGGCCTGTTAAATATTTCATTTTAAATGTATTTAAATCTGGGATTTATATTGTGTATTTATGTGTTTTAAATAAGGCTGTACACCGCCCTGAGTCCTTCAGGAGAAGGGCGGTCTAGAAATCTAATAAATAAATAAATAAATAAATAAATAAATAAATAAATAAATAAATAAATAAATAAATAAATAAATAAATAAATAAATAAATAAATAAAGGTATGATATTGCTTTAAGGCTGTGCTGCATCATGCAAGCATCCTGATTGGTTGAGCTCTGTAGTCAATGTATAAAAGGACTACTCAATTATGGCTTGTGGGGAATCTACAGGGATGCTACAGCATTGTAACCTGATGACATGCTGCAACTGTATATTTGAGCTTTATGATCGTTGTTTGATCATGGCTAGTTACTCAAGATCCTGACTGTTGTGAATTGAACTGAACTGAAAGAAGACCTTGTTTCTTTTGCAAGTCTACATTGGTAAGAAGACTGACGGACTGACTTTATATGTGTATGACCTGGAATTGTTTTTGGACTATGACTTTGCCTTTTCCCTAAAAGTAAAGGAATATCAAACCCCAGTTTGTCTGTAAGTGACCGTTATTGTATACAACGAGTCTCAGTCATTTTCATGCGTAGGGTGCTCTGCTCAACAGTCCACAATCTTGGTTGTGAATCCAGATTACCCTTAACAAACGTTTCCAGATATTTAACCCTATAAGAACATTTTCTTCTAAGAAAGATATCCAAAGCTACTGGATTGTGGGAGAGAAATTAGAAATAGCACCATCTTCCACTGATTTTCCCATCTTTTCCCAACTGGTGTAAGACGCTTGACAAAACAAAGCTAGCTAGGATCATGTCTATCATCACTTGTGGAAGTTCACTAGGTGAATTTTGGCTAGTCCCTCATTCTTACCCCAACATGGTTTCCGGTGTTGTGTTTCTATGGGGAAAACTGGCAGAAGGATTTCTATGGATGTCATTTTATCATGGAGGTGGGGTACCAACCGATATATAAATAAGTCTGTTTGCATTAAACTGTTGCATTTAATCGAAGGTCACCATCTCTTTCTCGGAGCTTTCTAATATTCCTAGGTTTCCTCCTGAGCCATTGACAGAGACAAGGATATAAATCTTAATATATATATATATATATATATATATATATATATATATATATAAAACTTTATATTATATATATATATAAAAAGCAAGCTCCTATCTTTATTAACATTTTAAAAAACTCTTTGAGAGCTCGTTTTGCAACACATTTTCTGGATGTTAAATAAATATTTGCCCTGACAGTTAACAGCAACAAATAGCAGAGAAATGGCCTAGCACAAGCAACAAATCAGATTAATGTACCAATTCCATTAAAAAACCCCTCCCTACAGAAAAAGCACTTTGTCATGACTTCCAACAGAATCATTTTATTAGAAATATAACTGAGGATCCCTATAGGCAGCAAGACTCCACCGGAAAGATTGGTAAAAAGAACTAAAATATTGTTCAAAACACACACAAAGCGCCATGCTACAGAAACCACCGAGTTAACAGAAGACTCTACAGAACCCCAACATCAGATAATACATTCTTCATCCAACAACGTATCGATTTACCTGTAGAGATGAGTTACACCTGTGGTCAGCAACCTGGAATGTTCCATTTACTTTTAAAAGAACTGATGGAGAAGCATGGGCCAAGCAAAAAAAGTCACCCGTTTTATACAATAAAATCAAGATAGGCAGGTCAAATTTTGAACATTTGGGTCCGTTGTGGGCCATCGATTCATATAAAAAGATGTCAGTGGTTTTTAGACAGGAAAATTGATACCAACAATACTTTTTCTAGGTAACGATATGGTGGAGAGTTCTATTGATTTTTTTCTTCAATACTATTAATAATGCCCCATTAATCCTTCTCCTCCTCCACCACCACCACCACACCACTACCTCCTTCTCTTTCTCTTCCTTCTCCTCCTCTTTTCCTCTTTCTCCTCTTCCTCCTCCTCCTTTTCCCTTTCTCCTCCTCCTCTTTCTCCACTTCCACCTCTTTTTCTCTCTTTCTCTTTCTCTTCCTCCTCCACCTCCTCCTTTTCTCTTTCTCCTCCCCCTCTTCTTCCTCCTCTTCTTTCCTCCTCCTCCTCCTTTTCCCTTTCTCCTCCTCCTCTTTCTCCACTTCCACCTCTTTTTCTCTCTTTCTCTTTCTCTTCCTCCTCCACCTCCTCCTTTTCTCTTTCTCCTCCCCCTCTTCTTCCTCCTCTTCTTTCCTCCTCCTCCTCCTCCTCCTCCTCCTCCTCCTCCTCCTCCTCCTCCAACTTTGGCATCCTGACATTTCTGGAATAATTTGTCCTTTATCCTGAGTGATGTGTATTCCAAAGCACACCTTCCAATCAGTCATGAAGTACTTATAAGAAATTCATATGAAAAGATTTCAGTGATTCTTAGACATGAGAGAATTAATACTAACAATACTTTTTCTAGGTAACAATATGGTGGAGAGCTCTACTACTTTTTTCTCCAGTAACACTATTAATGATGCTCCATTAATCCCCTCCTCCTCCTCCTCCTCCTCCTCCTCCTCCTCCTCCTTCCTCTTCCTCTTCCTCTTCCTCTTCCCCACCTCCTCCTCCTCCTCCTCCTCCTTTGGCATCCTGACATTGTTGGAATAATTTGTCCTTTATCTTGAGTGATGTGTATACCAAAGAAACAAAACAAACAAACAAACAAACAAACAAACAAACCTGAAGATGAAATAAGCTGGTGACTTCAGCAAGACAACTCAAAATTCACCTTCCAATCAATCATAAAGTACTTACAAGAAAAAATAAATAAATTCTGGGGATGACTTGAACCATCCTTTTTGCCCTATAATGTCCATTATTACTGAAGATAACTTATGCTAAATGTAGGTGAGTTCATATCCAATAAATGTTTTTGACTACAAATCCCACAATCCTTTTCTGAGAGAGTAGGGATTAGAAGTTCCAAGCATTACAGGGTACCAGCTTCCCTAGGATCATGCTAAACAAATGAGTTTCCTATTAAAATGTGTGTTGTTGTTTTTTAATAGAAGGCAGTAATTTGAAACACACTTCTTACTATAGGCACCTCTTAGATTCACTTTCTGCATGAGATCTCTTTGTATAGAAAAAACACCTCTTTGTCTAGACTAATGTAGCTCTTGGCATCACAATGTTTCAAAAAGTAAATTTCCCCATCTTCCAATTAGGAAGTGAATGGCTATAATCCATTTGTGTGAGACAAAATACACACTATCAGGTGTGAGCATCATGAAAAGGAAACTAAGTGCTCCTGACCTAAGAGTAAATCTGCAAAAGTGCCAAATTGTATTGCCTTTTCCTCCTTTCACCACATTCTTTTTTTTTTTAATGTTCTTAGATACTCTTCCAGTTGCAATGTCTGGCTGTGAAAGTTGGACCAGAAGGAAGGCTGAGCGCCAAAGAATTGAGGCCTCTGAACTCTGGTGCTGGAGAAGACTCCTGCAAGTCCCTTGGACTGCAAGGCGATTGAACCAGCTGGTCCTAGAGGAGATCAATCCTGACTGCTCTTTAGAAGGCCAGTTCCTGAAGATGAAACTCAAATATTTTGGACACCTAATGAGAAGGAAGGACTCCCTGGAGAAGAGCCTAATGCTGAAAATGATTGAGAGCAAAAGAAGAAGGGGACAGCAGAGAACGAGGTGGCTGGATGGAATCACTGAAGCAGTCGGCGTGAGCTTCAATGGACTCCAGAGGATGGTAGAGGACAGGAAGGCCTGGAAGAACGTTGTCCATGGGTTGTGATGGGTCAGACATGACTTCACAACTAAGAACAACAAAGATACTCTTAAACAGCTAGCATTTCTAATCCATTTATTAGAAAACTAAGTAGCTGTGAGCAATGTGTTTATTATACCTAGCAATTTAGGCCTGAGAGAACTTAAATGGATTTACAAAGAATCCATTAATCCTGGTTATTTTTTTTTTATTGTTCCTATCTTCTGTCCCTCAAAAACATAAAAAGACTCTGAATGAAATGAATCAATTCCTTTGAAAGCCATAATTCATCAGAAATTAGATGTAGGAGATGACCAGGCTAAACTCAAGGGAGGGATGAAACATGTCATCTGTCTAAAGTTCTTTTGCACCCACAAGAAATCTAAATCCATGTCCATCCCATTGACTTTTTTTGTTTTTTAGTATGCAAGTATTTAATATTTTTCATCTTCCAGAAAAAAACAGTCTTAAATTGCCATTTTGATCTTTTGTCAGCACTTCAAAATGATCCAAATACAGCGACCGATATCCCTTTGACTTCTATATACTACCAATTTGCTTTGATCATTAGTAGTTCAGATTCTTGTAGAGAGCTTAAGCTTGCAATAAATCTTTATACTCATTCGAACTACCTGGATTTTCTGATTTCCCTGAGGCTTGACGTAATTCCACGTTCTAACTTCTGATGAATTATGCCTTTCAAATGAATGGTAAATCAAGTGCAGAAATAATTTATTTAAGTTTATTTAAAAATGCTGTATAAAAATAAAAAGATGAGTACAAACTAAAATATATATATATAAAGAAAAATGCAAAGGAAAAGAAAAATGAAAAAAAAAAGATACGTAAATGAAAGATTTCTTTCCTTCCAAGACCAGGAAAAACTTTATAACTGTCAGGGTTCCAAGGAAGACCCCCAACGAAGTAAAGCTCTGAGGCTTGAGGTTCCTCAAAGTTCCAATTTATTAGAGATGTCATGTTAGCACAGCTGGGAAAACCCGAAACTGGAAGCTTCCAGGTATAATAATAATAATAATAATAATAATAATAATAATAATAATAATAATAATAATAATAATAATAATAATAATAATAATTAAGAAGAAGAAGAAGAAGAAGAAGAAGAAGGAGAACAACAACAACAACAACAACAACAACAACAACAACAACAACAACAACAACAGAGTTGGCAGAGACCTTGGAGGCCTTCTAGTCCAACCCCCTGCTCAGGCAGGAAACCCTACACCATCTCAGACAGATGGTTATCCAACTTTTTCTTAAAAATTTCCAGTGTTGGAGCATTCACAACTTCTGCAGGCAAGTCGTTCCATTTATTACTTGTTCTAACTGTCAGGAAATTTCTCCTTAGTTCTAAGTTGCTTCTTTCCTTGATCAGTTTCCACCCATTGCTTCTTGTTCTATTCTCAGGTGCTTTGGAGAATAGTTTGACTCCCTCTTCTTTGTGGCAACCCCTGAGATATTGGAACACTGCTATCATGTCTCCCCTAGTCCTTCTTTTTATTAAACTAGACATACCCAGTTCCTGCAACCGTTCTTCATATGTTTTAGCCTCCAGTCCCCTAATCATCTTTGTTGCTCTTCTCTGCACTCTTTCTAGAGTCTCAGCATCAGCTGTTAGCTGGGTGCGTTTTCCACACCCAGTTGACAGTTCACAGCCCTGTCCCACACCCACAAGTTCATCACATTGTCCAATCAACTCTTTACACTCAACTGGATACAATCTTCAGGCAGTCTACATCAGACGCAGGCAAAAATCCTTGAATATGGAATGTTGTTATGACTAACTTTCTACCGCTTCAACAACAACCCCCTCCCAACTTCCCCAGCTAAAATATGTAGCAGTTAAGAAGCAAAAAGAAAATTGTCTTCCAAAACTGACAATAACCTTTCCTCACATTTCAACAAAAGATGTTTTCTTATACGCCGTCTCTTACTTATAAACAAATTATAAAATCTTGTCATTCGGTCCCAATCCACAAAAGTCCATTAAGAGTTTCCAGAAATAACAACACATATATTTTAAGCTTAATCAAATATCATTTTCCCCTAATCAAGAACACTTTCCCATGGAGAGAAGTTTTGTAAAAAAAACTTTTCTAAAAAAGTTTTAGTTTCCAAAATCTTCATATATATTTTTGCGAATTTTTAAGCAACCCACAGGAAGTGTTCTTCTACTTAATTTACATCAATCTTGATTCAGGTCCATCTGGCCCGTTATCCATTTTTAACTGTCCCAAATGAACATTCTAATAATATCGTTGCTCAAGTCCTTAAACTTGCACGAAACTTCTCTCATCAGGGGTAGAAGGAAGCTCACCCAGTTTAATGAAACTTGCTCTGCAGGAGGTTCTTAACATCCAAAAAGTCACTAACAAGCCATTTCCTAAAGTAGTTGAGAAAGTAAGTGTGTAAATCCAGTCTTCTTTTAGAAGCGGGCGAACAAACCTAGGTGAGATCACTTTCCCCCACCTCTGAGAACTCAAAAACCCAGTGGAAACAGTTCTCTTAGGACCTTCTTATGGGGAACCCGCTGAAAGGAGTCCTTGTAGGTAATCCTGTTCTCCTCTTGCTCCAGAGAGGACTTCCGATCCATTCACCAGCTCTTCTTTCTCCAACAATAATCTTCTGTCTGCCATTGGTTCTCTGGCAGACTCTAAGTGCTGAAATAATTTAGACCAGTGTTGTATGTATGTATGTATGTATGTATGTATGTATGTATGTATGTATTTATTTATTTATTTATTGTAATAATAATAATAATAATAATAATAATATTTTAATTTGTATACCGCCCTTCTCCCGAAGGACTCAGGGTGGTGAACAGGCAGATAAAATATAAATACACACAATAATTTAAAACAACCCTTAAAAAACTGATTTAAATGCCCAAAACGTTAAAAACATACTCCCCTGTAAAATAACACAATTTTAAAAACCCATCTAATAAAAATAAAAATCAGGCTAGTCTTTTCCACCCATCTCATTTCAAATGACTCTGGGCAGATTACCGCCAGAGGCGGTATTCAGCTGGTCCAGACCAGTTCAGGCGAACCGGTAGCAGAGATCGTGGGTGGGCTTGCCCACCTGCCCTGGATCTAAGCTGTCCTATTTAGACATGTTTTTGAGGCTGGGCGCATGTGTGAAAGGCACGCGAGCAAGCAAAACACATGCGCAGAAGACCGGGCACATACGTGGATGGCGCGTGGGAAAAGCGAGCGTGCGCACGGTGAAAGGAAGTGAAACTTACTCTTGATTACCGCATAATAAACACTAAAACATTGAATGTAAAATGACAGCCATTCTGTTTTGAAAAGGACTGGGCCTGACCCTAAACAAATTGCTCTAAAACAGATGCTTCTGTGCACCTATGATGGGAATATCCATCCATTAAGCATGTCAGAAGTGGCAATACAAATCGCCTCTGAAGGAATCCTTTATCCTGGCTTAAAGGAAAAAAACAAAACAAAATTGCTAGTTTTTACTGATTATGGGAATACAGCAGTTAAACACATATGCTGGAGCAAGGAGTAAGAAAGGAAAAAAGAAACAGACCTACTTAATCATGGCAAGGACTCACAGGATAAATGATTAGGAAAAAAGGAAATTCTACCAAATGCTTGAAATCTGGGCCCAAAATAACCTGGATGCTGTGTTTTATTTATTCACCATAAATAACTAAATTGAAATGTATGGTCATAGACCAAAGGAACAACAATAAATTAGATTAAAGAAATAAAACAAATGACAATGGGTTAAGAAGAGAGTAGATCAAGCAAAGAGAAGGAAGTAAAATGTTAGTAATAGTATTAATAAAACATCCGGCAGCCAAGAAGGCTCCACATCCATTTGCACCACTCAGGTGACCGTGAGGACACAGATAAATATCCACGTGGTCCAGTGGTGAGTTGCCTCCGGTTCGGGCCGGTTCTATAGAACTGGTAGTAAAACTGGTGGGATGCTCCGCCCACTGACCTGAACGTCGTCAAAACTGAACTGCGCATACACAGAAGAGTGCGCGGGCACGATGTGAACCATAGTAAAGGTAAGTAGAACCCAACCCTGGAGTGGCCTTAAAGACTCTCGAAAAGAATGCAAATGACCAGCTGTCTGCTTTAAGATTTTGGTTACCACCTTTAAAGAGCTCCATGGCTTAGGGCCTGGGTACTTATGGGACTGCCTGCTGTTACCCTATGCCTCCCACCGACCCGTACGCTCTCACAGAGAGGGCCTTCTCAGGGTGCCATCCGCCAGACAATGTCGGCTGGAGGCCCCCAGGGGCAGGGCCTTCTCTGTGGGGGCTCCTATGCTTTGGAACGAACTTCCCCCTGGTTTACGTCAAGTGCCTGATCTTCGGACTTTTCGCCGTGAGCTGAAAACGCATCTATTTATTCAAGCGGGACTGGTCTAATTAAATTTTAATCCGGGGTTATTTATATTTTAGGGTTTTTAAACTATTTTAAATGTTTTAAATCTTTTAAATTTTTGGCCATTTTGTAATATGTTTGTTTTAGTCTTGTTTTAATGTATATATTGCACTTTTTTATTTGGCTGTACACCGCCCTGAGTCCTCCGGGAGAAAGGCGATATAAAAATCAAAAAAATCGAATTGAATCGAGTATAAATCCTTCCATTCCTCATCATCCAGTCAGAGCTGAAGAAGCTTTTTGGATGAGAAGTGAAATGTCTTCAAAGAAAAACAGGAAAGTCCAGTTGCCTCCTGAAAAAAGCACCTTTGGGATGATAATAATAATAATAATAATAATAATAATAATAATAATAATAATAATAATAATAATAATAATAATAATAATATCACATCATGGGCATGGCTTAAGATGGGAATCATCAAGTAAGAAACAGAAGTTTTAATACTCGCTGCTCAAGAACAAGCACTACAAACTAATGCCATGAAAGCGAAGATACAAAAAGCCACCGACAATCCAAACTGCCGACTTTGCAACAACAAAATCGAAAGTGTTTCACATTTAATATGTGAATGCAGCAAAATTTCACAAATTGCTTACAAAGCTAGACACGAGCGAATTGCTAAATTAATCCACTGGTCATTATGTAAAAAATATGGCATGCCTGTATCCAAAAAGTCATGGGAACATAAAGTGGAAAAAGTTATAGAAAATGAGAAGGTGAAGATTTTATTGGACCTTCGAATACAGACGGATCATCACTTGGAACACAACACACCAGATATCACAATTGACGAAAACCAAAATGTACAATTTATTGACATCACGGTACCAGGAGATACCAGAGTCGAAGAAAAAGAACTGGAAAAAATCATGAAATATTGCGACCTGACCATCGAAACTACATGGCTGTGGATGAAACATGTCACAGTGATACCAATAATTGTCATTGGGGCACTTGGTACCATGTCGAAGAATTTTATAAGATGCATCAACAAATTGCAGCTTTCTGGAATAACACCAGCATAACTGCAAAAAACTGTGGAACATTGTACATCTCAAGAAGGTACTTGGTTGATACCTAGGATGCTGGCAGCAACCCGTTATCAACCATCAGCACCAGTCAATGGTATTTGTGATGCCTTTATGAATGTTCAGTTGACTGAGTTTCATGTTTAATGAATAAAGATAATAATAATAAATACAGCTAAGGTTCTACAGAACATCACAGCATGTGGAAATTGTGCAGCCAATTAATTAGAAGTTGTGCCTTTTATTAACAAATACACAGAAATTTCACAACTTCCCTAGAAAGAGCTCTAAAGTCATTAGAGTAGTAATAGCACAATTCTATTTGGACCCAGCTATTTATAGATTTTTTTTTAAAAAAAAATTGCTATAAAAGACAGAGAAGTCACAAATTAGCCTCAAGGGCTGTTCATGCAAGCACCCCGTCAACATTTGAAATCCGAAAGAAAATCCTTCCTTTCTGAGTGAAAATTGCCTGAGGAATTGTGGAGGACACACAGCTACCTATCACTAGACCTAATCAGCTTTCCGAAATATTTAACATCTTTAAATATTCTTCCAGATAGATTAATTCCATCTAATGGCTGGGGAACAAAAAAAGTTTTGAAAGGAATCTTAAAACTTGAAGGGCCTTTCTAGTGAATTCCACACCAAAGCAAAAGTGCTCCAGTGAAATCTACAGGAACTTTTCAATCACTGGTTAGAGCTGTAGGGTACATACACACCCTTCTGCCGGTTAGATGTCCATTCATGGTCTCAAATTCTGACAAAAGGTTGTATTCCTGGTACAATGCATGTCTGAAATCCAGAAACTGGTGTTGGAAGAAATATCCATCTGGTTCAGTTCCAAGCCAGGAGAAAGACACTGGAAACATGGAGGCTGATTGGAAAGATGGTTTAATGAAGCAGAGCCACATGGGTTCTGGTGCAGTTGACCACATGGAATAGAGACTGGGGTGGTGGTGGTGTTATGCCTTCTCTTGGGCTTTGCACTTGAGTTTCCTGTTCCTGTGCAAGAACATGGATTCTATTGGCTGCTGTAGGGGACATAGCTGGCTCTGTGGGTTGTCTGAGCCAAGCTATCTATCTATCTATCTATCTATCTATCTATCTATCTATCTATCTATCTATCTATCTATCTATCTATCTATCTATCTATCTATCTATCTATCTATCTATCTATCTATCCTACCCTCAAAACAACACTATAGAGCACTGCACACCAGAACAACTAGACACAAGAACAGTTTTTTCCCGAAGGCCATCATTCTGCTAAACAAATAATTCCCCCAACACTGTCAAACTATTTACTAAATCTGCACTACTATTAATCTTCTCATCGTTCCCATCACCAATCTCTTTCCACTTATGACTGTATGACTGTAACTTTGTTGCTGGCAATCCTTATGATTTATATTGATATATTGACCATCATTTGTGTTGTAAATGTTGTACCTTGATGAACATATCTTTTCTTTTATGTACACTGAGAGCATATGCACCAAGACAAATTCCTTGTGTGTCCAATCACACTTGGCCAATAAAAAATTCTATTCTAGTCTATTCTATCTATCATCTATAACTATCTATCTATCCATGTATTTATTATCTCTCTGTCTCTCTCTCTCTCTAGCCATCATCCATCCATCCACCCATCCACCCAATCATCCATCTATCTATCTATCTATCTATCTATCTATCTATCTATCTATCTATCTATCTATTTCTGTCCTTTATCACTGTCTATCTATCCATGTATTTATTATCTCTCTCTCTCTCGCCATCATCCATCCATCCATCCATCCAATTATCTATCTATCTATCTATCTATCTATCTATCTATCTATCTATCTATCTATCTATCTATTTCTGTCCTTTATCACTGTCTATCTATCCATATATTTATTATCTCTCTCTCTCTAGCCATCATCCATCCATCCATCCATCCAATTATCTATCTATCTATCTATCTATCTATCTATCTATCTATCTATCTATCTATCTATCTATCATCTATATCCTATCATCCATCCATACCGCTCTCTCTCTCTCTCTCCCTCTCTCTCTCTCCATCCTATCATACATCCATCCATCTATCCATCCATCCATCCATTTGTGGCACCTTAGTGAAATGGTTTGCCACTATCATCTTCCAACACGCTATTCAAGTTCCCAGTTTACCATATGATGCTGGACTATCCCAGTTGTTCCCATACAAATCCTGACAAGCGCAAGGCTGCTGTTTTTCATTCTTATCATCAGTAAGAACAATTTCCAGGATTAAAGTACTTAACCATAAGCTCTCCAAACAAAGGGTTCCATTCTGAACTACCCCTTACAGGTAGCCCTTGATCAATGGCCAAACTTGGGGTTGTAATTTCAGTCACTGAGCAAAGTGGTTTTGAAGCTAGGCATCACAGGACTGGACTCGATTTTACAACCGTTTTTACTACCATCGTTGACTGAATCATGTGGCCATTAAGCTTCCCCATTGACTTTCTTGTTAGAAGCCTGCTGATCAGGGGACTGTAAGACATTGCAACCATTGAAAATGCAAGCTGGGTGCCAAGCACTTACCCTGTTTCCCCGAAAATAAGACCTATCCTGAAAGTAAGCCACTGCCATGAGGCATGCTAAATGTCAGGACATGGGTGGCCTGGCTATGGGGTTCTGAGGCAAGCCACTGCCAGGCACTTGGGGCAGATGCACCCCCCTCCTCATGGCAGTGGCGCTGGTGCACCACTGGTGGCCATCTGCCCTGCCACAACCTATGACCATCAATTGTGTTGTAAATGTTGTACCTTTGATGAAGGTATTTTTTTTTCCTTTTCTTTTATGTACACTGAGAGCGTATGCACCAAAACAAATTCCTTGTGTGTCCAACCACACTTGGCCAATAAATTCTATTCTACTCTATTCTGTTCTGTTCTGTTCTGTTCTACAAGCAAGCAGAAGTGGGCCTCCCATACCTGGAAAAAAAATAAGACACCCCTTGAAAATAAGCCCTAGTGCTTATTTTGGTGCCCAGAAAGAAAATAATTTTCAGGGAAACAGGGTAGATAGCAATCATGCAACTGTTCACGTGGTACAGCAGCTATAACTTGGAGGATGGGGTGATAAGTCAAGTTTCACAAACATGATGGCCATCTTTGTCTTCAGGCCATCAAAAAGTACTACTTCTATTGTGATTCTCGTGAGGTGCAGATGTTTTACATGGAGGACAACATTCACAGTGCATTCTGAACAACAATACAAGCCCTGTTCTGTCCTCCCTCGCCTCCGTCCGAGTGATGGCTTAATTAGCCGGCACTATCAGCTCTGGTAGCAGAATAGCCAGCGTCTGCCAAGAGCCTACGTTATCTTCCACGATGCTGGTGAGTCACCCAGGAACAAACTTCAGCTCTTAATCAATGGATTTGTCTGTTACAAAGAGACACAACAGCTCTCGCTGGCTTTTATATCCTGTGGGGTGTGGCTCCATGATTCAGCACTTCCTAGGCCTGCCCCACCCTTGCTTCTGTTGTTCCCTCCTCTCCTGCCTACGAAACCTAGGGTTCAACCAAGCCTGATTGCTGTCTGCTGGGTCTGCAGGTGTGGCCGGGGAGGGGGAAGAGTCAGGGGACAGAGGCCTCGTTATCTCCTCCACCTGGCCTGCTTCTGGCTCCTGGAGCTGAGCCAGGGAAGCCGGTGCTCCCGAGGTAAGTCCTAATGACCCTTCCCCCTCACTGTCCAAGTCACTTTCTGGCAGCAGGGCCGGCTCGGGGGGCACAGACACAACAAACCCTCTGCTTATTATCAGAAAAAGGGATCCCTACGTATAAAGCAAAACTAGATTATTGAAACAGTTTAAACTGCACAAAAGTATGCACAATAGGTAAATCTCATTAAACAATGGAATAGCGAACGCTTGATAAATGCAAAAGCTAAAATGTATTCTGTGAGGGTGCGTGATAAGGCAACAAGTTTATTGGAGGGGAAAGAGACAGGAAGAGGAAGAAGAGAAAGGAGAAGAAATAAGAGGAAGAGAAAAAGAGGAAGAGGAAGGGGAAGGGGAAGGGGAAGGGGAAGGGGAAGAGGAAGAGGAAGAGGAAGAGAAAGAAGAGGAAGAAGAGGAAGTAAGAGGAAGGGGAAGAGGAAGAGGAAACAGAAAGTAAAGAGGAATTTATTTATTTATTTATTTTTATTTATTTAGATTTCTAGACCGCCCTTCTCCTGAAGGACTCAGGCGGTGTACAACCGAGATAAAAATAAACAATGTACAATTAAAAACAAATTAAAAAACTTATTATATAGTTTGGTTGATAGATTAAAATATATAAAATCTAAAAAACCCCAATTTAAAAACTTAAATAACATTTAAATTTAAAATCTAAACAATTTAAGAAAGCCCCGCGCGAACAAACAAATATGTTTTCAGTTCGCGGCGAAAGGTCCGAAGGTCAGATATTTGGCGTAAACCCGGAGAAAGTTCATTCCAGAGAGTAGGAGCCCCCACAGAGAAGGATCTTCCCCTGGGGGCCGCCAGCCGACATTGTTTGGCAGACTGCATCCTGAGAAGTCCCTCTCTGTGTGCCTGAGTGAAGTGAAAGAAGAGGAAGTGAAGTGAAAGAAGAGGAAGAGAAAGAAAGAGGAAGGAGAAGGTGATGAAGGGGAAGAAGAAGAAGAGGAGGAGGAAGAAAAGAGGAAGAGGAAGAAGAGAAAGAGGAAGAAATAAGAGGAAGAGGAAGAGGAAGAGAAAGAGAAAGGGGAAGAGAAAGGGGAAGGGGAAGGGGAAGGAGAAAGAGAAGAGGAAGTGAAAGAAGAGGAAGAGAAAGAAAGAGGAAGGGGAAGGTGATGAAGGGGAAGAAGAAGAAGAGGAGGAGGAAGAAAAGGAAGACAAAAGGGAGAAAGACAAAAACAAAGAGCAAGGGGAAGAGGAAGAGGAAGAAGAAGAAGAGAAAGAGAAAGAGGAGGCTGCCTTTCTTAAATGTGTGTAATATAATTCAGTACAGTTTTTAGGCCATGGTGTTCCGCAATATGATATATGCATAAACCAGTCTGGTACACCTGCAGGCTATAGGCCTTCTATTAATCATTTAACAGATACAGTCCCTACAATTCATCCATCTAGGAACCAGCTGCAAGGTGGGAAACAGAGAAGAAAGTCAGATTTAGCCCAGTGAAGATATTGATATCCTATCCCGCGCACTCTCATTAAGCATCTTAGTTCTTTACATCAATCAAATGATGCTTATTCAATTGTTTAATGAGGTCTCCCTATTGGACTAGCTGTCCTTTCCTGATGAGTGCTGCAGATGTGTCTCAACCTTTCTCCACTGTAGATGTTCATGAGTCACACTATTCCAGTAAAGCAGAGGTGGAATTCAGCCGGTTCAGACCGGTTCACCCGAACCGGTAGCAGAAATTGTGGGTGGGTCTGACCACCTGCCTCAGCTCTATGCCATCCTATTTAGGCATGTTTTTGAGCCCGGCGCATGCATGGATGTGGCGCGTGTGAGCGAAGCAAGTAGGGAAAGTAGCATCTCTGCAGCAAAGCAATAATAAAAAATAATAAAATCCCTTATTTAGGGATTAAAACAGAGGCATGGAGGGGAGATTTCTATTATCTAAGCCTCTGAATTTCCATGTTTTCAGGATTTCCTGTCACAGCTGGGATCAAAAACATTTATGGAATTGCTATTTGAGCCAAGCTTTCTAACTCTGCTTCACAAACATTGTAGATGCCACAGACATGTATATTTATGTATGCAAGATACAAAAATTGTAGGATAATTATTTTTTAAACAAAACAAAACACCAGATAATTGGATGGCAGGGCTCAGTTTTGTTAAGGGTAATCTGGGTTCACAACCAGGGTTGTGGACTTTTGAGCAGAGTACCCTACGCATGAAATCGACTGAGACTGGCTGTATACAATAACAGTCACTTGCAGACAAACTGGGGTTTGATATTCCTTTACTTTTAGGGAAAAGGCAAAGTCATAGTCCAAAAACCATTCCAGGTCATACACATATAAAGCCAGTTAGTCAGTCTTCTTACCAACATAGACTTGCAAAACAAACAAGGTCTTCTTTCAGTTCGGCAAAACACAGTTCAATTCACAACAGTCAGTATCTTGAGGAATCAGTAACTAGCCATGATCAAGCAATGATCATAAAGCTCAAATATACAGTTGCAGCATGTCATTAGATTACAATGCTGTAGCGTCCCTGTAGATTCCCCACAAGCCATAATTTAGTAGTCCTTTTATACATTGGCTACAGAGCTCAACCAATCAGGATGCCTGCAATGATGCAGCACAGCCTTAAAGCAATATCATGCCTTTCTACAAACATACATATATTGTATGTATGTTTAGTTTATATACTGCCTGGCCAACTAGTTAGGCAAATAACAATTTCCTGACAAGTTTCCCCAAAAGCAGTTTCTTCTTATAAGGTGCACAGATCCATTTAAGGTAGTGATTGAATTCCATTGGGAATGACTTGGTTTATTTTCAGTTAGAAATATCTTCTAATTTCAATCTTGGCTGGGCTTCACAAATGCTGAGAAGTCAAAACATTTATTACAACGTGTTTAAAATGCACACCTCGCCGAACGAAAGCATGTTTACAAAATCCTATCTTAAAAATGTATATGGATTCTCTTTGTACACCTGTATGTGGTCTTGTCAACATGGATGGTAGACCAACAGTGTGTACTGAGCTTTACATTCATAGATGACTAATGAAATGAAATAACTTCTGGAGAACTCATATGAAAGTGGAAAAGACATATGTGTGTGGATATGTGTGTAGATAAAAAAAAATTGGCAAAAAATTAAAAATTGGTTAGAGGGAATTACCCAATTAAAAATGGAATTTAAACCAGAACTTTATTTATTAGGAATAATGAACCCAAAAATAGATAAATCTTTGTGATACCTAATGCTTTATATATTAACATCAGCCAGGATTGCTGTCACATATGGATGGAAACAAAACAATGTACCAGGAGAGGAAATAATAATTCGAAAAATTCTATAGTGCCCAGAAATGGACAAGATGACGCTGGAAATTAAGGAATGGGAAGAGTCAGAATACTATAAAGTGTGGAACAAATTATATGATTGATTAGAAAAAAGAAATCAAAATGTTAATCTAATTAAGTTAAAACTAGGAAATGTAAGTTATTGAATAGTGTTAACCAGATAATGACAGTTCAGTAAATAGATACCAATGTAAATATAAGCACATAGAAGAATGACTGAATAAGAACAGAGAATATATATCTAGGTCGATACATCAAGCTGTAAAATAATATGTGATGTAATGTTATGTCTGTTACGTGTTTTTAATGTGTTTTTGTTTTTTGTTGTATTTTTCTTTATTTTGTTTTTAAAAGTTAAAAGTCTAATAAAAATTATTTTTAAAAAAAAGAAAGTGGAAAAGACAGAAAGAGAGTTGGTTGTGAATCCTATTGGAATATGACATAATTTCTCCTAAATATGACGTAGGAACGACTTCCGTGAGAACTTATCTTATTTATGTTGTAACTCAGGGGTGTCAAACTTCATTAGGGTTGTGTTTGACCTCAGAGGGCTGGGGGTGGGGGGTGAGGCTGGGGTGGGCATGGCCAACTCGACGTCACTCATTGAAGCTCCATTTTTGGAGACAATGGCCTCCTGCAGCCCTCTGCCAGCAAAACTGGAACTTGAGGAGGCTGTAAACAGAGCCTGGGCAGCTGAAAATGGAGCTTGGGTGGGCTACATGCGGCCTACCCAAGCTCCATTTTCACTGGCAGAGGAACCATGGGCTGGTTCTTTGCTGTTTCCAGGGACGCCCCACTGGCCATATCTAAGCACCCCATGTGCCGGATTTGGCCCGTGAGCCTTGAGTTGGACACCCCTGTTGTAACATATTTTAGTATTTAGTATTTATTAGTTTGTCAAACATGTTCAAGATACCAGGCATAAATAGAAACATGACTATGAACAAGCCAGGGATGGTAGGCATGCTGGTGCACTTATGCACGCCCCCTTTACGGACTTCTTAGGAATGGGGTGAGGTCCACGGTAGACAGTTTGAGGTTGAAGCTGTGAGGGTTTGAGGCTGTAACAATGGACTCGGGTAGAGCATTCCAGGAGTTGACCACTCTGTTGTTGAAGTCGTATTTTCTGCAATTGA
This sequence comes from Ahaetulla prasina, assembly GCF_028640845.1. NCBI lineage: Eukaryota > Metazoa > Chordata > Lepidosauria > Squamata > Colubridae > Ahaetulla > Ahaetulla prasina. Next base: position 133,844,228 of record NC_080543.1, on the reverse strand, counting down.
GTTTGGAGCGGTTTACCTTGAGTTTGTACCGATTGTTTGCCCGTGTATTATTGAGGTTGAAGCTGAAGAAGTTGTTGACAGGTAAGACGTTGTAGCAGACTTTTTGTGTACTGTGCTTAGATCATACTGCAGGTGGCGCAATTCCAGGTTGTCCAAGCCCAAAATTTCAAGTCTGGTGCCATAAGGGATTCTATTGTGAGTAGAGGAGTGGAGGACTCTTCTCGTGAAGTGCCTCTGATCCGCTCAATTGTATTAATGTCCACACAAGTCATTCATTCTGGGAGTTGTTCAAGCAGTTTCTGGATGTGAAGGAAGCTCGAATCTGGACCTCATTATTAGTTGAAACAAGCTACCCTCTTCTTTGATAAATAATAATATTTAGAAGCTAAACACACACATACCAAAGATATAGTGTGTATTATCATGATTAAGCTGTTAGACTAGGATTGGCGAAAGACAAGTTGAAGTCTATCCTTAGCCATGGAAATTCATCGGATGACTTTGGGAAAGCTATTCTCTCTCAAAAAACAACTTTGTTGCTTGTATCCTTACGATCCCTGGGTGACCTCGTGGAGGAGGTCCAATACCTTTCCCTTAATTTATCAGGAATTATTACACGATCACCCCATAACAGGCACCCCTTGAGCCGAGAGCTCATCTCGTTTTTAACAAATTCTTTGAACCGTCGCCGCGGCGGCCACCCTCTCTGTACCCAACCGAGTACAGTCCTTAACACAATGTCCCGGTATGATGCCCGAGCCACTTCCTTAGATGTGACTGGGCCAGAGTCCAAAGAGTCAATAAGTAGGATGGGCGTCCCGGAGTGGGGTCTTCGGTCGCCTGGTAGTGGGCATCGCTTAACGCGCCTGCATGCCCCACTTTTTCCTGGTCGATGCTGCAGCTTGTACGAATAAGCGGCTAAGAATATAGTCCATCGGGTCAGTCGTGGCGAAAGTGCCACAGGCGTTGGTGGTCGCCAGCCAGTATCCTAGTAGCGGTCTGTGGTCAGTCACGATTTCAAAATTCCGCCCAAAGACATATTCGTGGAATTTTTGACCCCTGACACAATGGCTAGTGCTTCTTTATCTAATTGGCTGTAGTTTCTCTCTGGGGAGGACATCGTTCTAGAGTAAAAGCTATAGGGGCTTCTGTGCCGTTTGGAAGTCTATGGCTGAGCACAGCCCCACCCCATAAGGGAGGCATCGCAAACCAGCACTAGGGGTAATGAGTTGTGATATTGGATGAGCAGGCTATCACTTGAGAGCAGGTTCTTTACTGCTTCAAAAGCCCTATTTTCGACTTTCCCAAGACCAAACAGTATTTTTCCTAAGAGCCTATGCAGCGGTTCCAAGAACGGTTGCTTTGTTCTTTAAAAGACCGTAAAAATTCACCAATCCCAGGAATGCCTGCTCTGCTTTGTTTTTGGGCGCTGGAGCCTTCTAATTGCCTTAACCTTGCTCTCAGTAGGGTGAATTCTTTCTTGTCTATCCGTAGCCCAAGAAATCGACGGATTCGACCCCTATCTGGCATTTGTTTGCCTTGACTTTTAATCCGCTGTCCGGAAAATGCCCAAAACCTTTCTTAACCGCTCCCCAATTCCTCCATGTTTTCCCTGAAATTAGGACATCATCGTAGGGAACTACCCTGGGAGCCCCTGCAGTAGTCGCTCCATTAGATTTTGGAACAGCCCTGGTGCCACACTAACCCCAAATTGCAATCGGTGCACTTGAAGGCCCCCTGTGCGTTACAATCGTTTGGGCTTGGCTGTGCGGGCGTACGGCAGTTGTTGGTAGGCTTGGGCCAAGTTTAACTTTGCAAAGACTTGCCCTTGCCCCAAAGAGTGCAATAAGTGTTGCACCACGGAACCGGTAAGCGCTTTTCTGTAAGGCTTTGTTAAGCCGCCTTGTAGTCAGCGCAAATTCTAATTGACCCGTCCGGCTTTATTGGGTGACGATTGGCGTCCCACTTTGCGTGATCGACTGGCACCAAAATCCCTGATTTATGAGCTTGTCCAGTTCCTTATCGATTTTGGTTTTAGGGCAAAGGACTCTCCTCGCCTTAAGCCTAATGGGGGCTACCTGGGGGTCTAAGTTGAAGGAAATAGGGGTCCCCTTGTACTTGCCCAGGCAGTCCTTGAAGACATCTTCGAACTCGTTAAAGAGAATGTCTTTCAGGTTACAGTCACTCCTGTAGATGCCAGTCACCCCATGCCCAGGGCACGAAACCAGTCTAGTCCCAACAGACTGGGCAGAGTTCCTTCCGATGATCGTGATGGGCAGGGTCTTCTTGTGTGGACCGTGACTGACTCGGACGGAGGTGGTCCTCGAACAGGGATGCGATTCTGGTAGTCGTGGACTCGTAGCCATTGTGCTTGCAGGTGGCGCCGCGACGGACGGCAGCGACCGCCAAAGTGTCCCAGGACATGATGGTGATCGCTGACCCCGTGTCTACTTCAAGCCGCACCGTACTCTCTATTTTGGTTTGGTGAAGATCTTCTTCTCCACTCGCGAGGCGCGCCTATGACCACAGTTGTTTGGTTGGAATCGCCTTTTTGTTTGAGCCAATCGCGGGCCGCCTTGCCGATTCCGCGCTCTGATTGGCCGATTTGAATTTTCGCGGAAGGTTGGGCCGCTCGACAAACTTGAGCTAGGTGCCTTTCTTCCCACCGCCGCATGTCGCGTTCTTAAACTTGCAGCGTTGCGCTGGTGTTGACCACGCAGCTTCCTCATTCGTCTCCGTCCCTTTGTCGCGTTTCTCGGTTGGCAGACCCTTCCTCATCTTCACCGCCGGATTCGGTCTGAACCTCCTCCTGGTGCACTGGGGTTGCCTTCGCGCCGCCTTTGGTGTGACAGGCTTCTGCAGTGTCTCCGCCGCTTGGGTGGACATTTCATGTGCTCTGGCTTCGCCCAGAGCGGTGGCCAGCGTTAGGTTGTTTTTGCTAGCAGCCGCCGCCGCAAACGGATGTCTTTGACCTCGGATGAGTTGCTCGAGGAGCACCTCGCCCAGGTCGCGTATCCGCAGTCCTTGGACGCTTTTCAGGGCGCCATGTAGTCACCGATGGTTTCGCCTCCATCTGCCTTCGCCTCCGAATTCAAACCGCCGCACGTATTTGGACGGCGCAAGCGGGCGGTTTTTAGTAAAGTCTGTAGAGTTGGCCATGACACCGACTGCAACGGCGTTGGCTCTGCCAGGGCTTCCGCGATATCGATGACCTCCGGACCACAGTGGCTTAAGAAATAAGCCCTTTTCCGGTTATCTGGAACTCCTTGCAGTTCGTTGGCTTCTAGAGCTTGAAACGGGTCATATCGTTCCCATTTCTCTTTAGCCGGGTCAAACGGTGCGGGCGGAGTGTAACTGGCCATCTCCGCTTTTCTGCCCTGAGTTTGCTGGGTTCGGGTCTATCGTGCTTCAGCTCGGTTCTGGTTCTCCTTAGCCTCGAGATCCCACCTTCGTCGCCAAATGTTACGTTCGGGAAGTAACGAGGCTGGAGACCAGGGTAGTGACAACAGCTCTTTAATATAGGGTGAACCCAGCAACAGGCTGGGGGAAAAACCTCTCCTTTTATACAGTTCTACTGGAGGCTTCGTCCAATCAGCAACGTGCTGATTTCCCGCTCAAATATTTAAAGGTACAAACATGAATACATAACACAGATAATGACAGTTCAGTAAATATAAGCACATAGAAGAATGATTGAATAAGAACAGAGAATATATATCTAGGTCGATACATCAAGCTGTAAAATAATATGTGATGTAATATTATGTCTGTTACGTGTTTTTAATGTGTTTTTGTTTTTTGTTGTATTTTTCTTTATTTTGTTTTTAAAAGTTAAAAGTCTAATAAAAATTATTTTTTTAAAAAAGAAAGTGGAAAAGACAGAAAGAGAGTCGATTGTGAATCCTTTTGGAATATGACATAATTTCTCCTAAATATGACATAGGAACGACTTCCATGAGAACTGATCTTATTTATGTTGTAACTCAGGGGTGTCAAACTCAATTTCATTAGGGTTGTGTTTGACCTCAGAGGGCTGGGGGTGGGGGGTGAGGCTGGGGTGGGCATGGCCAACTCGACGTCACTCATTGAAGCTCCATTTTTGGAGACAATGGCCTCCTGCAGCCCTCTGCCAGCAAAACTAGAACTTGAGGAGGCTGTGAACAGAGCCTGGGCAGCTGAAAATGGAGCCTGGGTGGGCTACATGCGGCCTACCCAAGCTCCATTTTCACTGGCAGAGGCACCATGGGCTGGTCCTTTGCTGTTTCCAGGGACGCCCCGCTGGCCATATCTAAGCACCCCATGTGCCGGATTTGGCCCGTGGGCCTTGAGTTGGACACCCCTGTTGTAACGTATTTTAATATTTATTAGTTTGTCAAACATGTTCAAGATACCAGGCATAAATAGAAACATGACTATGAACAAGCCAGGGATGGTAGGCATGCTGGTGCGCTTATGCACGCCCCCTTTACGGACTTCTTAGGAATGGGGTGAGGTCCACGGTAGACAGTTTGAGGTTGAAGCTGTGAGGGTTTGAGGCTGTAACAATGGAGTCGGGTAGAGCATTCCAGGAGTTGACCACTCTGTTGTTGAAGTCGTATTTTCTGCAATTGAGTTTGGAGCGGTTTACCTTGAGTTTGTACCGATCGTTTGCCCATGTATTATTGAGGTTGAAGCTGAAGAAGTTGTTGACAGGTAAGACATTGTAGCAGACTTTTTGTGTACTGTGCTTAGATCATACTGCAGGTGGTGCAATTCCAGGTTGTCCAAGCCCAAAATTTCAAGTCTGGTGCCATAAGGGATTCTATTGTGAGTAGAGGAGTGGAGGACTCTTCTCGTGAAGTGCCTCTGGATCCGCTCAATTGTATTAATGTCCACACAAGTCATTCATTCTGGGAGTTGTTCAAGCAGTTTCTGGATGTGAAGGAAGCTCGAATCTGGACCTCATTATTAGCTGAAACAAGCTACCCTCTTCTTTGATAAATAATAATATTTAGAAGCTAAACACACACATACCAAAGATATAGTGTGTATTATCATGATTAAGCTGTTAGACTAGGATTGGCGAAAGACAAGTTGAAGTCTATCCTTAGCCATGGAAATTCATCGGATGACTTTGGGAAAGCTATTCTCTCTCAAAAAACAACTTTGTTGCTTGTATCCTTACGATTTATATTATATTGCTTGTTTGTACCCTATGACTATCATTAAGTGCTGTACTTTATGATTCTTGATGAAGGTATCTTTTCTTTTATGTACACTGAGAGCTTATGCACCAAAGACAAACTCCTTGTGTGTCCAATCACACTTGGCCACTAAAAAATTCTATTCTATTCTATTCTATTCTATTCTATTCTATTCTAAATATAGAATTTTGGTTGTGGAGATAATGTGACAATGTTGAGCTCTTAGAGAAATAAGTGAACTGTAATACCAGTAAACAAAACTACATACATAACATAACAAAAAGAGGCACCTATGAACACGGAGACCAGAGGTGGCTTTCAGCAGGTTCTGACCAGTTCTGGAGAACCGGTAGCAGAAGTTTTGAGTCGTTCGGAGAACCAGTAGTAAAAATTCTGACTGACCCCGCCCCCATCTATTCTCTGCCTCCCAAGTCCCACCTGATCAGGAGGAAATGGGGATTTTGCAGTTACGTTCCTCTGGAGTGGAGTGGGAATATAGATTTTACAGTATCCTTCCCCTGCCTCGCCCACCAAGCCATGTCCACCAAGCCACACCCACAGAACCGGTAGTAAAAAAAAATGAAACCCACCACTGACAGAGACCATGTTGCAAAGTTCAGTAGAAAGATGGTAGTTCCATCAAACACGGGCATACCGGTACATAACTATGTGCTGATTTTCTTTATTTTATTGTCTCTTTCTCTGTGTCTCAGTAGAAATATTCCTTCCAGAAATTAATTTTGCCTGGATTGTGAACGTGTGGGCATTTATTTATTTTTCTTTAAAGCAAGCAAGCAAAAAAACCAAAATGGATTTAGGGCATGCCGTTGTTAGTTCGGTGAACCACAAAGCTGACTTAAATATTGCCAAAGGCTACATGCCAAATTCGTAGCTGATTTTTTTTTTTTTGCTCTACATCTTCTCCATGTGCTTCTTTAGCAAATTATGCATAACTCATATAATCATCTAGATTGCCATGAAAAAAAGTGCTAAGATTCGAAACCCAACAATTTTGAAAGTATCCAAAAGGTTCAGAGGGTAACTGGACTTTCTGGTTTTTCTTTAAAGACATTTTGCTTCTCATCCAAGAAGCTTCTTCAGCTCTGACTGGATGGTGGGGAAGGGAAGGATTTATATTCCTTGCAGACAGCTGGTCATTTGCATCCTTTTAGAGAGTTGTTGAGGCCACTTGGAGGTTTATCTGTGTCCTTAGGGTCACTTGAATAGTGCAAATGGTGTAGTCTGCAGTCTGCAATTTTTTTCTCTGCAATCCATTCCTACTCCCACACCATTCAAAGGGTATTTATCTCAAATTGTATAGCTAAAAGTCTGTAGAGATTCTCAGTCATCCAGGTTATGGTTCTCCCAAGGTGCTTTTTCAAGAAGCATCTGGACTTTCTTGGTGTGTTTTTTTTGTGTTTTTTTTGGGGGGGAGGGGGAAGATGACCTGGATGACTGAGAATCTCTATAGTCATTTAGCTATACAATTTGGGATGAAGACCCTTTGAATGGTGTGAGAGTAGGAATGGATTTCCAGAGGAAAAATTGCAGACTACAGGAACCATTTGCACCACTCAGGTGACCCTGAGGACACAGATAAACCTCCAAGTGGCCTCAATGATCCTCTAAAAGGATGCAAATGACCAGCTGTATGCAAGGAATATAAATTCTTTCATTTCCCACTTTCCTTTCAGAGCCGAAGAAGCTTCTTGGATAAGAAGTGAAATGTCTGGGCCTCTGGTGCTCAGCAGACTAAGTCTGTCTGTTATTAGATATAGATTTTTTTTATTGGCCAAGTGTGATTGGACACACAAGGAATTTGGTGCATATGTTCTCAGTGTACATAAAAGAAAAGATACGTTCATCAAGGTACAACATTTACAACACAAATGATGGTCAGTATATCAATATAAATCATAAGGATTGCCAGCAACAAGTTATAGTCATACAGTCATAAGTGGAAAGAGATTGGTGATGGGAACTATGAAACGATTAATAGTAGTGCAGATTCAGTAAATAGTCTGACAGTATTGAGGGAATTATTTGTTTAGCAGAGTGATGGCCTTCGGGAAAAAACTGTTCTTGTGTCTAGTTGTTCTGGTGTGCAGTGCTCTATAGCGTCGTTTTGAGGGTAGGAGTTGAAACAGTTTATATCCAGGATGCGAGGGATCTGCAAATATTTTCACGGCCCTCTTCTTGATTCGTGCAGTATACAATGGAAGGCAGGTTGGTAGCAATTATTTTTTCTGCAGTTCTAATTATCCTCTGAAGTCTGTGTTTTTCTTGTTGGGTTGCAGAACCGAACCAGACAGTTATAGAGGTGCAAATGACAGACTCAATAATTCCTCTGTAGAACTGGATCAGCAGCTCCTTGGGCAGTTTGAGCTTACTGAGTTGGCGCAGAAAGAACATTCTTTGTTGTCCTTTTTTAATGATGTTTTTGATGTTAGCTGTCCATTTGAGATCTTGCAATATGATAGAACCCAGAAATTTGAAGGTTTCTACTGTTGATACTGTGTTGTCAAGTATTGTGAGAGGTGGAAGTATGGAAGGGTTTCTCCTAAAGTCTACCACCATTTCTACAGTTTTGAGTGTGTTCAGTTCCAGATTGTTTTGGTTGCACCACAAGGCTAGTCGTTCGACCTCTCGTCTATATGCGGATTCGTCATTGTCTCGAATGAGACCAATCACTGTTGTGTCATCTACGAACTTCAGTAGCTTAACAGATGAATCATTAACACAGCTGCTTGCAGTTACTGCAAGTTCAAGTCCCACCAGGCCCAAGGTTGACTCAGCCTTCCATCCTTTATAAGGTAGGTAAAATGAGGACCCAGACTGTTGGGGGCAATAAGTTGACTTTGTATATAATATACAAATGGATGAAGACTATTGCTTAACACAGTGTAAGCCGCCCTGAGTCTTTGGAGAAGGGCGGGATATAAATTGAAATTAAAAAAAAATGTCTTCAAAGAAAAAAACCAGAAAGTTTGGTTGCTTCTTGAAAAACAACAACACACCTTTGGGCTAATCATGGTGAATAAATAATAGCCAGTGTTGGGATTCAGCCAGTTCGCACCACTTCGGGAAAACTGGTTATTAACTGTCTGAGCAGTTTGGCAAAATGATTGTTGGAAGAAATCATTAGGGCAGAGAACCGGTTGTTAAATTATTTGAATCCCACCACTGATAATAGCTAGTCATCAAATTGTGATCTACTCAGCATGGACATCATTTATGATCTCAGATAAATTTGCAATAAGGATTATAAGAATTAAACTCACTCTGCAATTTTCAGTGGTACAGCCCCGTTTCCCCTAATACATAGGATTGGAGCTGTGATTCTTCTGATCATAATATTACGAAGTAACTTTTCTAGGTTCAAAAATTGCATATATTCTCAGAGTGGGGAGAACATTTATACAGATCATGCATTTTAAGAATAATCATTTGCGAAATCGGTCATGCAGGGAAATTGCAGGGAAAAATAAATGTGAGTTCCGTGCTGCAAAAACAAGGAGAGGAGATTTAGAGATTGGAATGCGTAATGGAATGGAATGGATTTATAACTAAATACACAGAAAAAAATGGCATGGATTAACAATCGACTGATTGCATTCATCCCTTACAGCAAATGTTTAATTGAATACTGTCTAAGGCAGTGATGGCGAATCTTTTCAGTGCCGAGTGCCCAAACTGGAATGCATGTACATGCATGTGTGCGCACTGGAGCACCATAAACCTGAAGATCGGCTGGTCGGTGCATGCATGCCTGTTTTCTGGACATTTTTTGGCTGTTTTCAGGCTGTTTTTCAGGCTGTTTTCAGACCATTTTTGAGTTGTTTTCAGGCCATCTTGTGACCATTTTCTGGGCCATTTTGAAGGCTTAAAACAGCCTGAAAACAGCCTGAAAATGGCCTGAAAACGGTCTGAAAACGGCCTGAAAACAGCCTGAAAACGGCCCAAAAAAGGCCTGAAAACAGCCTAAAAGTGACCTGAAAACAGCCTGAAAAGGCCTGAAAACAGCCTGAAAGTGGCCTGAAAACGGCCTGAAAACGCCTGAAAACGGCCTGAAAACAGCCTAAAATGGCCTGAAAACGCCTGAAAGTGGCCTGAAAACAGCCTGAAAAGGCCTGAAAACAGCCTAAAATGGCCTGAAAACAGCCCAAAAAAGGCCTGAAAACGGCCTGAAAACAGCCTAAAAATGGCCTGAAAACAGCCCAAAAAAGGCCTGAAAATGGCCTGAAAACAGCCTAAAAATGGCCTGAAAACAGCCCGAAAAAGGCCTGAAAACAGCCTGAAAGTGGCCTGAAAACAGCCTGAAAAAGGCCTGAAAACAGCCTGAAAGTGGCCTGAAAACAGCCTGAAAAAGGCCTGAAAACAGCCTGAAAATGGCCTGAAAATGGCCTAAAACAGTCTGAAAGCAGCCTGAAAATGGCCTTAAAACAGCATAAAAATGGCCTGAAAACATCTTAATAATGATGCCTAAAAAAACGGGCCGGAAAACAGCCTGTTATTTGGCCATTTTTCTGGCTGGCCGTTTTTTGAGCCGTTTTCCAGCATTATGGTATCCGTGAAAACTAGCTGGCCAGACCGGAAACCAGAAGATCCGCGAAAACCATGTGCAGAAGACTGGAAACCAGAAGATCAGCTGGCGATGGTGCCCGTGGCCACAGAGAGGATTCTGCATGGCACCTTTGCTACGTGTGCCATAGGTTCGCCATCACGGGTCTATTTATTTATTATTTTATTATTTTATTTATTTATTTATTTGTTCGTACTTTTATACCGCCCTATCTCCCTAGGGACTCAGGGCGGTTTACAGCCAAATAAAACATATATATATACAGAATAAAACATTAATTTAAAAACTTATTAAATAGGCCGAATATTTAAAATAGAAATATAAATAATAAAGCCCCATTAAAACCAGATTTAAAATTTAAAAATTCTAGTCCAGTCCTGCGCAAATAAATAGATGTGTCTTAAGCTCGTGGCGGAAGGTTCAAAGGTCAGGAAGTTGGCGAAGTCCTGGGGGAAGCTCGTTCCAGAGGGTGGGAGCCCCCACAGAAAAGGCCCTTCCCCTGGGTGTCGCCAGTCGGCACTGCTTGGCCGACGGCACCCTGAGGAGTCCCTCTCTGTGAGAGCGCACGGGTCGGTGAGAGGCAATCGGTGGCAGCAGACGGTCCCGTAAGTAGTCTAAAGCACTCAAGAATTTTCCGACTTAGGCAGGGGCTGCCGAAATAACAGGAACAAATTGAATACTGAGCAGTTCAGAAATTACAGAGAGATCTATTGCTGTCAATGCAGTTTGCAGATCGCTTATCCAAGTTCGGGGAAGTTACGGCTTTACGAGAAGGGTAGTGATTGACTGATTAGTTGCCTTGCTTATAGTTTTGTACTTTGTCCTGTTTGACAGAGACAAGTCAAAGCTTTCACTTCCCAAAATGAACTTTCTAATGAGCCTCTAGACCTGCTGAGTTGTGTAGGTATCAGATAACACTTAACCAAGATTAGATATGTGCCAGAAGGAATTTTGCAGCAGAAGGGATGTCAGATGCTATCAGAGGCTTGTGTCTTCCCAACAAGTGTTGCTGCTAAGATGCAGCATGCTGTATTTTGGACTTTCTGGTACCCTGGCAGGCAATGAATATATGATTTATGCAAGATGTAATCTGTTAGAGAAGGCACAAGATCTCAGGCGATCCTCAGCTCTATAAATTACCCCAGGAACACAGAGGAGTAAATGGTTCAACCCTACGAAATTAATATTTGATTTTATTTAGTTTTATTATACAGACCTTCTTTCGTGAGGATTCATTAAAAGGGAAAATTTAGGACATGCTCATCCCATAAAAATGCAAATGAATCTTCATCATCACCGAATATCTCAGCTCTGGAAGAGGCTGGAAGAAAATTCTTGCAGATAGTGGTTTGACGTTGATTTGTGGTCTTGGCCTCATTGTATCTCAGAACCTTCAGGGTGGGAATTGGTCTCTGCCTTTTACTTTCATTGTCACTCATAACTCAAACGAGCCTTTGACAGGGATGCCAGTTGCTAACTCACAAATTCCATTGAAGCCCAAGGTGACTGTTCCTCATCTTCACCTCCTCCAGTTCTCTTGCAAATGCACAAAGAAAACAGCAGTTTGGACAAAGGTGTCCTAGATAAATATGGAACACCCAATTACTTGGGAATAATGGTGTTTTTGTTTCCATTATACTAAAAGTATTTTTAACCCATTGCATATACTTGATAACATTCACAGAGTTGCAAACCTTCGTAAATGAGTTGGATTCTTCTTCTCTCTCTTGTTACATCTAGCAACAGAAATACAGATTTGTAGAATAACAGAGTCGGAAGGGACCTTGGAAGTCTTCTAGTCTAACCCCCTGCTGAAGCAGGAGAACCGGCAAATACCACCTCTGGCTGGACCCAGAGTGGGGAGGAAATGGGGATTTTGCAATATCCTTCCCTTGGAGTGGGGTGGGAATGGAGATTTTGCAGTATCTTTCCCCCAGGAGTTGGGAGGGAATGTGAATTTTGCAGTATCCTTCCCCCAGGAGTTGGAAGGGAATGTGGATTTTGCAATATCCTTCCCTTGGAGTGGGGTGGGCATGGAGATTTTGCAATATCCTTCCCCCAGGAGTTGGGAGGGAATGGAGATTTTGCAGTATCTTTCCCCCAGGAGTTGGGAGGGAATGTGGATTTTGCAGTATCCTTGCCCCAGGAGTTGGAAGGGAATGTGGATTTTGCAATATCCTTTCCTTGGAGTGGGGTGGGCATGGAGATTTTGCAATATCCTTCCCCCAGGAGTTGGGAGGGAATGTGGATTTTGCAGTATCCTTGCCCCAGGAGTTGGAAGGGAATGTGGATTTTGCAATATCCTTTCCTTGGAGTGGGGTGGGCATGAAGATTTTGCAATATCCTTCCCCCAGGAGTTGGGAGGGAATGGAGATTTTGCAATATCCTTTCCCCAGGAGTTGGGAGGGAATGAAGATTTTGCAGTATCCTTCCCCCAGGAGTTGGAAGGGAATGGGGATTTTGCAGTATCCTTCCCTTGGAGTGGGGTGGGAATGGAGATTTTGCAGTATCCTTCCCCTGGAGTGGGGTGGGAATGGAGATTTGGCAGTATCCTTCCCCTGGAGTGGGGTGGGAATGGGGATTTGGCAGTATCCTTCCCTTGGAGTGGAGTGGGAATGGGGGTTTTGCAGTATCCTTCCCCTGCCACACCCACCAAGCCATGCCCAAAGAACTGGTAGTAAAAAAAAAAATTGGTCTAACACTATTTTGATAATACCTGCATAGATCAAACAGAAAGAGAAGGAACCAAGAAACAGCATGTTCTTTAGATAATGGCATTCACTCTATTGCCAGGTGATATTGTTGAACAGAAACCCCAAGATTCCTCCACAAATACGATTCTCCCATCGTGGCAGTCCTTAAAGTCATAGTTGCATCAGTCTGGGTGAGGGAGAAACAGTTCCTAAATGCTTTTATGAAATCATCTTAGTAAAGGAAAATGAAAAGAGGTTATTTTCTGGTCCAATTCAACTGTACAATCCTGTTATATTCCGAGCTGTGGGAGCCTGATGTCCTCTAACCCTCAGAATCGAATGAAAAAAAAAATGGTAGATTTTGTTATATCAACAGAGCCTGGTAAACCTGTGGAAAAGTAGAAAGAACAATTGTGTTGAACTCTGGAAAATTTACAGTTGTGACACTTAAAGGGAATTAAGTATGTAGGGGGTGATTTCGAAATAAGGTTGCGGTTGCAACAGCTGCTCCAAAACACACACTGCAACCTTTTCTATCACTAAGCACTAGTTTCGTATGATTTTTTATTTATTTATTTATTTTATTTATTTATTTATTTTGTCACACAGTATATGTAAGCATAAGCATGAAATAACTGTACAATATATAAGAATATATATAAGCATGAGTATGTAATAACTATATTAATTGGATATAATGAAAGGAAACAATAGGACAGGAATGGTAGGCACGCTTGTGCTCTTATGCACGCCCCTTACAGACCTCTTAGGAATGGGGTGAGGTCAATAGTAGACAGTTTTTGGTTGAAGCTTTGGGGATTTTGGGAAGAGACCACAGAGTCAGGTAGTGTATTCCAAGCATTAACAACTCTGTTACTGAAGTCATATTTTCTGCAATCAAGATTGGAGCGGTTAACATTAAGCTTAAATCTATTGTGTGCTCGTGTGTTGTTGCAATTGAAGCTGAAGTAGTCTTCAATAGGAAGGACATTGTAGCAGATGATTCTATGAGTTAAACTCAGGTCATGTCGAAGGCGGCGTAGTTCTAAATTTTCTAAACCCAGGATTTCAAGTCTGGTGGCATAAGGTATTTTGTTGTATTTAGAGGAGTGGAGAACTCTTCTTTTAAAATATTTCTGGACACGTTCAATTGTATTAATGTCAGAAATGTAGTATGGATTCCAGATAGTCGAGCTGTATTCAAGAATTGGTCTAGCAAATGTTTTATAAGCTCTGGTTAGTAGTGTAGTGTTTTTGGAGAAGAAGCTATGCAAAATTAGGTTTACAACTCTTAAAGCCTTTTTTGCAATGTAGTTGCAGTGGGCTTTGGCACTTAGATCATTTGATATGAAAACTCCAAGGTACAGAGAAGAGCAGCTAAGATGATCACGGGGCTGGAGGCTAAACCATATGAAGAACGGTTGTAGGAATTGAGTATGTTTAGTTTAATGAAAAGAAGGACTTGGGGAGACATGATAGCTGTGTTCCACTATCTCAGAGGCTGCCACAAAGAAGAGGGAGTCAAGCTATTCTCCAAAGCACCTGAAGGCAGGACAAGAAGCAACGGGTGGAAACTAATGAAGGAGAGAAGCAACTTAGAACTAAGGAGGAATTTCATGACCTATGATGGGAGATATTGAACTCTACTGGAGTATTAGAAGTATCAAAGGTTCTGCTTTTTATCCAGGAGAAAAACACAACAACAGGGAAATCACCTCCAAAGAAGAAGGATAGGTAGAAAAGAAGCAAATAATAAAGAACTTTAAATGTTGGTCATTTGTATTCCAAACCATGCTTTTTATCTTACAAGATTTCCAACTTGTCTCTTATCTCTGTGCAGAGCCTATCACATCTGCTTTATCTACATCCTGATAGCAAAAGGTTCAAAAGACACAGAAGAATCGCATACAGCCCAGTCTTTGGTCTGACACCTGTACAATGAGACTGGCTCCCCTATTTTGGTAAAGCCAAATCCAATTAATGTAGTTTGAATGAACTCAAATAGAATACAGCTTTGCCTAAAGAGGGGAAGTCAGATTGACCTACTGAGAAGGAAGGAAGGAAGGAAGGAAGGAAGGAAGGAAGGAAGGAAGGAAGGAAGGAAGGAAGGAAGGGGGAGGGAGGGAAGGAGGAAGAGAGAGAGAAAGAGAGAAAAAAGAAAGATAGAAAGATAGAAAGGAATTAAAGAAGAAAGAAAGAGAGAAAGAGAGAAAGAGAAAGAAAGAGAAAGGGAGGGAGGGAGGGAGGGAGGGAGGGAGGGAGAAAGAAAGAGGGAGCGAGGAAGAGAACAAGAGCTCTGGAACGAGCTTCCCCGAGGACTTCGACAACTTCCTGACCTCCGGACTTTTCGCCGCGAGCTGAAAACATACCTATTCTTCCGAGCAGGACTGGCTTAATAGGGGTTTTTAATTTGTTTTAAATGGGGTTTATTTTTTATATTATGTATTTTATATTTAAATTTAGGCCATATGGAATAAGTTTTTTAAATAGTTTTTATTGTAATATATTGTATGATTTTACTTGACTGTTCACTGCCCTGAGTCCTTCGGGAGAAGGGCGGTATAAAAATTAAAATATTATTATTATTATTATTAAGAGGGTGAGGGAGAGAGAGAAAGATAGAAAGGAAGAAAGAGAGAGAAAGAAAGAAAGAAAGATGAAGAGGAAGGAAGGAAAAGAAAGAAAGAGAGAGAGAGAGAGAGTGGGGGAGGGAGGGAGGAAGAGAGAGAAAGCGAGAGTGAGAGAAAGAAAGAGAGAAAACAAAAGGAAGGAAGGAAGGGAAGGGAGGGAGAAAGAAAGAAAGAAAGAAAGAAAGAAAGAAAGAAAGAAAGAAAGAAAGAAAGAAAGAAAGAAAGAAAGAAATGGAATTAGGCAATATAAGCGTCTGGGTTTTACCCCCTGCATGCAAAACATTTTGCCTTTAACACTTTCAATGTCAAACTGAGTTGTTTCAAACTTTCATAAATTCATGCAAAATATACTGCTTTTTCTGATCCCAGAATGAATTCCAGCCATCTTCAACAGCAACAGTTAAAACAGTAAAGAGAGATTACAAACATCCAATTCAACATACATAAGAGCAAAATATTTGGCCCTTTAGCAATATAGCTAGGAAATAGGGTCTTTGGCGCATTCAGTACCCACAGCTTGGCAACATAGCAATAACACTTAGACTTATATACCGCTTCATAGTGCATTACAGCCCTCTCTGAGCCAACTTCTGGCCCCCAACAATCTGGGTCCTCATTTTACCCACCTCGGAAGGATGGAAGGCTGAGTCAACCTTGAGCTAGTGAGAATTGAACTCTTGACTGTGGGTAGAGACAGCCTGTAATGCTGCATAGGAAGGAAGGAAGGAAGGAAGGAAGGAAGGAAGGAAGGAAGGAAGGAAGGAAGGAAGGAAGGAAGGAAGGAAGGAAGGAAGGAAGGAAGGAAGGAAGGAAGAGCAATAGCCCTTAGTCTTATAAACTGCTTCATAGTGCTTTTACAGCCCTCTCTAAGCGGTTTACAGAGTCAGCCTGTGTTGCCCCCAACAATTTGGTTCCTCATTTTATCCACCTCGGAAGGATGGAAGGCTGAATCAACCCTGAGCCAGTGAGAATTGAACTCTTCACTGTGGGCAGAGACAGCCTGTAATGCTGTATAGGAAGGAAGGAAGGAAGGAAGGAAGGAAGGAAGGAAGGAAGGAAGGAAGGAAGGAAGGAAGGAAGGAAGGTTGGTTTGCAGAGTCAGCCTATTGCCACCAATAATTTGGGTCCTCATTTTACCCACCTCGGAAGGATGGAAAGCTGAGTCAGCCTGGTGAGATTTGATCTGCCAAACTGCTGGCAGCCAGTGATCAGCAGAAGTACCCTGCAGTACTGCACTCTAACCACTGTACCACCATGGCTCAACATAGCTAGGTTTTTAGGGCTTTTTCAAAGGCTAACAGGATTGAGGCCATTCTGATGTCGTGGATGTTGAGTTTTGAGGCCATTACGAAGGGTAGATGTTCCACAGAGCAGGGACCACTACAGAAAAAGCTTGCCTTCCAACATCCTTTTGCATCAAAAGTTGAGAACTAGCTTCAATCAGAATAGAGCTGGAAGGGACCTTGGAGATCTTCTCATCCAACCCCTGCTCAAGCAGGAGACCCTGTACCTTTCAGACAAAGCATTGTCCAGCTTCTTCTTAAAAACCTCCAGTGATGGAGCAACCACAATTTATGAAGGCAAACTTTTCCACTGGTTTAATTGTCCTCACTGTTAGGAAGTTCCTCCTTAATTCCAGGTTGCTTCTCTCCTTGATGAGTTCCCATCCATTGTTTCTTGTCTTGCCTTCTAGTGCTTTGGAAAATAAGTTGACCCCCTCCTCTTTGTGGAAGCCCCTCAGATACTGGAAGACTGCTATCTAGTCCTTCTTTTCTCTAGACTGGCCATAACCCATGCAACCGTTCTTCGTAGATTTCTGACTCCAGTTTCTTAATCATCTTTGTTGCTCTTCTTTGCACTTTTTCCTTAAAAACATACAAAGCTTCTTGTACACTTAGTCACCCCCAGTTCCATGAGAAACCTACCTGGGATTAGTATGTTTTATCAGATGTGAGTAGTGGCAATCTCCTGCTGCCGGCTCAAATTCATATAATATAATATATAACAACAGAGTTGGAAGGGACCCTGGAGGCCTTCTAGTCCAACCCCCTGCCCAGGCAGGAAACCCTACACCATCTCAGTCAGATGGTTATCCAACATTTTCTTAAAAATTTCCAGTGTTGGAGCATTCACAACTTCTGCAGGCAAGTTGTTCCACTTATTAATTGTTCTAACTGTCAGGAAATTTCTCCTTAGTTCTAAGTTGCTTCTTTCCTTGATCAGTTTCCACCCATTGCTTCTTGTTCTACCCTCAGGTGCTTTGGAGAACAGCCCGACTCCCTCTTCTTTGTGGCAACCCCTGAGATATTGGAACACTGCTATCATGTCTCCCCTAGTCCTTCTTTTTGTTAAACTAGACATACCCAGTTCCTGCAACCGTTCTTCATATGTTTTAGCCTCCAGTCCCCTAATCATCTTTGTTGCTCTTCTCTGCACTCTTTCTAGAGTCTCAACATCTTTTTTACATCATGGCAACCAAAACTGGATGCAATATTCCAAGTGTGGCCTTACCAAGGCATTATAGAGTGGCACTAACACTTCATGTGATCTTGATTCTATCCCTCTGTTTATGCAGCCCAGAACTGTGTTGGCTTTTTTAGCAGCTGGGTTATCAACCTGGGTTCCCATTTTCACCCAAACTCTTATTAAAACTGCACTCCAGGCATCTTACAATGACAGCTGATCAGCTTCACAATACAGGGAATGATAAATTAAATGTTGAGCCTTAATCCCATTCCATCAACAGAGGCCTCTTCATTTCAAACAGATCTCTAAACGGAAAAGAGTGCTTCAAAGCTATGGGCTACAAAAGTTCTTTGAGCAGCCAATTTTGAGACATTTACAAAAATACGGATTTAAAGGGCAGGGAGGGAAATGACCCTACGACCTAAAATATGAGCTAAATTAAATCTTGCTACAATAATTGGATGGGTTTGACGGATGTCACGGCAACTTCTTCGGGCTGGCTAATCTATAACTGGAATTGAGTGTGCCTAGTTTAATGAAAAATATCTCAGGGGCTTCCACAAAGAAGAGGAAGTCAAGCTATTCTCCAAAGGACCAGAAGGCAGGACAAGAAGGAACAGATGGAAACTAATCAAGAAGAGGAGCAAATTAGAACTAAGGAGAAATTTCCTGATGGTTGGAACAATTAATCAGTGGAACAACTTGCCTCCAGAAGCTGTGGATGCTCCAACAACTGGAAGGTTTTGAGAAGAGATTGGGCAGCCATTTGTCCAAAAAGGAATAGGATTTCCTGGCTGGTGGTTGGACTAGAAGACCTCCAAGGTCCCTTCCAACTCTATTACTCTGTTATAACTGATATCGGCAATAAACCACAACTAGCTAAAGGTGCATCTTCATGAAACATTTAATCAAAATGCTGTGGGCAATCTCAAGAGGAAAGCCACAGTATCTCATGGGGATTTTTTTTTTTTTGAAAAAAAACTCCAAATATTATATCTAGGCCAAAATCCTGCACCTCTTATTTAAAGAAGTGGAAGGCAGATTTTCGTTTCTCTGCAGTGGGCAAAGAGCTAAATGATGAGTCTATATTTATGGATCTTTCTTTTTTTTTATTTCTTTTTGTCACAACAGTATACACAAACAATTGTCATAGATAAAACAACATAACTTGAAGAATATATAGAGTGTGTAGTTCGGTTTCCTCTCACAAACGTACTAACATCCAATGGATTCCAGAGAAATAAGATTACGAAACTAATCCAAAAAGAACCCCCCACTAAAACCCAAGACAGAGAACAAGAAAACAGCACAGCCCTCCTCCCATATATAAAAGGCACCACAGACAGAATCAGCAAGATCCTCCACAAACATAACATCAATACAGCATTCTGCACAAACCAAAAAATATCCACCATCCTAAGAAACCCCAAAGACAAAATTGAGTTAGAAAATCAAGGAGTATATGAAATCCCATGCACTGCCTGCCCCACCACATACATCGGACAAACCAACAGAAGAATAAGTGCACGTATTGAA
Source organism: Ahaetulla prasina (assembly GCF_028640845.1). Classification (NCBI taxonomy): domain Eukaryota; kingdom Metazoa; phylum Chordata; class Lepidosauria; order Squamata; family Colubridae; genus Ahaetulla; species Ahaetulla prasina. The sequence goes on along the minus strand of NC_080543.1, from coordinate 133,825,138 downwards.
GAACACAAGAACTCAGTCAAAAAAGAGGAACCAACTTCTTCCCTGGTCCAACACCTTAAAGCCACAGGACACGATATTGACTTTAAAAAGACCAGAACTATCGCCAAAACTGAACACTTTAACAACAGAATAATCAGAGAAGCCATCGAGATAGAAAAACGCTCACACAGCATGAACAAACGAGATGATACTTCCCGCCTACCAGCCATTTGGAAACCCGCCCTTATTGACAAACGCCCCTTATAGTCCTCTTAGGAATGGGGTGAGGTCAATAGTAGACAGTTTTTGGTTGAAGATTTTGGGATTTTGAGTAGAGATTATGGAGTCAGGTAATCATAGGTTTTCTGAGGCATTTTCTACTTCCACTTCCAATTTTAAGTGTATGTGTTATAAACATACATACATTTGTAGATATGTACATACATACATACATACATACATACGTTACATACGGATGGACAGATGGATGGATGGACGGATGGATAGATGGATAGAAAGATGGATAGATGAATAGATGGTTAGATGGATAGAAGATAGATAGATAGATAGATAGATAGATAGATAGATAGATAGATAGATAGATAGATAGAAGATAGATAATAGATGGATAGATGGCAGTGGTGAGTTTCAAATTTTTTTACTACCAGTTCTGTGGGTGTGGCTTGGTGGGCGTTGCAGGGGAATGATACTGTAAAATCTCCATTTCCTCCTGATCAGCTGGGACTTGGGAGGCAGAGAATAGACGGAGGTGGGGCCAGTCAGAATTTTTACTACTGGTTCTCTGAACTATTAAAAATTTCCACTACCGGTTCTCCAGAACTGGTCAGAACTTGCTGAAACCCAACTCTGATAGATGGATAGAAGATAGATAGATAGATAGATAGATAGATAGATAGATAGATAGATAGATAGATAGATAGATAGATGGATGGATAGATAGATAGACAGATGATTGATAGATTTTGTGTGTGTGTGTGTGTGTGTGTGTGTGTGTGTGTGTGTGTATCTAGCTAGCTAGGTAGCTAGCTAGCGAGAGGCAATCTCATATATATACAATGAGTTATAACATTTGGAAGTGCAAAAACCCAACACGAAGCAACAACACCTAAAACAACCTAATATTTTATTTTTTGAAGTGCTTTGCCTGCGGAGGCATTCCCGTCCCTTTTGCTTTGCTTCCTCTTTCACTTCAGATGAAAGTTTCATGAAGCTCTAATGTTTCTCTGCAGCAGAAAGAGGTGAGAAGCGGTGGTGCCACTGCACCAGCTCGGCCCTCATTGTTATTCCGCAAGAATCTTCCAGCGATTACACCAGGTTTTCATGAGAAGCACAGAGGAGGATTTGCAGGAGGCCCAGGTAATTCCATCAATCCTATTATCAGGTCCTTCCTCTCTTCAGATTTTAGGGAAGTTTAGGAATTGTTGGCTTGGCTTGATTTTTTTCCCCCTCCCTCATTCCTCCTGTCCCCAATAAATCTTTCTGTAGCATGTCCTTTGTATTGCAGGAAAGGAAGGTCTTCTTCTCTTGCGTATCAATTGCTCTGAGGACTTGGGAGATGAAGAATAGATAGCTTCCTTCTGATGTATCTGTGACTTAGTTTTTGGTGGAAAAGAATTGTATATCTGCAATAGCAATACATATAGATATACTAGATACATTGATATCTATCTGTCATCTATCTATCATACATTACTTGTCTGTCTGTCTGTCTAGCTATCTAGCTCTCATCTGTCTCTCTATTACTTATCCTGTCTCTCTGTTTTACTTTATCTATCTATCTATCTATCTATCTATCTATCTATCTATCTATCTATCTATCTATCTATCTATCTACCTACCTACCTACCTACCTACCTATCGATCTATCGATCTATCTATCGATCTATCTATATGGTAATAATAATAATAATAATAATAATAATAATAATAATAATAATAATAATAATAATAATAATAATAATAATAATAATAATAATAATAATAATAATAATAATTTAATTTGTATACGCCCTTCTCCCGAAGGACTCAGGGCAGTTCACAGCCAAATAAAATCGACAATAAATAGGTACAATACAGTAAAAACAATAATAAAAAACTTATTAAATTTGGCCCATAATTAAAATAAAACCATAAAACCCCAATTAAAATACAAATAATAAAACTAATTCTATGCCAGTCCTGCGTGGAAGAATAGATACGTCTTCAGCTCGCGGTGGAAGGTCCGCGGAAGGAGATCAGGAAGTAGATAGATAGATAGATAGATAGATAGATAGATAGATAGATAGATAGATAGATAGATATAAGGGGACGTGGTAACTCAGTGGCTAAGACAGTGAGCTTGTTGATTGAAAGGTCGGCAGTTCAGCGGTTCGAATCCCTAGTACCGTGTAACAGGGTGAGTTCCCGTTACTTGTCACAGCTTCTGCCAACCTAGCAGTTCGAAAGCATGTAAAAAATTTGAGTAGAAAAATAGGGACCATCTGTGGTGGGAACGCAACAACATTCTGTGTGCCTTTGGCATTTAGACATCCTGGCCACATGACCATGGAGACATCTTCGGACAGTGCTTCATTCATTCAGTCATCCATCCATCCATCCATCCATCCATCCATCCATCCATCCATCCAGGTTCTATAGACTTCCAACTAAACCAAGTGACTGGTTAGATGTCTATGGATTTTCTCAGTCATCCATGTCATGATTGTCCCAAAAGTGCTTTTTCAAGATGCAACTGGATTTTCTGTTGTTGTTTTTTTTCTTTGAAGCCATTTTGCTTCTTATCCAAGTTTTCTTGGATTTCTGGAGAATCACATGAAACAATGGATGGAAACTAATCAAGGTTAGTGTTAATACCACTTTATAATGCCTTGGTAATGCCACACTTGCAATACTTCATCCAGTTTTGGTTGCCACGATATAAAATGATGTTGAGACTCTAGAAAGAGTGCAGAGAAGAGCAACAAATATGATTAGGGGACTGGAGGCTAAAACATATGAAATTGCGGGAACTGGGCATGGCTAGTCAAATGAAGAAAAGGACCAAAGGGGATATGATAGCAATGTTCCAATAGCTCAGGTGTTGCCACTAAGAAGATGGGATCAAGCTACTCTCCAAAGCACCTGAGGGCAGGACAAGAAGCAATGGGTGGAAACTAATCAAGGAGAAAAACAACGTGGAACTAGGAAGATATATCCTGGAAGTTAGAACAATTAACCAGTTGAACAACTTGCCTCCAGAAGTTGTGAATGCTCCAACACTGGAAGTTTTTAAGAAGAGATTGGACAACCGTTTCTTGCCTGAGCAGGGGGTTGGACTAGAAGACCTCCAAGGTCCCTTCCAACTCTTATTCTATTCTATTCTATTCTATTCTATTCTATTCTATTCTATTCTATTCTATTCTATTCTATTCTATTCTATCAAGGAGAGAAGCAACCCGAAATTAAGGAGAAATTTTCTAACAATGAGAACAATTAACCAGTGGAACAGCTTGCCTCCAGAAGTTATGGGTCCTTCATCACTGGAGATTTGAAGAAGAGACTGGACAGTCACTTGTCTGAAATGGTATTTTCTGCTTGAGCAGGGGGATGGATTAGAAGACCTCCAAGGTCCCTTCCAGCTCTATTCTGATGGAAATCTCTAACAGTACTTAAAGATTTAGAGACATCAATGTAGCTGGTAGAAAATTTGCTTAAGGTACAATAGAGTCATGCCTTACAGAGGCTGGGAAGCAAAAGATCTGACTGACTGATTAACTGCCTTCTTTACTGTTATTTACAATGTCGTCCTTGATAAAAAGCTCTGTGTTGTAGCAATGAAGTCCTAATGAGCTAAGTAGTCTAAACATCAGATAGTGCCGGAAAAGATTAGAACTTTTAGAAGAGAGCTTCTATATGCATGATTCTTACCCGTAGACAGCTAATTTATACCAGGGCAAGGCCACACATAATTAGAGGCACGTTGTTCAGATTTCTGCTTTCTTTTCCTGAACGCTCAGAATCCTTTCTGGGGGATATTCAGTATTAATTTAGAGGAATACTTCTCTTCCTGTCACACAAGGTCTGCAAGCATTTTTCCCAACTAACAGATTTGCAATGAAGTGTCCTGAATGGTTGAAATGCATCTGTTCTGCAGAAGTGAGCTTGCGGGAGAAGGGCGGTATACAAATTAAAATATTATTATTATTATTATCTTTTAATCAAATTTGTTGATGAGAAAAGCTGCTACCAGACTCCTCCTGAGTTTCTGCTTGCTTGTTATTGTAGACCAGGGGTAGTCAACCTTTTTATACTTACTGCCCACTTTTGTATCTGTTAGTAGTAAAATTTTCTAACTGCCCACCAGTTCCACAGTAATCCGCCGTGTATCGTCGTCTGCGCATGCCTCTCGCGCATCGTGGATCGGGTTTGGGAGGGGATGTGCCGGCTACCAGCTCTGCTTGTCTGTTACAGCTGGGTGGTGTGGGGGGAGATGCGTGAACTATTCTGGGATGAAGCTCTTTTGTTTGCGGTCGCACTATAGCGCCATTTAGGTTCATTTACGTAACGTGAACTAAACTTATGCGTGGGCGATACAAATAGTATATTTTCAGAAATTTAAATTATCACGGGGAATTTTATGAAAACCTAATGAAAATGTTTTAAAATAATGCTTTGAAATTTTTTAAAAAGTCAATTAAATTAAAAACAAAAGGAAAGTGCTTCAGTATCGGCCAAAACCCCTACCACCCACCATGAAAGCTGGAATGCCCAGTAGTGGGCGGTAGGGACCAGGTTGACTACCACTGTTGTAGACTAACATGCTCTTCCTCCTACACCACTGATTCCTGTGGTGAGGCTTAAATTTTCTCCGAGTTGTTTCCTAACTTTTTTAAGAAGTCCTTAATTAAATCCTTTTCTTTATATGCTGTTATGACTATCAAATCAGGAGAAACTATCTACAGTATTAATATTCCTTCTCTCTGTATGTGAGGTGGGCAGCACATGAATTAACAACTGGTTTGCCCCAGCAGCAAACATGTGAGCGCATGCTTGGCCTTCTGCATATGCACTTTGCTTGTGCGCGCTTGTATGCATGCACACGGCTTATGAAATGCAGCTAAATAGGAAGGCATAGCGCCGGGGCCCAACTATTGGTTCGCCTGAACCAGTCTGAACCAGCTGAATCCCACCCCTACACTATATCTGTCTTTCTGCCTGTCTGCCCCTTCTACCATCTCTCTCTCTCTCTCTCTCTCCATATATATATATATATATATATATATATATTCTGAGGTTTTCACGGGTGTTTGTATGTAGGTCTTTGGTTGTTTGGGTTTTCTCCCATGTAAAATTGGAAGTGTCTTGGCGACGTTTTGACGAAGTCTCATTCGTCATCTTCAGGCTTCAGCTTCGTGCTTCTGGAAGCTTCAGGCTTCAGCTTTGTACTTCTAGAATTTCTCCTAGAAGCACTAAGCTGTAAACACCTAGCCTGATGATGACGAATGGGATTTCATCGAAACGTCGCCAAGACACTTCCAATTTTACGCAGGAGAAAACCCAAATAACCAAAGACCTACATACAAACACCCGTGAAAACCTCAGAAAACAAATAAATATATACACATAAATATATACACTTTGGTTATTCGGGTTTTCTCCCGCGTAAAATTGGAAGTGTCTTGGCGACGTTTCAACGAAGTCTCATTCGGCATCTTCAGGCTTCAGCTTTGTGCTTCTGGGAGCAATGTGTGATTGCAGCTGTTTATTCCTTTTTAACTGCTAGTGGGGGTTTGAATTGATTGGGTGGGAGCTTTTCTGTGCTCTGATTGGATGGGGTTTTTTTTGTGCTCTGATTGGTTGGGGGTGTGTCCTGTTTGGGTGGGGGCTTGGTTGTGCTCAGATTAGTCTGTTGTTTGGCTTCGTGTTCGTGGTCGTGCTACATCTTCATAGTGGGTGTCAGTCTGCTGCATGTATGGATTGGATGGGTTTGTCATTCCTCGTGTTAGGGACTCATTTGTCAATAAGGGCGGGTGTCCAAATGGCTGGTAGGCGGGAACAAACACAGCATGAAACAGCATGAACAAACGAGATGATACCTCCCGCCTACCAGCCATTTGGAAACCCGCCCTTATTGACAAACGAGTCCCTAACACGAGGAATGACACCAGACCCACACTCACGAGGTCCACACAGGATGTCACCACCACACATCCACCCAGAAAGCAGACCCAAACCCACACTGATCATGAAGCATGACCAAGGACCAGAAGCCAGACCGCAGCTGCAACATTAGCCATTTCAAACCCCTCCAATCCATACATGTAGCAGACTGACATCCACTATGAAGATGTAGCACGACCACGAACATGAAGCCAAACAACAGCAATGCAGCTCACCAGCTCAAATCCCCCTGCAACTCAGACTAATCTGAGCACAACCAAGCCCCCACCCAAACAGGACACACCCCCAGCCAATCAGAGCACAAAAAACCCCCATCCAATAAGAGCACAGCCAAGTTCCCACCCAATCAATTAAAACCCCCACTAGCAGTTAAAAAGGAAGAAACAGCTGCAATCACACATTGCTCCCAGAAGCACGAAGCTGAAGCCTGAAGATGACGAATGAGACTTCGTTGAAACGTCGCCAAGACACTTCCAATTTTATGTGGGAGAAAACCCGAATAACCAAAGACCTACATACAAACACCCGCGAAAACCTCAGAAAACAAATATACATATACATATACATACTTGTGTGTGTGTGTGTATCCATCCATCTTTCTATCCCTCCCTTCCTCCATCCATCATCCATTTTTCTGACAGAACAATTAGAGGAATGACTTGCTCCAGAAGTTATGGGTGTTCCATCACTGGAAGTTTTTAAGAAGAGATTGGACAACCATTTGTCTGAAATGGTAGAGCGTCTCCTGCTTGAGCAGGATTGGAATAGAAGACCTCCAAGGTCTCTTGTTTGGTTATTCTGCTATACTATCTTTTATCTTTTATCTATTTATCATCTATGTTCTACCTATCATATCTCCCTCTCCCTCTCCCTCTCCTATCTATCTATCTGTCTGTCTGTCTGTCTGTCTGTCTGTCTGTCTGTCTGTCTGTCTATCTATCTATCCATCTTTCTATCCCTCCCTTCCTCCATCCATCATCCATTTTTCTGACAGCAGGTTTGGAATAGAAGACCTCCAAGGTCCTGTACAACTCTCTTGTTCAGTTATTCTGCTATACTATCATTTATTTTTTATCTATTTATCATCTATGTTCTACCTATCTTATCTCTCTCTCTCTTCTATCTATCTATCTATCTATCTATCTATCTATCTATCTATCTATCTATCTATCTATCTATCTATCTATCTATCTATCTATCATCTATCTGTCTATCTCATCTGTCTGTCTGTCTACCTATCTAATTTCCATCACACATATAGTGATGTTTCTATGGTATCATGATATTCTCGTGTGCATCTGTGAATAAAATAAGTTAAGGCTGAGGGGGAAAAGTTTGAAAACGAGACAGGCTACTGAAAAATCAAACTACATATTACGTTAATCACATAGAATAATACTCTATGTATTGTTTTTTTCAAAAAAAACCCACACACAATTAGGTACGGTTTAAATGATGAATTCTGTTTATTAATAGATACGTTCCTTCTTCCTCATTATTATCTTCACCTTGTGGCTTTAAAGCCCAGCTTTCCTCTGTATTGTCAGCCCAGTTGAAACTATAACCTCTGCGCTACTTTTTAGTATAGAATAAGTGTTCTATTTTTGTTCAATGTTCTATATTTGCCATTTCATGTACAAGGAGCTTTACAAGACATGTTAGCATCACATCTGTCTTGATTTTGGAAAAGAGGAACAAGAGGAATAAAGGAAGGAAGGCAATATCAAAGCAACATGAATATTTGTTGAGCTGAATTTCCCCACACTCCAGGAACTTGTTTAGTTGTGTAAACTGTCACACTTCAGAGGTGTGTATCTAGAGTGGATGACACTAGGCAAATCTGTACTGCAATGCAAAATTATAAGGCTTGTAATTACTTGATTTAGCACTATCTTCTAATAAAAAAATTCTGAATGTGAAACAATTATGTTAACACATGAAAAAAATGTTGATGTACGTCATCTGTGAATTATATGGAATTCAGTGAAACAGAAGTGTAGAATTTTGTTGAAAAGTTCATAATATCACCAATTTAGAGACATGGTTATTTTCTTCTTGATACTTCCTCTTCAAATTATCAGGAATTCTCTCTTTTTTTATCAGTAACTTAAGTTTTTTTATTAATAATATGTGAATTCATACATATGAATTATACACTTGCACAGAATTCATTCTACATCTCCTTTGCAAACAGATTTTTGGCAGGAGTTCTGCCTACTGCACATAGCATACATGACTATGCATGCCTCTTACTAATAGTTTCTGAAGCCAAGGTAATGGATTTTTTTTTGTAAAAAGTTTTTTTTATTTTTTTTGTCAGGAATTTATTATTTTAATTATCAGGAAATCTCAAAAACAAAACTAATGAATGAAAAAAAACAGATTAACAGAGTTGGAAGGGACCTTGTAGGTCATCTTGTCCAACCCCCACCCAAGTAGGAGACCCTACACCATTTCTGACAAATGGCAATCTAGTCTCTTCTTGAAATGAAGCTCCCACAATTTCTGAAGGCAACTTCTGTTCCATTGGTTGATTGTTTCACCTTATTTCTAGGTTGAATCTCTCCTTGATCAGTTTCCATCCATTATTCCTTGTCTGGCCTTCAGGTGCTTTGGAAAATAGGTTGACCCCCACCGCTCTCTGTGGCAGCCCCTCAAATATTTAAATCCTTCTCTTCATTAGACTAGTTCTGGCAACTGTTCTTCATATGTTTTAGTCTCCAGTCCCCTCATCATCCTGATTGCTCTTATCTGCACTTTTCTAGTCTCAACATCTTTTTAATAGTGTGGTGACCAAAATTGGATGCAGTATTTCAAGTGTGGTCTTACTAAGGCTTTATAGAGTAGTACTTCATGTGATCTTGATTGAATCCCTCTGTTAATGCAATTTAGGATTATATTGGCTTTTTTGCAGACTGTTGACACACACTGCTGGCTCATATTTAACTGGTTGTCCACTAAGACTCCAAAATCCCTTTCCCAGTTACTGTTATTAAGCCTGGTTTCACTCAGTCTATATGTGTGCTTTTGGTTTTCTTGCCTAAGGGTGAGATCTTACTTTTCTTTACAATTACGACTAGCCTTGTGGTGCAACCAAAACAATCTGGAACTGAACACACTCAAAACCGTAGAAATGGTGGTAGACTTTAGGAAAAACCCTTCCATACTTCCACCTCTCACAATACTTGACAACACAGTATCAACAGTAGAAACCTTCAAATTTCTGGGTTCTATCATATCGCAAGATCTCAAATGGACAGCTAACATCAAAAACATCATTAAAAAAGGACAACAAAGAATGTTCTTTCTGCGCCAACTCAGTAAGCTCAAACTGCCCAAGGAGCTGCTGATCCAATTCTACAGAGGAATTATTGAGTCTGTCATTTGCACCTCTATAACTGTCTGGTTCGGTTCTGCAACCCAACAAGAAAAACACAGACTTCAGAGGATAATTAGAACTGCAGAAAAAAAATTGCTACCAACCTGCCTTCCATTGAGGACCTGTATACTGCACGAATCAAGAAGAGGGCCGTGAAAATATTTGCAGATCCCTTGCATCCTGGACATAAACTGTTTCAACTCCTACCCTCAAAGCGCTATAGAGCACTGCACACCAGAACAACTAGACACAAGAACAGTTTTTTCCCGAAGGCCATCACTCTGCTAAACAAATAATTCCCTCAACACTGTCAGACTATTTACTGAATCTGCACTACTATTAATCGTTTCATAGTTCCCATCACCAATCTCTTTCCACTTATGACTGTATGACTATAACTTGTTGCTGGCAATCCTTATGATTTATATTGATATATTGATCATCAATTGTGTTGTAAATGTTGTACCTTGATGAACGTATCTTTTCTTTTATGTACACTGAGAGCATATGCACCAAGACAAATTCCTTGTGTGTCCAATCACACTTGGCCAATAAAATTCTATTCTATTCTATTCTATTCTATTCTATTCTATTAATTTCATTTAGTTAGGGGGAAAAAAATCCCCACCCTCATTCAGACACAAATTTATTAGCTTTGTTTGGTTAGTCTGGCTGTGTGATTGCTGCCTATAGTTTGGTTCTTTCAGTGAGCTCCTATTTCCGATTAAGCTGACACTTACGGAAGATCAGTAGATTAGACAACTTAAAATAGGTTGGGCCCAGAGGTGGGTTTCAGCAGGTTCTGACCAGTTCCGGAGAACCGGTAGCGGAAATTTTGAGTAGTTCAGAGAACCGGTAGTAAAAATTCTGACTCGCGCTGCCCCCATCTATTCTCTGCCTCCCAAGTCCCAGCTGATTGGGAGGAAATGGGGATTTTGTAGTAACTTTCCCCTGGATTGGGGAGGGAATGGAGATTTTATAGTATCCTTCCCCTGGAGTGGGGAGGGACTGGAGAGTTTACAGTATCCTTCCCCTGGAGTGGGGAGGGAATGGAGAGTTTACAGTATCCTTCCTATGCCACGCCCACCAAGCCATGCCACGCCCACCAAGCCACACCCACAGAACCGGTAGTAAAAAAAAATTGAAACCCACCACTGGTTGGGCCACTTTGCTAAAGTGACTGAAACTACCTCATAAAATCAAGGTCCTATTTGTAACTGCTATGACCTGCTAACTCAGAGAGCTGCAGAGTGCTCTGCAGGCATTCAGCCAGCAAATGAGATTGTTAAAATCGAAGTAGGCTAGCACGTCGCTTCCTATATATGCCTGGTTTCTCTTGCTGATCTTCCCACACTGAGAACTGAAGTCTACAGGAGATCTGAAATATTCTCAGTTAGAAGGTCTTTTTCCTCCCTGTACTTTAGGAGCATCTGCTGAAGCAATATCTCACCGCCATTCAAGTGAGAATTGTAAGTATTTCGAGTGAAACATGCTGAGACGATTCCTGCCCAGCGTCGTCCCTTGGCGTATATAGTTATGTAAATATCTGTTTAGTTTTCACTACCTAGATGTTCTAAAGCTTGACTTCTAAAAAATTCTTTAAAAAACATTTTTCTTTTCTTTTGACTCAGGAACAAAATCAACCTCAGGAAGCAAAAGGAATAAATGAAGAAATCATAAACTTCCTATCTCCTCCCATTTTAAGTATAACATTTGGGAAAGTGGTTTTAATTTTGGGGTCTCCAGGGTGGGTCAAAGTGGTGGGTTCCAAATATTTTTACTACCGGTTCTGTGGCCGTGGCTTGGTGGGTGTGGCAGGGGAAGGATACTGTAAAATCTCCATTCCCTCCCCAATCCAGGGGAAGTTTACTGCAAAATCCGCATTTCCTCCCAATCAGCTGAGACCTGGGAGGCAGAGAATAGATGGGGCAGGGCCAGTCAGAATTTTTACTACCCGTTTTCCAAACTATTCAAAATTTCCCCTAACGGTTCTCCAGAACTAGTCAGAACCTGCTGAAACCCACCTCTGGCTATGGATAAAGATAATAATTGGCTACTATGTACAGTACACAAAGTAACCGGGAGTCAAATTAAACTCAAAGGAAGGTGGAAATATTAATCCGTGGCCATTTCACTTTCCTAAACTATTGCAATCTGTTCAGTGCCTTGATTGAAAAGTGTAATACAGTGATGTAAGAAGAAAATGTATTGGTTCACAAACTCCAGGTCAGGACAAATAGGTTTATTTGATTAGATAATATTAGGTTAGTACTAAAAGGGCTGCAAAATGTAACTTTGCAGTAAAATGAACAATTATCCAGTTGTATGTAACTTCCCAAACCTTTCAAATTATAACTATAGCTTACTGAAGAAGGAGTAAATATGTTTTAAAGGCCTCAGAAAAGAAAAACTATGGAGAATTTGATTCATATTGATTCATATACTGTATGTATGTATGTATGTATGTATGTATATATGCATGTATATATGTATATTCATTCTCTCTAGAATATGATTGATAGATAGATAGATAGATAGATAGATAGATAGATAGATAGATAGATAGATAGATAGATGATAGATAGATAGATAGACAGACAGATAGATAGATATTCTAGGTAGATAGATAGATATAGGTAGGTAGATATGAGAGAGAGAGAGAGAGAGAGAGAGAGAGGGAGGGATGGATAGATAGATAGATAGATAGATAGATAGATAGATAGATAGATAGATAGATAGATATTCTAAGTAGAATATCTATCTATCTATCTATCTATCTATCTATCTATCTATCTATCTATCCATCCATCCATCCATCTATCTATCTATATCTACCTATCATCTATAGAAGAGAGAGCAATGAATAAAATTAAGATTGATTCATCTCTCTCCATCACAAATATAATTCCACAATTAAGCCTTTCATATAATATATGAAATATAATAAGTATCATCATAATAATACACACATAAGTTACCTAGTACTTTAGAAGTTACCTAGTAATCAGATAGCACATTCCTATGTAAAATTGATATTCCTGTTTTCATTTTACTACAATTCCTCCGAAAATATAGAAAATCTCATAAAGATCGCATTGTATTTGCCTTCAATTCACTGCAATTGAAAAAAAAATTGTTTTCCATCATAGTCATTGCAAATAAAACATTAGATAGGTCTGTTGTTATAGAAATGTCTGGTATATATTATTATATAAAAGTAAAAAGTACTGTATGATAAAATGGGCACAGAATATTCAGGACCCAATAATGTTGGAAACATGGGAGAAAATCTGGGTTAGAAATGTTAAGTTTACACAAGCACAGAATTTAAGGGAAAATTTTTATAAGATGTTTTATAGATGGCACTTAGATCCCAAAAAATTATCATGTATGTATCCTAATATCCAAGCGAAATGTTGGAGGTGTGATTGTGATGATGCTACATATTTTCATATTTGGTGGACTTGCAAGAAAATTAAGGCCTTTTGGATAAGAATTTGGTGGATTATTCAAAATGTACTGAAGAAGAAGATAAAGTTCCTGCCACAATTTTTCCTTTTGGGAATTATAACGGATTGAACAGGGATTGAGACTAAATTGATTCTGAATTTAATAACAGCAGCAAGACTGTTGATTGGACAATACTGGAAGAAGAAGAGGTACCTACAATAGAAGAATGGATACTGAAAGTCATTAATTTGGCTGAGATGGCTAAAATCTCAGCTTTTTAAAAGACAATACGCAGGAAAGATATTTAATTGAATGGAAAAAATGGATTGATTATCTACAAAACAGATATCAGATTAAGAAATATCAGATTGTCTTTGAATAATTAGAAAGTTATTTTATGTAATGAGGAGGGGGTTGGGAGATGAAAAGCTTTGGATGAGGTCAATTGGATTGGAAGGGAAAATTTTATTCTATGTTTGGTTTACGTATAACAATACCTTGTGATTGACCCGGGAAGCCGGGGAGGAGGGGAAGGGGTTTCTGGGAGGAGGGAGAAGGGGGTGAAAATGTCTTTGTTTTTTAAAAACTTTTTCAATTAAAAAAAAAAAAAGTAAAAAGTTGAGGTTTCATGTTATTATCTTATTCTACTGCACCAAAGGAGTTGGAAGTTTTTTTTTTCCTTTTCCCCTCCATCTTATACTTTTCTTTCTTCCCCTTTTCCTTCCTTACTTCCCCATTATTTTCATTTTTCTTTGTATTTCTGTGTTTTATATTTGCATAAACTAATACAAATTTTGAAGTGCAAATAAAACATCCCTTTGGAACTCAAAAAATTAACTAATGCAGGAGCCCCTTACTTAGAAAAGTCTAAATGAGAATTCTTTCTTTGCAGTTGAACATTATCGTTATTTTTAAAAAAAAAAATCAGAAAAGGAAAACAGTGTTAAATTAAATGATATGTGAAATAATTCAGTGCTGAGAAAATTGAAAGGAGGATAAAAAAATGTCCTTTTTCTGAAAAAAGCTGCTTTGAAGCCGATGGGACCAATTACTTCCTTGATTTGCAAGGACAGAACAAGAAGTATTGGATTTAAACATGCAAAGGTATGTGTGATTTTGTATAATAATTATTTTAGGAAAGCTCAGAATGATAATATTTAAACAATCAAACTACTGAAAGACAAGATAAATTACTTTTTAGTACTGCTTTTCACGACCCTTGTTATCTATTTTTATCAATACATTACAGATCAATTGATCAACTGAAGAAATAGCACTAGTCTTAGAGGACTTTGAAATAATTATTATTATTATTATTATTATTATTATTATTATTATTATTATTATTATTATTATTATTATTATTATTATTATTATTATTATACCGCCCTTCTCCCGAAGGACTCAGGGCGGTTTACAGCCTAGTAAAAACAAAGATCACAAAAATTAAAAAATATTAATAAAAAAAACTAATTTAATTAGGCCAAGGAACACTAAAACTCTAGTAAAACCCCTATTAAAACTAAATTAAGCAAGCCCTGCGCGATGAAACAAAAATGTCTTTAGCTTGCGTCAAATGGTCCGGAGGTTGGGGAGTTGATGTATCCCTGGAGGCAGCTCGTTCCATAGGGCAGGAGCCCCCACAGAGAAGGCCCTTCCCCTGGGGGTCGCCAGTCGACATTGTCTGACTGACGGCACCCTGAGGAGACCCTCCCTATGGGAGCGCACGGGTCAATGGGAGGCAATTGGTAGCAGCAGGCGGTCCCGTAAATAACCCGGTCCTATGCCATAGGATAACAGTTGCTTTCAATAGCAATGGTGATATCCTCTAGACTTATATACCGCTTCACAGTGCTTTCCAGCCCTCTCTAAGCAGTTTACAGAGTCAGCATCTTGTCCCCAACCATCCTCATTTTACCGACCTCAGAAGGATGGAAGGCTGAGTCAGCCTTCAGCCTGGTGAGATTCGAACTGCCAAATTGCAGGCAGCAGGCAGGCAGCAGAAATAGCCTGCAATATTGCATTCTAACCACTGCACCACCACATCTCTTCAATTCTCAGTGTTCCAAAAATCTCAGGGGCTGCCACAAACAATAGGGAGTCAACCTATAATCCAAAGCATCTGAGGGCAGGACAAAAAGCAATGGGGGGAAACTAATCAAGGAGAGAAGCAACCTAGAACTAAGAAGAAATTTCCTGACAGTTAGAACAATTAACCAGTGGAACAACTTGCCTCCAGAAGTTGTGAATGCACCAACACTAGAAGTTTTTAAGAAGATGTTGGATAAACATTTGTCTGAAGTGGTGTAGGGTTTCTTGCCTAAGCAGGGTGTTGAACTAGAAGACCTCCAAGGTCCCTTCCAATTCTTTTATTTTATTTTAATATCAACTCAGTGAGGTGAGGTGGGCTGAGAGAGAGGAGAATGGCCCAAAGTCACCCAACTGGCTTTCATGACTAAGGTGGGAGTTGAACTCATGGTCTTTTCCTTTCTAGCCCAGTTCCATCGTACCAAACTGACTGTCAGAATAAAATCATACTGAATGAATTTCAAGATTAAGCATACTCATAACTATGAACTCTATTATAAAAACTGGGCACATCCTAGCAGTTTTGACTGGATAAAGCAAGGAAGCAATTAATGTAAATTGTCAGATCACCCAAGAACGAGTGTCTTCTATTCTTTACTTTAATCTACACAGGATTCTCATTCTTACTAGCTTCAGTTTCACATGTATTAGAGACCAGATCTTCATACACAAGAAGACTTTGGCATCAAAGCACGGGTAAAGTGCTACCAGCTCGGATCGCACGATCTGGTAGCGATCATGGCCAGTAGTTGAGCAATTCAGTAGCGATGGTGGAGCAAACCTCCACTCACCAACCCGGGTGTCATTACTTCTTAGTTTTAACCAGGAAGTAATGTGATTTTTTACCTTCTGCATATGTGCAGAAGGTCTGCACACACATGTGACGCGGCGTGTGCACTTCCGAGCCGGTAAGGAAGGTAAGTAGATTTCACCACTGCATCAAAGTGATATTGATGTTCCTTTTTTCTTCTTCTTTTTCTTATGTTGTTATTGTTAGCTGTGAAGTCGAGTTAACAATAATCAAAGTGCCCCAAGCTCAGAAAAGACTGTAGATTAAAGTGTACCCCAAAATATTAGAAATGTTGCTTTACATAATGCAAAAGAGGAACATGTCCTGTTGAAAATCGTGGAATTTTGGATATTCAAATGCTGGATAGCATTTAAAAGTCTTTGTTCTTTAACGCTTATGAAAACACACGGCCATATGCACACCCTTGTTCTGTAACTGTAAGTCTTTGGAAATCAATAAAGTATTTCTTCTAATTAATTAATTCTTCTAATTAATTAGCCAGGTCTAGAAATTGAGTCATGCCGGCCACATGACCACGGAGACGTCTTCGGACAGTGCTGGCTCTTCGGCTTTGAAACGGAGATGAGCACCGCCTCCTAGAGTCAGCAATGACTAGCACGTATGTGCGAGGGGAACCTTTACCTTTACCTTAAAAATCTGATCAGAAGTTCTGGTCAAGTCCATCCTACTTTTTTAAAGACTTCTCCTAATTTCCTTACTCTTCTGTAGCTCTAGAATCCTCAATGTTATTTTTCATCCGCACGGTGATAAATGGAATTCAAAGGCGGCTATGAATTTTGCAGCTGGCTGTGCTCTGTATAATGAGGTGATCTGGCAACTCACACCTGATCTCTTCTGCATTAAATTTTGTACCTTGAAGCTATTATTAACAGACACTATAAACACACACACACACAAACAAACACACACACATTTTGCCTCTCTCATCGTCCACCTGCTGAGCGTGTAAGCAAAACTTTTCATTTCTTCTTCAGCAATTTCATATATATTACAATGTTTTTCATTTGCTATCTCTTCCACTCTGTTTATTATTTTATTTTATTTCATATTATGCTTTATTTTATAATTTTATTTATGTTTATTTTATTATTTTATTTTTTTAATATTTTTTATTTCATTTCATTTCATTTTATATTTTATTTTATAATTTGATGTTGTATTGTTATGTTTATTTTATTATTTTATTTTATTTTTTAATATTTTTTATTTATTTTATTTTATTTCATTTCATATTTTATTTTATAATTTAATGTTATGTTATGTTTAATATAACTCACTGGAGAAGAGCCTAATGCTGGGAACGATGGAGGGCAAAAGAAGAAAGGGATGACAGAGAACGAGGTGGCTGGATGGAGTCACTGAAGCAGTAGGTGTGAGCTTAAATGGACGCCAGAGGATGGTAGAGGATAAGAAGGCCTGGAGGAATGTTGTCCATGGGGTCATGATGGGTTGGACACGACTTTGCAACTAACAACAACAATAAATGTTTATTTTATTATTTTATTATTAAATATTTTTTTATTTTATTTTTTTTATTTCATTTCATTTTATATTTTATTTTATTTCATTTCATTTCATTTTATATTTTATTTTATTTTAATGTTACGTTTACGTTACATTTGCGTTATGTTTAGGTTACATTTACGTTATGTTTACGTTAGATTTATGTTACGTTTACGTTATGTTTACATTTACGTTTACGTTACGTTTATTTTTTTATTATTTTATTTTATTTTATATTATATTTTATTTTATTTTAATGTTATGTTTACGTTACATTTACGTTATGTTTACGTTACATTTATGTTACGTTTATGTTACATTTATGTTACGTTTACGTTATGTTTACATTTACGTTTACGTTTACGTTACGTTTATTTTTTTATTTTATTTTATTTTGTATTTTATTTTATTTTAATGTTATGTTTACGTTACATTTACGTTATGTTTACGTTACATTTATGTTATGTTAACGTTACATTTATGTTACGTTTACGTTATGTTTACATTTACGTTTACGTTTACATTACGTTTATTTTTTATTTTATTTTATTTTATTTTATATTTTATTTTATTTTAATGTTACGTTTACGTTACATTTACGCTATGTTTACGTTACATTTACATTATGTTTACGTTACATTTATGTTACGTTTACGTTATGTTTACATTTACGTTTACGTTACGTTTATTTTTTTTTATTTTTTTTTTTTATTTTTTTTTTTTTATTTTATTTTATTTTTCCAGTACTGTATCAACTCTCACTCCATCCCACCATTGGTTCATTCCTGTGCATGTTGTCCATCATTTACCAGGGAGCTAAGATTTAGGCAATTCAGTTTGTCACCACCCTTCACAACTCAGGGAAACCTAATATATTAAGCTAAACTGAAAGCCAGCGAAATTTATTTCTGAATTGTTCATTTTCACAACAGGTGGAACCGTAGTATAGTACTTTTCCGTGACATGACATTCTGGTATGCAGCCAAAGGATATATTGCAAACTGTTTTTTTTTTCTTCCCAGCTATAAATAGATAGCATTTTTTTTTTTTAAAATAGTGTGTTTATTTAAATAGAATAATCTTAACGTGGATCAAGGCTTCTGGTAATTACATTAACTCTACCAAACATTCCCAGTTTCTTTGAAACAGCTTTAAGGGTCAATGTTTGGAAATCATATCTGCGGTTGTTAGAAAAAGACTAAAACAATTTTGACAAAGTTGGTGGCCATCGCTCATATATTTTATACTGTCAAGTTACACGGCTTGATTATGCATTAAATGACAAAATAATTTATATTCCATTTTCCTGGGTATAATTTATCATGGTGTGCAACACTTGACCTTTCTTCTTCCTAAACGGAAACCAAAACAAAACACGTATTATTATTTTTTTTAGCAACCTTAAAATTCATATTTGATCCTTTAAGGGCAGGAATGGATCAGTCCTTTGGACAGATAAGCCATCTCATTAGGCTTCTGTCTTACCAAACTGAATTTCGGTTTCTTGACTCTCATCCATTCTACTACCTCGTGGTTCAACTTTTAATTCAGTACTTCTATTCCCTTTCTTGAACCAGCTTATGCACGAATCAAGAAGAGAGCCGTGAAAATATTTACAGACCCCTCGCATCCTGGACATAAACTGTTTCAACTACTACCCTCAAAACGACACTATAGAGCACTGCACACCAGAACAACTAGACACAAGAACAGTTTTTTCCCGAAGGCCATCACTCTGCTAAACAAATAATTCCATCAACACTGTCAAACTATTTACTGAATCTGCACTACTATTAATCTTCTCATAGTTCCCATCACCAATCTCTTTCCATTTATGACTGTATGACTATAACTTGTTGCTGGCAATCCTTATGATTTATATTGATATATTGATCATCAATTGTGTTGTAAATGTTGTACCTTGATGAACGTATCTTTTCTTTTATGTACACTGAGAGCATATGGACCAAGACAAATTCGTTGTGTGTCCAATCACACTTGGCCAATAAAAATTCTATTCTATTCTATTCTATTCTATTCTATTCTATTCTATTCTATTCTATTCTATTCTATTCTATTCTATTCTATTCTATTCTATAGATCAGGGGTCTCCAACCTTGGTCCCTTTAAGACTTGTGGACTTCAACTCTCAGAGACTGGGAGTTGAAGTCCACAAGTCTTAAAGGGACCAAGGTTGGAGATCCCTGGTATAGATCATCGTTTATGAGAGATACCGTTTACGCCATCAAAATAATGAGGATATATAATTCTAAATCTCTCAATGATCTCAGGTGGCCTCAAGAAATGTTAAATAGAATGGGAAGTAAAATGGAACCTCGTGGTCCCCCAAGACCATCAAAGGTGGTATTCAGCCGATTTGTACCGGTTTGGGCAACCACCCAGCTCAGCTCTATGTCATCCTATTTAGGCAAGGTTTTGAGATTGGGTGCATGCACAGAAGGTGCACACAAGGGTAAAGCACATGTGCGAAAGGCCGAGCGCATGTGCGGAAGGTGAATGCATGCCAAACTAGTAGTGTTGTGCCTTGTCCTCCCTCCTCTCCTCGGCCGGGCCCCTCCCGTCTACACCCGGGCCTGTTATCAGACTCCGAGTCTGATAATGAAGATGAACGGCCTGTCATGCCTCCAGCCCCTGGCCCTGGCCCCATGCCTGGACAGGATGTCAGGAATGAACAAACAAACCTGATAAACCTCACTCCTACAGCGTGTGAGCAGGAAGCCAGCCACGTGCTGGAATTACTGACAGCAGATCCAGCTGAAGAGAATTCATCAAAGTGGGAGGATCCTCACTTCCAGAGATCTGAGAGGCAATGTCAGCAGAAGGAAGGGAGGGGCAGGCCTGGATAAATGCTGAGTCATGGAGCCACACCCCACAGCCTATATAAAGGACCTGCTTGTGGCATTCCAACCTTGAGTCAAGCAAAGTCTCATCTAGTTTGCTGCTATCGCTGAAGTCACACCTTGGACTCCTGCCTGCCCTGAGAAACCTCGAAGGAATTTGGCAAGCTGCAGAGGCTTCGTTGCCATGCTTGATACGGATTTCCTTGACCTGGTCGTCGGAGGGGGAGGGGGACACGACAGGTAGCAACAAAATGTGAAACTCACCACTGCCACCCATGTATGTAGGGACCACCTCTGTGTAATGCCAAGTGTCTTCTCTATGTTCTCAGATTTTAAAAGATGGAAATATCCAAAAAATATCCAATGAAATATCTGTTGTGGTCCGCCAGCAGCCTATGGAGCTAGCAGCGGAGTTGGACAGTGAGGAGGCCGGGGAGGACAGTGGGCCAGTCCTGACTCTGGAGAAGGTCCAGATGAGGGCTCTGCATCAGAGGTGGAGATGGGGCCAGGGCCATCTGGGAGCGGTGTGTGGACTCCGGAGCTTCCAGAGGCGGACAGCAGAGAGGCAGAGGAACTGGATGAGCCTGTTCCTAGTGCACACATGCGAAAAGCTGCTAGAAGGCAAGAGCAGCTGAAGCAAAAAGGATGACTCAGGAATAAGGTCAGGAGATGATTGGCCCCTCCCATAAGGCTTAAAAGAGAAGCAACGGCTCTTGGGCTCTTTGTAGGAAAGCAACGTTGCTACATTTATTTTGAGTTGGCATCCCTTGTTTCTGAACTTCATGGGGCTTTGCCAAGAAAAGCCTTTGGCAGGGTGCCAAAGAAGATAAAGGTTTGTGATAAGCCCGAAGTACTTTTTCTGAAGGACTTTGTTTTGGACTTAATTTGGACTAAACTGAGAATGAAGTAATTCCCTGCTGTTATAATAAAATAGGTTTGTTTAAGATTAAGTGTGTCTTTTATGCCTAAGTGAGTCTAGGTCACAACAATATCCTAAGCAGATCATGCAATGGACTGATCAACCAGATTAACAAAACTCCAAAGTTTTCATCAAAGCCAATATAATTGATTACTTCCTCAAAATGTCCTGCCAAGCTCCAAGGATTCTGTGTCATTTCGTGCCAAGTCTGAGTTTATGTGCCTCAAGATCCAATGGTACTTTGATACTCAAATACTTTGAAACTGATCAAATTTGGTACTCAAAGCATTTTGACCCCAGAATTGTTGTCCCAGTACTGGCTTGCTGTCAGGATTCTGACGGATGCCCTAATTAAATCATGAGCCTCAAGCCAAGCTTCAAAAGAAATACAGTTATTTATTAGGAGCTTCATGTTGGCATGTTCCCAAGTGAAGCCAGCTCTGACCCTACGTAATTTACGCCCCAATCATGACTCTGTTTCCCGCCTCCTCCCAGGGTGTGTCATCAGTCACATTCACCAATGGAGCTAGAAGGCAAGAGCAGCTAAAGCAAAAAGGACAACTCAGGAGTAAGGTCAGGAGATGATTGGCCCCTCCCATAAGGCTTAAAAGAAGCAACGGCTCTTGGGCTCTTTGTAGGAAAGCAACATTGCTACAATTGTTTCTAGTCAGGTAGACTCAATCCTGCCCTTGCTTAAGGTCTGGAACAAATACCCATGCCTTCATGGGATCCCTAAAACATGTTGTTCTTAGTTGCAAAGTCATGTCTGACCCATCGCGACCCCATGAACAATGTTCCTCCAGGCCTTCATATCCTCTACCATCCTCTGGAGCATTTAAGCTCACACCTACTGCTTCAGTGACTCCATCCAGCCACCTCATTCTCTGTCGTCCCCTTCTTCTTTTGCCCTCAATTGTTCCCAGGATTAAGCTCTTCTCCAGTGAGTCTTTCCTTCTCATTAGGTGGCCGAAGTATTTGAGTTTCATCTTCAGGATCTGGCCTTCTAAAGAGCAGTCAGGGTTGATCTCCTCTAGGACTGACTCAATTGTTCGCCTTGCAGTCCAAGGGACTCTCAGGAGTCTTCTCCAGCATCAGCAAAACTAGTTAAAAATAATAGCTAAAAAGATGGAGGTGCTTTTTCAAGAGGCAACTGGATGTTCTGGTTTTGCTTTGAAGATGTTTCACTTCTCATCCAAGAAGCTTCTTCAGCTCTGACTGGATGGTGGAGTCTCAGCTGCAGAAGTCAGAGCTGAAGAAGCTTCTTGGATGAGAAGCAAAACCAGAAAGTCCCGTTGCCTCTTGAAAAAGCACCTTTGGGAAAAACATGACTTGGATGACTGAGAATCTCCACAGATAAAAAGATGGAGCTGGTCTTGATAGTTCTACGAGAGACTGAACATAGTTTGCAGTTGGTAGTATTTTTGTTTTACAGTGCCATCCATCTGCAAAAAGAATCCCCACTGGTTTAATGGGACACGCTCTCAAATAAATGTAAGCAGCACAGCAGTGCTATTCTATATAAAATGGGGTAACGGTGTGGGATTTTCTTAATACTCGATGCTTAATACTAGAGCTTGAGAACTACCAATGAAAGAGGTTAAAACCAACAGCTCTTTACACAGTTCAAAACACTTTTATGGAATCTGCTGCCTTAAGATGTGGCGATAGCTATCAACTTGGCAGCTTTCAAAGGGAAATAGAAAAATTCAAGGGATGGATAGATGGCTACCAATAGCTACAAGTCTTGATGCTGAACTGCCAGGATCAGGGGTTGTTGTTAGTTGCCAAGTTGTGTCTGACCCATTGTGACCCCATGGACAATGTTCCTCCAGGCCTTCCTGTCCTCTGGAGTCCATTTAAGTTCACGCCGACTTCTTTAGTGACTCCATCCAGCTGCCTCGTTCTCTGCCGTCCCCTTCTTCTTTTACCCTCAACCTTTCCCAGCATTAGGCTCTTCTCCAGTGAGTCCTTCCGTCTCATTAGGTGGCCAAACTATTTGAGTTGCAACTTCAGGATCTGGCCTTCTAAAGAGCAATCAGGGCTGATCTCCTCTAGGACTGACTGGTTTAGAATAGAATAACAGAGTTGGAAGGGACCTTGGAGGTCTTTTAGTCCAACCCCCTGCTCAGGCAGGAAACCCTACACCACTTCAGACAAATGACTTCCAACATCTTCTTAAAAACTTCCAGCATTGGAGCATTCACAACTTCTGGAGGCAAGTTGTTCCACTGATTGATTGTTCTAACTGTCAGGAAATTTCTCCTTTGTTCTAAGTTGCTTCTTTCCTTGATCAGTTTCCACCCATTGCTTCTTGTTCTACCCTCAGGTGCTTTGGAGAACAGCCCGACTCCCTCTTCTTTGTAGCAACCCCTCAGATATTGGAACACTGCTATCATGTCTCCCCTAGTCCTTCTTTTCATTAAACTAGGCATACCGAATTCCTGCAACCGTTCTTCATATGTTTTAGCCTGCAGTCCCCTAATCATCTTTGTTGCTCTTCTCTGCACTTTCTAGAGTCTCAAAATCATTTTTACATCATGGCGACCAAAACTGAATGCAATATTCCAAGTGTGGCCTTACCAAGGCATTATAAAGTAATGAGTCCTTCGGGAGAAGGGCGGTATACAAATTTAAATAATAAATTAAATAATAAAATAAAGTGGTAATAACACTTCACATGATGCTGATTCTATCCCTCTGTTTATGCAGCCTAGGACTGGGTCTTCTCCAGCACCAGAGTTCAAAGGCTTCAATTCTTTGGTGCTCAGCTTTCCAGATGGTCCAATTTTCACAGCCATACATTGCAATATCAGGGGTAGCATGCCACCAAATATTGTATGTACCTATGGGTACCTATGGATTTTATCAACTGTATGTGCTGTTTGGACACTATAGAGAAAAACTATGGTTTTTTCCCCCATACTAGTCCTACTCTAACAAATGATATACATTTGAATGGGGATTTCATTGCATATGATTTTATTGGTAATAATGTAGATTGGGCCTGCCACTGTCTTTTCTCACAGCTTTTTTGCAGTCTTCCCTACAGCTAAACTGGCATTTGCTGATAACTCAGCCAACCTAAGATGACCCTGCTAAGATCAGCTAAAAAATTATTGTGCTTATCGTTTTTTTTCTTCAATTCATTATTAGACTCAAAAAGAAGGAATGAAGACTAGCAACCTAAGAGCCTTATTCTTTCACATTGGTGTAATTTCAAATGTAAAGAATTTATCACTGAGGGCTCTGAACAAGTCTACTTCCTTCTCATGATAATGGCCTTTCAATGAACAAGAAGCAATGGGTGGAAACTGATCAAGGAAAGAAGCAACTTAGAACTAAGGAGAAATTTGCTGACAGTCAGAATGGGTGGAACAACCTGCCTGCAGAAGTTGTAAATGCTCCAACACTGGAAATTCTTAAGAAGATGTTGGATAACCATTGAGTTGTAAGAGTTGTAAACCTAATTTTGCGTAGCTTCTTTTCCAAAAACACCACACTACTAACCAGAGCATATAAAACATTTGCTAGACCAATTCTAGAATACAGCTCACCTGTTTGGAACCCTCACCACATCTCTGACATCAATACAATTGAACGTGTCCAGAAATATTTTACAAGAAGAGTTCTCCATTCCTCTGAAAACAACAAAATACCTTATCCCACCAGACTTGAAATCCTAGGCTTAGAAAACTTGGAACTCCGTCGCCTTCGACAAGACCTAAGTTTAACTCACAGAATCATCTATTGTAATGTCCTTCCTGTCAAAGACTACTTCAGCTTTAATTGCAATAATACAAGGGCAACCAATAGATTTAAACTTAATGTAAACCGCTTTAATCTAGATTGCAGAAAATATGACTTCTGCAACAGAATCATCAGTGCTTGGAATACTTTACCTGACTCTGTGGTCTCTTCTCATAATCCTAATAGCTTTAACCAAAAACTTTCTACTATTGACCTCACCCCATTCCTAAGAGGACCATAAGGGGCGTGCATAAGCGCACAAACGTGCCTACCGTTCCTGTCCTATTGTTTTTCTTTTCTTCTTTCTATATATGTTTATATGTGTATATACTACATAATCTTTTTGTATGATGTTGTGACAAATAAATAAATAAATAAATAAACCATTTGTCTGAAGTGGTGTAGGGTTTCCTGCCTGGGCAGGGGGTTGGACCAGAAGACCCCCAAGGTCCCTTCTAACTCTGTTGTTGTTGTTGTTGTTGTTGTTGTTCTTCTTCTTCTTCTTCTTCTTCTTCTTCTTCTTCTTCTTCTTCTTCTTCTTCTTCTTCTTCTTCTTCTTCTCCTCCTCCTCCTCCTCCTCCTCCTCCTCCTCCTCCTCCTCCTCCTCCTCCTCCTCTTCCTCTTCCTCTTCCTCTCCCCCTTCTCCTTCTCCTTCTCCTCCTCCTCTTCCTCTTCCTCTTCCTCTCCCCCTTCTCCTTCTCCTTCTCCTTCTCCTTCCTCTTCCTCTTCCTCTTCCTCTTCCTTTTCCTCTTCTCCTTCTCCTTCTCCTTCTCCTTCTCCTTCTCCTTCTCCTTCTCCTCCTCCTCCTTCTCCTTCTCCTTCTCCTTCTCCTTCTCCTTCTTCATTGGGTTATTCATTGCGTTTGAATACAGCCATGATTTTTGGCAGTGGAGCGTGGGCTGGACAAATGTGCCACCCTCACCATCAATAGGGGGAAAAATGTGAAATCCAAAGAAGTTAAAATGCCCTGTGGAAATCATATCAGCAATCTGGATGAAGAAGTAGTTCACTACAAATGCCTGGGCATCCCTCAAGCTGACATCAAACACATCCAAACAAGCAAAACTAGAGCTTGACAATTGTTTAGGCACGAACCCAATAAGAGCGTCTTTCCATGCATGTTAAAATGAAAGCACAATAAACAGTTGGACGCTGAGGACATCACCCCTTGCTTCCTTTCTGTTTTGCTTTCTTTCCTTCAAAGTCATTCCGGATCCTTGTTTATTCAATCATGCTTTTACCTGGTAGAATCATCTTGTAACAATAAGTATGAACAGGAACATCAATATTGCTTTATGCTAAATAATCCTTCATATTAGGCAATGTTATTTCTCTCCCAAAACAATAAGATAGTGTTATTCTAGTTTGACTTGCCCAGTATCTCCAATCAACCAAGTAGAGAAGATCTAATTACAGTGTTTTGTTATGGGACTTAAACCAGTTAATTAAAGATGAACATCCCTTCCCTGGGTCCACGGTAATTTTCTTTTTCCTGATGATGGTTAGATTAACTGCAGAGGCACATATTCTGCTCTCACTCATTTCCCTGTTCAAAAGAGATTCTCCCTCCTTCCCTCCCTCCTTCCTTCCCTCTCTTTCCCATCACCTTCCTTCTTTCCTTCCCTCCCTCCCTATCCCATCATCTTCCTTCCTTTCTCCCTTCCTTTCTCCCTCCCTTCCTTCATTCCTTCCTTCCTTCTTTCCTTTGTTCTTCCTCTCCAAGTGGGGCAACAATGCTAGAACATATTATCTTGTTCTGATAGTAGGTGCACCAACCTGTGAGGGAGAAGTGGAGTTGCCCAGATCGTACAATCATGGCAGGAAAAAAACAGACCCAATGTTAGCAGGAGAAAAGCCAAGGTGCCATGTACTTTGCTGAACATACCTTCAAATGTTACGGGATGAACCATAGTTCTCCCTCGCCCAAATCATACAACTATAAATGAATGAATAAGTGAATGACCTATTCAGTAGGGACTGTGCATCACGTAGCATTTTAAAACAAAAAAGGTGCACAAAATGGCCGCTTCTCCTGATCTTAGGTTGCTGCAGGGTCACAGGAAAAATGCATTTGATTTAACATGTTGCAGACAGGTGCTCCATTGGCAGATTCAGATGCTCCACCACATGTTTCAACAATGGATCTAAAGTGCTACATAGGCTTAGTATACAGATCTTCTTTCCATGCTAAGGTCTAAGGCAGAGGTGGTATTCAGCCAGTTCACACCAGTTTGCATGAACTGGTAGCAGCGATCACGGGTGGCCTAGGTGGCCCCGCCCACCCAGGCTCCATTCTGTGATATTTAGGCACGTTTTCAAGGCTTGGTGTCAGTTTTGGAAGGCAATTTTCTTTTTTGGTTCTTAACTGCCACATATTTTAGCTGGGGAAGTTGGGAAGAGGGTTGTTGTTGGAACGGTAGAAAGTTAGTCATAACAACATTCCATATTCAAGGACATCCTGCATCTGATGGAGACTGCCTGAAGATCATATCAAGTTGAGTGTGAAAAGTTGATTGGACAATGTGATGAACTTGTGGGTGTGAGGCAGGGCTGGGAACTGTCAACTGGGTGTGGAAAACCTGGAAGCTTTCAGATTCGGGTTTTCCCAGCTGTGCCAACATGACATCGCTAATAAATTGGAACTTTGAGGAACCTCAAGCCTCAGAGCTTTATTTCGTTGGGGATGTTCCTTGGAACCTTGACATTTGGCACATGCGCGGAAGGCTGGGCGGATGCACAGAGAGCGCACACACAGCGAACCAGTGATAAAGATAAGTGAAACCCACCCCTGGTTTAAAGATGCTAGAAGAATTCTGAGATTCTTTCTTCTGTCTGAGAGAATGCCTGTGGGCACTCAAAAATAACTAGGGCTTCAAACTTTCACCTGAAAGGAGAATAACCAGGAATAGGAAAGCTAATTAGCTCTGAAAGTCATGGTGTACTATCCTCAAGGCTAACCTCAGCAGAAAATCAGATGGTTCTGCCACTGCATTACTTCTAAGACACAGTAGTTGTCTCCTCATGGCTTCTGGCCAACTTCCAGTTATCAAGTCTTCCTAATCCTTTACCTCCTATTGCTGTTGAAATGACTTGTGTGCCACAGGGCAGCTGTATTAGAGTTCCAGCTAATTCTTTGCATTCCTAACAAGCAGGGCCATCTAGTGAGATAAAACTAAAAGGTTTGGATGTGTGGAAATTGGAGCTAGCCTCAACATGCTCTCCTCCCCGAGCAGCTATTTCATTAATCCAGAATTATGTGGTATGAAGTGTGATTTCCTACATCCATCTTAAAAACATAGATTCCACAAATTCTTGTGAGATATCTATGCAATTATCTATGGATGTCACTTTGAGGATCCCCTAAGAGAGAAGCTGATGGGACAACAAGATTTCATCTTCGCTGATGACGTAAAACTATTTAACACCACCGACAATACTGCAGCCCTACAAAGAGACCTTGACTATGTGTCAGAATGGTCGCGCAGTTGGCAACTCCAAATCTCAACTAACAAATCCTCTGTCTTACACAATCCTCTGAACCAAAATCAGAATACCAAATACAAGCTGGGTGGATACGACCTTGTAGCCGACCCTCACTCTGTCAAGGACTTTGGAGTACTCATCTCAAATGATCTAAGTGCCAGAGCTCAATGTAGCAACATTGCCAAAAGGGCATTAAGAGTTGTTAACCTAATCTTGCAAAGCTTCTTCTCCGATAATGTACTGCAAACTAGGGCATACAAAACCTTTGGCAGACCAATTCTTGAATACAGCTCATCTGCCTGGAATCCACACTGTATATCAGACATTATGTTCAGTCCCCTCCCGGCCTCAGCCACGCGAGCTGGCTAAATGAGCCAGTAATTGAGTTCACGGCTGCTATTAGTCCTGGCAGGGAATCTGCAGCTGCCTGCCAAAGTCTTCCTTTTATCTTGAGGTTGCCAGGCAACCAGGAAGTCAGCAGTCCAGGCCAAATGTTCAGCTCACTTCTCCGAGTCAAAAAGTTCAGCTCAATTTTTGCTCATAACGGAGCAGTAGAGCAGCCAGGACTGCTTTTATACTCTGTGGGGTGTGGCTCCGTGACTCAGCACTTCATAGGCCTGCTCCACCCCTGCTTCTGTTGTTCCCGCCTCTCCTGCCTACGAAACCTAGGGTCCAGCCAGGCCTGATTGCCATCAGCTGGGTCTGGAGGCGTGGCCTGGGGGGGAAGAGTCAGGGGACGGAGGCCTCGTTATCTCCTCCACCTGGCCTGCCTCTGGTTCCTGGAGCTGAGCCAGGGAAGCCAGTGCTACAGAGGTAAGTCCTATTGGCCCTTCCCCCTCATTTTCTGAGTCACTTTCTGGCAGGGGGCCTGGCTTGGGGGGCGCAATTAATACAGTTGAGTGAGTCCAGAGATATTTCACAAGAAGTGTACTCCATTTCTCTGCTCACAATATTATTATTATTATTATTATTATTTATTAAATATTTATACCGCCCTTCTCTCGAAGGACTCAGGGCGATGTACAGCCAAAATAAAACACAATATATATACAATTAAAATCAAAATTTAAAATAAAGCATATTACAAAATAGAATCCCTTATGCCATCAGGCTCAAAATTTTGGGCCTGGACAATCTGTAACTACACCGCCTATGGTCTGACATAAGCATAGTACCCAAAATTGTCTGCTACAATGTCCTACCTGTCAACGACTACTTCAGCTTCAACCTCAATAACGCTTGGGCAAACAATAAATACAAACTCATGGTAAACCGCTCCAAACATGATTGCAGAAAAGATGACTTCAGTAACAGAGTGGTCAATGCCTGGAATGCACTACCTGACTCCGTCGTTACAGCCTCAGACCCCCACAGCTGTCTACCATGGAGGTAGACTAAGAGGTTCATAAGTGCACCAGTGTGCCTGCCATCCTTGTCCTACTGTCTCCATTTCTTTGTACCCATTTCCTATGTTCATGTCCATGTTCATGTCCATGTTCATGTCCATTTCTGTGCATGCTCGAAAATGGTGGTGCTCTGAGTTCTCTGGAATGGTAGGCTGGACGGCCCCGGAACAATGCGGTGTTTGGAGACGCCGCCTGGCCGACTATGCCCCCTGACTCGATCCGTGGGTTCTCTGGCATCCGATTGAGACCTTCGGGCCTCATGTAAGATCTTCGGCTGCCGAGGACGGAGACGGAGACGGAGGAGGCGAGCGGTGCATGGCGGCGGCCATTTTGGGGCGTTTAGGGGCGTTCTTTTTTTCCGGCGCTTCCCAGCTGATTCAGCCGAAGATTGAAGATCGGAGGACAAAAGGACCGTACGGCTTGGAACGGCTGGCCATTGCCTCCTACCCATGCCACCCTCCCAGCTAGGTATTTGCCTAACGGCGATGGGGTGTTGGGGTTTCCCCCCCCCAGCTGATTAGGTTTTTCATCACCAGCTGGGAGTCCCCGATGGCCACGGCTATGATTTCGCATGACGGCGGTTTACATCTGTGGCGTTTTGCCACCTTGGCGTCCTTTATCCACCTGTCTGTGCTGGGCTCTCCGGACGGCCTTCATTTTGCCAGCGGACGTCGGCTGGAGATTAAGGAGGCCGATATGATCCTGATGGTGTGCTTGGCTGGACCATACCGGAGGGCCTATGACTGGGCTGGGCCATATGGTGGGGGGGAAGGGGTGATGGAGGCGATGGGGGAATGAGAAGGAGGAGAGGGATATCCTTGATGTTTGCGTCTACCCCTAAACTGGTTGGTGTCATCTTGCCATCTTGCCCCTGTGTCATCTTGCCCCTATGTGCTTGAAGTGCTGTGACTGTCATTTGTCATCTGGAGCCATTTGAGTTCCATCATTAGCGGCTCATCAGGGCTTTTGCCTTCGAAGACGGTGTCTACACTTCTATCTTTACCATCTTGCACCAGGTTCCAAATGGATTTACTGAGACTCAACTTTTCATTGAGACTTAATAGACCCTGTGTATCATCTATACCGCTCTGGGGCCATACCATCTTTTAGCCGCCTCTTCTCATGAGATACTCACCTTTTGAACTTCTTCGCTTGAGGTGCCCCGCAAGAATGGCCTCCACACTATCGAGGGCCTGCCTTAACGAAGGGTCTTGGGACCCAGAGAGGTGGCATGCGTCCAAGAAGAATCTTCGGGGGTTTTTAAATAGGTTTTTTAATAAGGGGTTTTTAAAGGGGGGGAGGGGATCGACGGGTAGGGGGAGTGACCCGTCGGGGAGGGTATGTCCAGTCCCAGCGCGCGCTCACGACACTATTTTAGCTGGTCCGAAGACAGGAGGGGAGGGGTCTGTTCCGAGCAGAGAATGTTATTCCATCTGTACGGTAAGTGGGAGGGGCAGATATGGCGGAGGCAGGGGGCCGTATCGCTCTTTGGGAGCACGTGTTCGATGTCTAAAAGCGATCACGTGCTCCGGCCCCTCAGTCCTCACTCGTTCCCCGGATGGTCAAGACCCTCAGAGCTTGGGTCTTCGGCTGATGCTTTGCAATGCCCGGTCCGTGGTCAATAAGGCTCCTGATTTGTGATCTGATTCAGAGGAGTCCATGGACCTTATGGGCATTACGGAGACAGCTGGGCACAGAAGGGGTGTACCCTGGTTGAACTGTGCCCTCCGGGCTTCCGTGCATTCCATCAGCCGAGGCCCAAGGTAGGGGTGGGGTGGCGGTTGTGATTAAAGAAAGTCTGGAGCCGAGGGAGTCCACTGTTCCTCAGATAGCTGGCTGTGAATCCTCCTTGTGAAGTGGGGCCACCGTAATCAGATGGGGCTGTTGATCACGTACCTGGCTCCTTGCTGCGTGACTACAGCCCTACCTGAACTACTAGAGGTGCTTGCTGGCGTGGCGGTTGAGATCCCCAGACTTTTGGTCTTGGGTGGTTTCAACCTGCCATCTGCCGTCTTGTCATCAACGGTGGATCAGGAGTTCCAGGCCTCCATGACGGCCTTGGATCTGATTCAAGTAACTGATGGCCCTACACACATTGGGGGAGGCACGCTAGACTTGATTTTCATCTCTGGTCAGTGGGTAAATGATCTGGATTTAGGAGATATAGTGAAAGAACCGGTGTCATGGTCAGATCATTTTCTTCTTCGCCTAGACTTTCGGACCGCCGCTCACCACCGCAGGGAGACGGAGCCAATGCGTTGGTTCCGTCCCAGGCGCCTGATGGACCCGGAGAGGTTCCTGACGGAGCTTGGGCCGTTTCCTGAGGATCTTACCCACGGCACGACTGAAGAACTGGTTGCGGCCTGGGAACGGGCCGCGGCTGGGGCTTTGGACCGTGCCGTGCCTTTGCGGCCTCTGACCCGGCGTAGATCTCAATTGGCTCCCTGGTTTTCCGAGGAGCTGAGAGAGATGAAACGCCGGAGAAGACGCCTAGAGAGTACTTGGAGGTCTAGCTGTTCCGAGGCTGATCGGACACTAGTGAGGTCCTTTTTTTTTTTTTTTTTTTTTTTTATTGAAAGAGTTTTAGAAAAACAAAAACATTTTTCCCCCTTTTTTCCCCCTCCCTCCCAAAAAAAACAAAAACAAAACACCCCCCTCCCTCCCCCACCCCCCGGCTTCCCGGGTCAATCACAAGGTAAAGTCCAATCCAAATAACCACATCCAAAGCTTTTCGTCTCCCAACCCCCTCCCCATTACATAAAATAACTTTCTAATTATTCAAAGGCAATCTGATATTTCTTAATCTGATATCTGTTTTGTAGATAATCAATCCATTTTTTCCATTCAATTAAATATCTTTCCTGCGTATTGTCTTTTAAATACGCTGAGATTTTAGCCATCTCAGCCAAATTAATAACTTTCAATATCCATTCTTCTATTGTAGGTATCTCTTCTTTCTTCCAGTATTGTCCAATCAACAGTCTTGCTGCTGTTATTAAGTTCAAAATCAATTTAGTCTCAATCCCTGTACAATCCATTATAATTCCCAAAAGGAAAAATTGTGGCAGGAACTTTATCTTCTTCTTCAGTACATTTTGAATAATCCACCAAATTCTTATCCAAAAGACCTTAATTTTCTTGCAAGTCCACCAAATATGAAAATATGTAGCATCATCACAATCACACCTCCAACATTTCGCTTGGATATTAGGATACATACATGATAATTTTTTGGGATCTAAATGCCATCTATAAAACATCTTATAAAAATTTTCCCTTAAATTCTGTGCTTGCGTAAACTTAACATTTCTAACCCAGATTTTCTCCCATGTTTCCAACATTATTGGTTCCTGAATATTCTGTGCCCATTTTATCATACAATCCTTTACCAAATCCTTTTCCGAATCTATTTCAAGCAACACATTATACAATCTCTTTATATGCTCCTGGGTCTGATTTCTAATTTGCTTTATTAAATTTTCCTCCCTTTGCATTATACCAATTTTTTGATCTTCTTTCCATCTAGCACTTATTTGCCCATATTGAAACCAAGTATAATTCCTCCCTTCTTCATTTAATACCTGTAATGATTTTAATTGCAATCTACCTCCTTCAGCATACAAAAGTTCTTTATATGTAATCATTTCCTGTTTCTGTTCTATATTTATATTCACTAGTGAGGTCCTTTACTAGGACCTACCTAGTGGCAATGAGGGAGGCGAAGCGTTCCTACGTTTCCACCCTCATTGCATCGGCAGATAACCGCCCGGCCGCCCTGTTTCGGGTGACCCGTTCCCTCCTCTATCAAGAGGGACGGGATGACCCCTTACAGGGACGAGCTGAGGAGTTTAACGGTTATCTATACGATAAAATCGTTCAGCTTCGGGATAGTTTGGACCAAGATTGCGATGATCCAGCTGGGATGACAGAGTCGCGTCTTGTTGAGGTTATGTGGGATGAGTTTGATTCTGTGGCTCCCGAGGACATGGACAGGTTGCTGGGGAGGTTACATGCAACTACATGTTTACTGGACCCGTGCCCTTCCTGGTTAGTGCTGGCTGCTCAGGAAGTGACACGAGGCTGGCTCCAGGGATTATAAATGCTTCTTTGATGGAAGGGTTTTCCCGCCGCCTTGAAGGAGGCGGTGGTGAGACCTCTCCTCAAGAAGCCTTCCTGACCCAGCTATTTTGGGTAATTATCGTCAGTTCCAACCTTCGCTTTGTGGCGAAGGTTGTAGAAATGTGGTTGCATGGCAGCTCCCCGGCACCTGGAGGAAACTGTCTATCTAGACCCGTTCCAGTCTGGCTTCCGACCCGGTTATAGCACGGAGACGGCTTTGGTCGCGTTGGTGGATGACCTCTGGAGGGCCAGGGACAGGGTTGTTCCTCTGCCTTGGTCCTATTAGATCTCTCAGCGGCCTTGATACCATCGACCATGGTATCCTGCTGCGCCGATTGGGAGTGGGGGGCACCGTTTATCGGTGGTTCTCCTATCTCTCTGACCGGTCGCAGACGGTGTTGACAGGGGGGCAGAGGTCGTCCTCGAGGCGCCTCACTTGTGGGGTGCCTCAGGGGTCGATTCTCTCGCCTACCCTGTTCAACATCTATATGAAGCCGCTGGGTGAGGTCATCAGTGGTTTCGGGGTGAGTTACCATCTGTACGCTGATGATACTCAGCTGTACTTTTCCACCCCGGACCACCCCAACGAAGCGGTTGAAGTGCTGTCCCGGTGCCTGGAAGCTGTACGGGTCTGGATGGGGAGAAACAGACTCAAGCTCAATCCCTCCAAGACGGAGTGGCTGTGGATGCCGGCATCCCGGTACAGTCAGCTGCATCCGCAGCTGACTGTTGGGGGCGAGTTAGTGGCCCCAAAGGAGGTGGTTCGCAACTTGGGCGTCCTCCTGGATGGACGGCTGTCTTTTGATGAACATCTGGCGGCCGTCGCCAGGAGGGCCTTTTACCAAGTTCGCTTGGTTCGCCAGTTGCGTCCCTTCCTTGACCGGGATGCCTTATGCACGGTCACTCACGCTCTGGTTACGTCTAGGCTGGATTATTGCAATGCTCTCTACATGGGGCTGCCCTTGAGGTGCACCCAGAGGCTGCAGTTAGTCCAGAATGCGGCTGCGCGAGTAGTAACGGGAGCCGCTGGCTCCCATGTGACATCGCTGCTCCGTAGCTTGCACTGGCTTCCTGTGGTCTTCGGTGCGCTTCAAGATTCTGGTAACTATCTTTAAAGCGCCCATGGCTTAGGACCCGGTACTTACGAGACCGCCTGCTGTTACCTTTGCCTCCCACCGACCAGACGCTCACAGAGAGGGTCTCCTCAGGGTGCCGTCCGCCAAACAATGTCGGCTGGCGGCCCCCAGGAGTAGGGCCTTCTCTGTGGGGGCAGTGACGCTCTGGAACGAACTTCCCCCTGGCCTGCGTCAAGTGCCTGATCTTCGGACCTTCCGTCGTGAGCTCAAAACATATTTATTTATTAAAGCGGGACTGGCATAATTATTGATGAATTTTAATTGGGTATTCTTATATTTTTAAATTTTAAATCTAAATTTTAATAATTCAGCCTTTTAAAATTTGCTCTTTTTAACTGTTGTTTTAAATTGTATATATTTTGTTCTTAGTCCGGCTGTACACCGCCCTGAGTCCTTCGGGAGAAGGGCGGTATAAAAATCTAATAAACCAAACCATAACCATGTTTAGCTTGTACATGTTTGACAAATAAATAAATAATAATAATAAGATGGCCATGCACCGCACTGGGGCTGCCAGAAAATACAGAAAATTGTGGGAATACACATGCCAAGGAAGGGAGTGAGTCAAAAGATTACAGTTGTGATCAGAGTTACTTTTACCCTTCCAGCAATTTGTGGGTCTAGTCATCTTTCGCATTAGAGAGCAGAACTTGTCTACTAGTGACCTGGTGTGCACGTATGTGCACTCCTCTTCCCCTATTCACCATCAGAGTATCAGAGAATAAGAATCATTGCCCATAAGCATTGGGAGAGCATAGCCTTTGAATAGATCCCACATCACAAGGGACGTTCCACTAATCAATGCTTCTGTGATGACTTGGGGCGTGACTCCAAAAGCTGGAGAACAGGTCTAACTCCTCTTTATTGCTCCAACTTTGCCGCCAAATGTCCCCACGTTTACTACAAGTCCTGGAGCAAAGCTTTCACATGCATCTTCAGCAGCCTCTGGTTATGAGTAGTCCACTAAGCCAGGTTAGCTAAACAGTAACCAGAGCAAGAAGTTCAGTGAAGCAGGTAAACTGTTACCGCATGCCTCCCACCGACCCGTACGCTCCCACAGAGAGGGACTTCTCAGGGTGCCGTCCGCCAAGCAATGTCGGCTGGCGGCACCCAGGGGAAGGTCCTTCTCTGTGGGGGCTCCCTCACTCTGGAACGAGCTTCCCCCGGGTTTACGCCAAATACCTGACCTTTGGACCTTCCGTCGCGAACTGAAGACACATCTTTTCATTCACGCAAGGCTGGCTTAAATTTTATTGATTTTAAATTTTCTATTAATAATTTTAAATGGGGTTTTAGTCTATTATATATTTTAAATTTTTAGGCCAATTATAAAATAAGTTTTTTAATTTGCATTTTAAATTGTATATTGTATTGCCTGTTTTTACTTTGCCTGTACACCGCCCTGAGTCCTTCGGGAGAAGGGCGGTATAAAAATCAAATAAATAATAATAATAATAATAATAAAAACTGGGCAAGGCACACAAGATATAGCCCAGTAATCTCCAGGCATTGGGAAGTGCACACGAGGCTTCAGAGATTCAACCCTTGTTCCAGTCAAATGCCCCTCCCACCAAAACCTCCTTACATCTCACTCCCCAGGTGTGCCTTGTGAAGGGGGGCTGGGCACTCTCCTCGCTCGTAGCTGGCTCAGTCTGCGTTGTTCTCTTCATACTCTAGGATCAAGAGGGGGTGGTCCTGGACAGGAGCTTAGGAGCTCACCCCATTGTGTGGAACTCCGGTCTTAAACCCAGACTGTCAGCTGAGCAACTCAGTGTCGAGAGTGAAACATTGGCAGCTACATGCCTCTTCGTTTCAACTTGTCATTAGAATAAGTGGGGGGGAGGTGCTGATTACAAAAGGTTTAGCTGGAAAAACGAAACTTCTACAGTTCCAATGAAGCTTGTGAGACTCTGGAAACTTTTCAAGGACGTCTTAACAGGTGTGAAGTAGAAGGCAGAAGGTTCCCATAACAAAGAGAACTTGTTTACATGGTCTACATGGAAGTCTGAGAGTTCGGCTGCAAAAACCATTGATTAATACTGTGAACTGATGCCTGAGAATATCAGAGTTAGTTTTACCTCGCCATTAACATGCAGTGTAGTCAATAAACAGTAAAGGTAAAGATTCCCCTCACACATATGTGCTAGTCGTTCCTGACTCTAGGGGGCAGTGCTCATCTCCGTTTCAAAACCGAAGAAACAGCACTGTCTGAAGACGTCTCTGTGGTCATGTGGCTGGTATGACTAAACACCAAAGGCACACGGACCGCTGTTACCTTCTCACCAAAGGTGGTCCCTATTTTTTTACTTGAATTTTTTACATACTTTTGAATTGCTAGGTTGGCAGAAGCTGGGAGAAGTAACGGGAGCTCACCCTGTTATGTGACACTAGGGATTCGAACCGCTGAACTGCGGACCTTTCAATCGACAAGCTCAGCATCTTAGCCACTGAGCCCATAAACAATAAACAGTAAGCTTTTCAAAAATGAAATTATCCTGGACTTCTATTTGGACATTTAAGCTGGATGTTGGCACTCAGCATCTTTAACCGCTAAGCTGTTATGCCACCTCCAAATCTTTATTGGAGGAGGAGGGGACTTGTAATAAACATATTTAGGCATTACAGATTATCTTCAAGGCACTTCTAACAGATTAATGTCCTCGGTTTCCTGTCCACTCAATGGGGGATCCCAGGTGCAGAATCACATTATTTTACATTGCAAGCCAACGTTTCAGTATGTTCAATATGACAAATGATCCTCGGTCTAGAATAGGAGCATTCCACCAGATCTGGAATTTGGGAATGGCTAATTATAGAGAGATGCAGAAGGCCATCTGCCTTACATACGGCTCTGCTATTATTTAAAAAAAATAACAACATAGAAACCAAAGACAGAAACATTGAGATATATCATTGACTGTTTAATTCTGGGGAAGGATAATTAACCTCAATATTTGCAAATCCTGTTGAATACCCGTCACATTTTCTTGACGTAGCTTAAGCAAATAGCCAAGCTCTGTGATTCTTGCATCAGAGACACAGTCTAAGAAGAATTAATAGATCCTCTTCTCTTTCATTTGACCTTTCAGAGTTTCTTGGGAAATCAAAGAAGCATCAATTTTGAATCTTTCCAAAACTTTGCCCTTTCTAGACAAACAGAATAATTTCCCAGCTAACATGCAAAGACCACAATATTTTACTTTAAGGCTTTTAAGGATTTGTTGGTAGACTGTGGTTATAGGTGTCCCTGTCTCTTGGTGTTGACAAACATCTGGATGGCTTACTGTGAATTAAGAACCTTCATAAAACAAAGATCAGGAGGGGGGGGAAAGGATTTGTGCACGCTTCTGATAAATAGCTCATTAAATATATATTTGGCTTCCCTCAAAACCCTTCAGATAGTTTATGAGCGGGGAAGATAGGAAAGTAACAAGCTGTTTTTCAGCGTTAGCCTGTAGCCATTTGTAAGATCATATCGTTGCAGTGTTCTGTTCCAAAGAAAGCAATTGAAATGTTACAGACCGTCTGCACTTAAGTCTCGGTGCAAGCTGAAGTAGCTCTTCCAATCCCAATCAGTGACACAGGCAGCATTCTTGATCAATGAATAGGCCTGGGTATATCACTTTCCTTTGCGTAGTAAAGAGGCTTTAGGACATACATATACAGGAGGCAGAATGGGCCTTTGGAGATTAGGCTCAAACTGCAGACGGCCACTGCACACTCTCAGCAAGACACGTCGCTGCTTTGAGATGGTTTCAGGTAGGTGGCAGACAAATTCTTCTAGCGGATTTAAGCACCTTTGTGCCTTTGTATCCAAAACACTGCACAACCTTATTAGTAAAGTCACAGAAGCACTTCCCTTAATGGGAAAAGTGAAGTGAGCTGAGTTGAGAAAGACCAGGAACGGAAACAAGGGAGAGGGAAGGAGTGCCTTCATTGTGTAAATAATACAGTCTAAAATAGAAATTGAAGATGGGGTGAAACAATCTAAAGGGTATATTATTATTATTATTATCATTATTATCATTATTATCATTATTATTATTATTATTATTATTATTATTATTATTATTATTATTATTATTATTATTATTATTATTATTATTATTTATTCGATTTTTATACCGCCCTTCTCCCGAAGGACTCAGGGTGGTGTACAGCCAAGGTAAAAACAAACGATACAATATACAATTAAAATACAGATTAAAAAACTTATTATATAGTGGCCTAAAAAACTTTAAAATATATAAAACTAAAAAAAAACCCTTACAATTAATAATAAAAATTTAAAACCAATAAAATTTAAAACCAATAAAATTTAATAAATAGATGTGTTTTCAGTTCGTGGCGGAAGGTCCGAAGGTCAGGTATTTGGCGTAAACCCGGGGGAAGATATTGAAGCAATATGTAGGAACTAAAATATTGTTACCGTAAGCGTTCTTAAAGGCCAAGTGATAAAACACAACGTCACAAGTGTTATCACTCCATTGTATCCTGGTTCCTAACTGAGTGAAACGTTTGTTAATTTTAATATTTATTGCTATCTTTATCATGTTGTAAGCCAGCAGGATTTGCTTGATAGTGAGAGGGTTGGCCCATAAATTTAATAAATATATGCACAATTTTTTTTAAAAAAATGTTACTTGCAGGCTTGCATCTGGATACATAAGACTACGATTGGTCTTTGATGGTTGGCTGTTTTTGTTGTTGTTGTTGCTGATAATAGAAGAATAGAATTTTTATTTTTTTTTATTGGCCAAGTGTGATTGGACACACAAGGAATTTGTCTTGGTGCATATGCTCTCAGTGTACATAAAAGAAAAGATACCTTCATCAAGGTACAACATTTACAACACAATTGATCGTCAATATATCAATATAAATCATAAGGATTACCAGCAACAAAGTTACAGTCATACAGTCGTAAGTGGAAAGAGATTGGTGATGGGAGCTAGATGCCTCTGAAATTGGATATTTGGTCAGAAGTTGCACTTAAATAAACAAAACAAAAAGCAAAACAACCAACCATGTATTACTGTTTCCTTCTTCAAATGTCGTTGTGATTATTTCTGAATCATAATATGACCCCAACATTACCACAATTAGGGACCTGGAAGCTTACAAGAAGCTTACAAAAAGATTTAACAGCTGCATCAGTCAAAGGTTAGATCGGGGGGGGGGGGGAACCCAGCAAAGGAGACTAAATGACAAATAAAATACAAATAAACAATATAATTATCATAGAGGAACAATAATGGCAGTAAATCGCTGTAGGTCTTTATTTATTTATGAAGTCACCGCTAATTTAATCCTGTTGACAATTTAACTTGGGGGTTTTGCTGCCCAATTGTGAAAAAGGCTGTAATGGGACAATCCATCCAATAGAAAACACATTGAATCATGGCTGCGAAAATTCCATTTGGTTCTGAAGGAGAGATGGACAATGATAATTCTTCTTCATCTTCTTCTTAAAGGTAAAGGTAAAGGTTCCCCTCGCACATGTGTGCTAGTTGTTCCTGACTCTAGGGGGTGGTGCTCATCTCTGTTTCAAAGCCGAAGGGCCAGCATGGGTCTTAAGACGTCTCCGTGGTTCATGTGGCCGGCATGACTCAGCGCCAAAGGCGCATGGAACGCTGTTCCCTTCCCACCAAAGGTGGTCCCTGTTTTTCTACTTGCATTTTTTACCTGCTTTCGAACTGCTAGGTTGACAGAAGCTGGGACAAGTAACGGGAGCTCACCCCATTACACGGCACTAGGGATTCGAACCGCTGAACTGCCGACCTTTCGATCAACAAGCTCAGCATCTTAGCCACTAAGCCACCCTTATCTTCTTCTTAGAGACGCACACACACAAAAAAATGCTATTTATAATTTAGGAACGTGCAATATAATTAAAGTATTCTAGTTCAGGTAGAATTCAGGAATGATCAGAGGAGACAACATCTGGAATGAGATCATAACAGAACGAATCGGCATAGAGCCAATCCTAAACTACATACAAAAGCAGCAAAGTAGTTTCCCATCTGGGATGTCACGTTGTACACGGTGTATCCAAAAAGAGAACAAGGTCGAAGAACATGAGGCAAACTGTCAGGCCTGCCTCTGTTCAAAACCCAAGAAAGAAAACCCTCGACTCCATTGAAGCAGAAAAGAGGTACTTTTACTGAGTTTGACACGATAGCAGCGAAAGAAAAACAAGATCTGAGTCAAAAGGTGCAAAAGTTGCATATTTTTTTTTTTGTTTACATTTATACCCCGCCCTTCTCCGAAGACTCAGGGCGGCTTACAGTGTATAAGGCAATAGTCTCATTCTATTTGTATATTTTTACAAAGTCAACTTATTGCCCCCCCAACAATCTGGGTCCTCATTTTACCTACCTTATAAAGGATGGAAGGCTGAGTCAACCTTGGGCCGGGCTTGAACCTGCAGTAATTGCAGGCTTTGTGTTCTTAATAACAGGCCTTACCAGCCTGAGCTATCCGGCCCAGTTGAAAGTTTTCAAAGTATTGAAAGTTTCCCCAAATCAGAGGTGAGTTTCAGCAGGTTCTGATCAGTTCTGGAGAACCGGTAGCAGAAATTTTGAGTAGTTCGGAGAACCGGTAGTAAAAATTCTGACTGGCCCTGTCCCCATCTATTCTCTGCCTTCCGAGTCCCAGCTGATCAGGAGGAAATGAGGATTTCTAATCTTCCCCTGGATTGGGGAGGGAATGGAGATTTTAAAGTATCCTTCCCCTGGAGTGGGGTGGGAAGGGAGTGGAATAGAGGGAATGGAGTGGGAATGGAGTGGGGTGGGAATGGAGATTTTACAGTATCCTTCCCCTGCCACGTCCACCAAGCCACACCCACCAAACCACGCCCACAGAACACGTAATAAAAAATTTTGAAACCCACCAGTGCCCCAAATCCCTCCCCTAGGGACCGAGGCTGAATGTCCAATCCATGTCCCACATATTGAGTCACATCTTCAGGTGTTTTCATCCATCTGGAGTCCTAGGACGGTTGGCCTTGACTGGGTGTAAACAACTCCACTCGGCAGCACAGTAATTCTGGAGAGCAAACCTCCCTTTTAGTTCACATGGGCCTTCATCACACCAGCACAATTCCCAAGCTCCAATGCCATTCTCCTCTCCCCATTACTATGGCAGCCGATAGCAAGCAAGCATCAAAGGGACAATCCATACTGGAGATTCAGCTGACACAGACGCAGAATAATAGAATAGAATAGAATAGAATAGAATAGAATAGAATAGAATAGAATAGAATAGAATAGAATAGAATTGAATTTTTTATTGGTCAAGCGTGATTGGACACACAAGGAATTTGTCTTGGTGCATATGCTCTCAGTGTACATAAAAGAAAAGATACATTCATCAAGGTACAACATTTACAACACAAATGATGGTCAATATATCAATATAAATCATAAGGATTGCCAGCAACAAAGTTACAGTCATACAGTCATAAGTGGAAAGAGATTGGTGATGGGAACGATGAGAAGATTAATAGTGGTGCAGATTCAGTAAATAGTTTGACAGTGTTGAGGGAATTATTTGTTTA
Organism: Ahaetulla prasina; assembly: GCF_028640845.1. Taxonomy (NCBI): domain Eukaryota; kingdom Metazoa; phylum Chordata; class Lepidosauria; order Squamata; family Colubridae; genus Ahaetulla; species Ahaetulla prasina. Next base: position 133,782,519 of record NC_080543.1, on the reverse strand, counting down.
GCAGAGTGATGGCCTTCGGGGAAAAACTGTTCTTGTGTCTAGTTGTTCTGGTGTGCAGTGCTCTATAGCCTCGTTTTGAGGGTAGGAGTTGAAACAGTTTATGTCCTGGATGTGAGGGGTCTGTAAATATTTTCACGGCCCTCTTCTTGATTCGTGCAGTATACAGGTCCTCAATGGAAGGAAGAAGATGGAGAGACAACATTAAGGATGCAATAAACAGCGTCAGTTAACAATGACTAAGGTCACCAGGAGTGAAAGAACTAGAACTTTATATTTCCCTCAACACCCAGAATGGCAAAAGAGGACGCAACGAAGAAGAAGCAGTTCAGGTAGTTACGGAGGAAATGAACTGGCAAAGCTACGTATTTTGACGTATCTGCACTTATCTGCTTCTCTTCCCTGCTCTTGTTGGCTGGACTTAAAAAAAAAAAAAATTCTGTCCAGAGACACATGTTGGTAACAGCTTGCACACTGTGTAATCTGGATTATGGGTAACATTTCTCTTCCTGCTGTGTCCTCCAATGTTTGCTTTTCTAGACAATTTTGCCAATTGGTTTGCTTTCTGTGGGTAGATCTTCCTGAATGTGGGTGCGTATGAGTGGCTGTGGGTGTAAACATTGAGGAGCAACACACTTAAAAACTATCCTTTCCTACTGTTGTATTTATTTACTGTTTGTATTTATTGAGTTTGTCATTTGCACCTCTATAACTGTCTGGTTCAGTTCTGCAACCCAACAAGAAAAACACAGATTTCAGAGGATAATTAGAACTGCAGAAAAAATAATTGCTACCAACCTGCCTTCCATTGAGGACCTGTATGCTGCACGAATCAAGAAGAGGGCCGTGAAAATATTTACAGACCCCTCGCATCCTGGACATAAACTGTTTCAACTCCTACCCTCAAAATGACGCTATAGAGCACTGCACACCAGAACAACTAGATACAAGAACAGTTTTTTCCCAAAGGCCATCACTCTGCTAAACAAATAATTCCATCAACACTGTCAGACTATTTACTGAATCTGCACTACTATTAATCGTTTCATAGTTCCCATCACCAATCTCTTTCCACTTATGACTGTATGACTATAACTTGTTGCTGGCAATCCTTATGATTTATATTGATATAATGACCATCAATTGTGTTGTAAATGCTGTACCTTGATGAACGTATCTTTTCTTTTATGTACACTGAGAGCATATGCACCAAGACAAATTCCTTGTGTGTCCAATCACACTTGGCCAATAAATTCTATTCTATTTCAAAGGGCTTTTTAACCCACAGTTGGCTACAATATATAGTAGTGGTCAAAATTTTGGCAACCTTTTGTGAAAAGTGTATTTTTGAAGTTTGATGGCTAATAACACCACTTTTTTTTTTTTTTTGGAGTTTCAAGATAATCCTATTCCACTGCTGGAATGGCCTGGGAATAGCCCAATTGACAATCTATGGAGCCGACTAAAGAAACTGGTTAGTCATAAGCGACCCAGCAATAAAACCTAGTTAATAGAAGCAATCATTCAATCTTGGTTTCACATTATAACAGCTGCAGAACTCAAAGACTTCACTCTATGGGAAGATATTGTAAGGCCGCAATTCATGCTAAAGGTTACCCAACTAAGTATTAACTCATACTGTGATCATTTTTGTACATCTCGTTTTTTTCCACTGATGAATTGTTCTAACTGTCAGAAAATGTCTCCTTAGTTCTACGTTCCTCCTTTCCTTGATTAGATTCCACCCATTGCTTTTTTTTCTGAAAATAGGTTGATGCACTCCTCTATGTGGCAACCTCTCAAATATTGAAAGACTTCTTTCAGGTCACCCCAATCCTTCTTTTCATTAAAGTAGACATACTCTAGTTGTTCATATGCTTTAGACCGGTGGTGAAATTCAGCTGGTTCTATCCATCGTCGGAGTGGGGGTGGGACACGACAATCCAGCTTGGGCAAACCGGTAGTGGCTGCTGTGGGAGGCTCCGCCCACCCACGCAGATGTCATTACATTGCTTTTTGGTGACATTTTAAGCCTCTGCGCATGTGCAGAAGGCTTTGCGCATGTGTGGATGACAGCATCAGAGATGGGTTTCAGCAGGTTCCGACCAGTTCTGGAGAACCAGTAGCGGAAATGTTGAGTAGTTCGCAGAACTAGTAGTGAAAATTCTGACTGGCCCCACCCCATCTATTGTCTGCCTCCTGAGTCCCAGCTGATTGGGAGGAAATGGGGATTTTACAGTATCCTTCCCCTGCCACGCCCACCATGCCACGCCTACCGTGCCATGCCCTGCCCACCAAGCCACACCCATAGAACCGATCGTAAAAAAAATTGAAACCCACCACTGGACAGCGTGTGTGAGCGCATTGGCAAGCCAGTAGGGAAGGTAAGTGGATTTCTCCACTGTTTTAGCCCCTAATCATTGCTTCTTGTCCTGCCTTCAGGTGCTTTGGAGAATAGGTTGACCCCACTCTTGTTTATGGCAGCCCCTGAGATATTGGAAGACTGCTATCATGGTACCCCTACTCCTTCTTTTCACTAAACTAGGCATACTCAATTCCAGCAACCGTTCAATTTGTTAATGTTTAAAACGGACTCTCCCAAATATGTTTTTTCAAGAGGCAAATGGACTTTCTTTAATTTTCCTTGAGGATGTTTCTTTTCTCATCCAAGAATCTTCTTCGGAACAAAACATCTTCAAGGAAAAAAACAAGAAAGTTCAGCTGCCTCTTGAAAAAGCATCTTTGGGACAACCATGACCTGGATGATTGAGAATCGTAACAAACATTCAAAACTGACTGTAAAAGGTAAAGATAAAGGTTCCCGTCGCACATACATGCTAGTCGTTGCCGACTCTAGGGGGCGGTGCTCATCTCCGTTTCAAAGCCAAAGAGCCAGCGCTGTCCGAAGATGTCTCCGTGATCATGTGGCAGGCATGACTCAGTGCCAAAGGTGCATGGAACACTGTTCCCCTCCCACCAAAGGTGGTCCCTATTTTTCTACTTGCCTTTTTTACATGCTTTCGAACTGCTAGGTTGACAGAAGCTGGGACAAGTAATGGGAGCTCACTCCATTACACGGCAGCACTAGGGATTCGAACTGCAGAACTGCCAACCTTTCGATCGACAAACTCAGCGTCTTACCCACTAAGCCACCGCGTTCTTAAAAACTGACTATATTTTATTTTATTTTATTTTATTTTATTTTATTTTTAAGAATAATTGCATTAGAAGAAAAAAGTTTAGGGTCCGTGAACTGGAATGAAATGGTGATGTAGCTGTTTCTATAGCATTTCCTCTTTCTTTCTCTCTTTTTTTCCCCCATTAAAATGCATTTTGATCGCCTGCCATTAAATAATCTAGCTTTCTGATTACTTTCTTTCACAGCAGCTGGAGACGAAGGCAAATACTGTTGAAATAACAATTTTGGGTCTTTCTTTTTCTGGACTCCAAAGGTTATCAACATGAAAAATAGCCACAGTGCTTTGTTTTATGAGCTTTATTAAGCTATCACATGCTGGCTCTTTGTATGGAGGGAAAACCATTTCTTTATCTGTATTTGTTTTTCAGCACTAAGCTACATCAAATTTCTCTCCCTCTTCAACCCGCAGAGGTGAAATGTCAACAAGATGCTTTTTGTGAAAAAGGAAAAAAAAAGAGAGAGGAATTCAGATGACTTCTGCTAATGTTGGTTGAAATCAGAAGGAACTATCCTAGTGAAACATTATCCAATAGAATATGGCTTTATCAAAGATTCATTACTTGATCCCAGTGGTGGGTTTCAAATTTTTTTACTACCAGTTCAGTGAGTGTGACTTTGTCGCGGTGGCATGGCTTTGAGGGTGTGGCAGGGGAAGGATACTGTAAAATCTCCATTCCCACCCCGTTCCAGGTGAAGGCTACTGTAAAAACTCCATTCCCACCCCACCCCAGGGGAACGATACTGTAAAAACTCCATTCCCTCCCCACTCCAGGGCGAGGATACTGTAAAATCTCCATTCCAACCTCCCACTCCAGAGGAAGGATACTGTAAAAACTCCATTCCCTCCCCACTCCAGGGGAAGGTTACTGTAAAATCTCCATTCCCACCCCACTCCAGGGGGAGGATACTGCAAAATCTCCATTTCCCCCCATCAGCTGGGATTTGGGAGGCAGAGAATAGATGGGGGCGGGGCCAGTCAGAATTTTTACTACCGGTTCTCCGAATTACTCAAGATTTCCGCTACCGGTTCTCAAAGAACTGGTCAGAACCTGCTGAAACCCACCTCTGCCTGCCCCCTCCCCAAAAGCACCTTATAATATGTTTTTTGGTCAAATTAATTCAAATCCAGTTTCAACAGATTTATCGTATTATGAGATGCCAAAGAAATACCGGTAACATTTGCATGTTGATATGAACTGTCAGAATTTGAATCATCTCGAGAGTGGCTATTCTCAGCAATACACATAAACAAATCACTCTAATCAAGATAGATTAATAAAGAGACATTTGGAGAGAAAATAGATATAAATACAAGTGCAGAAAATATATAGGATTACATTTTTACACAATTGTGGATGAATACGTACATAGGGTTGAAAAGACTTATAGATGAAAATAAGAAAGAAAACATTATGGATTACTAATAGATTAGATCAACAATCTCTATTGTTATGTTAATTATGGGGTAATTTTGAAAATTATTCTCAGCACCAAAGATCTTTGTGCAATTTTTCCTTCCTTGAAATTTCCTCCTGTTTATTTTTATTTTATTTTATTGTTATGTTATGTTATGTTACGTTATGTTATATTACGTTACATTGTGTTATATTTTATTGTTTTTAACTGGAACTGCATCCCCAAAGCTAATTATTAGGAGTATGCAAAATACCAATAAAGCTGATGGATGGGTCCTTGCTGTTCTCTGACCTTGGCTGTTTTCTTGCAGACATTTAAGTAGATTGGGTACTGAAACATCTGCAAGAAAACCACCAAGTTCAGACAGCACCATGGACCCGGCAATCCTCCTCCTCCTCCTCCTCCTCCTCCTCCTCCTCCTCCTCCTCCTCCTCCCCCCCCAAAAAACCCCCCACTACCTTCTAACATTGAAAATGTTCTGTAGTTGGGCCATGAAACATCTGCAAGAATACAACCAACCTCAGAGAGCAACAAGGACCCCACAGTCCTCTTCCTCCTTTTCTACTCGCCAACTCAGTAAGCTCAAACTGCCCAAGGAGCTGCTGATTCAGTTCTACAGAGGAATTATTGAGTCTGTCATTTGCACCTCTATAACTGCAGAAAAAATAATTGCTACCAACCTGCCTTCCATTGAGGACCTGTATACTGCACGAATCAAGAAGAGGGCCGTGAAAATATTTACAGACTCCTCGCATCCTGGACATAAACTGTTTCAACTCCTACCCTCAAAACGACGCTATAGAGCACTGCACACCAGAACAACTAGACACAAGAACAGTTTTTTCCCGAAGGCCATCACTCTGCTAAACAAATAATTCCCATCAACACTGTCAAACTATTTACTGAATCTGCACTACTATTAATCTTCTCATAGTTCCCATCACCAATCTCTTTCCATTTATGACTGTATGACTATAACTTGTTGCTAGCAATCCTTATGATTTATATTGATATATTGACCATCAATTGTGTTGTAAATGTTGTACCTTGATGAACGTATCTTTTTTTTATGTACACTGAGAGCATATGCACCAAGACAAATTCCTTGTGTGTCCAATCACACTTGGCCAATAAAAAATCTATTCTATTCTATTCTATTCTATTCTATTCTATTCTATTCTATTCTATTCTATTCTACATAACCCTCTCCCTTCTAGAACTGATAATATCACCAAGTTGGGTAATGCAAGAAAACAACCAAGCTCAGAGAGCACCGAGGACCAGGGGTGGGCTGTTGGGAGTTTGCAGGGGTTTGGGAGAACCTCTAGCTAAGATTCTGTGCAGTTTGGAGAACCCCCAAATCTGACTCCTGGCTGGCCCCGCCCACCTGCCCCTCCCAGTAGTCCCCATACAGCCCGTTTTTTTTAATTGAAAAAGTTTTAACAAACAAAAACATTTTCCCCCTTTATTCCCTCCTCCCCACCGCAAAACCCCCTTCCCCCCTCCCTTCAACCCCCCCCACCGGCTTCCCGGGTCAATCACAAGGTATTGTTATACATAAACCAAACATAGAATAAAATTTTCCCTTCTAATCCAATTAACCTCATCCAAGTCTTTTCATTTCTTAAACCCCCCCATTATATAAAATAATACATCCTAATTATTCAAAGGCAATCTGATATCTGTTTTGTAAATAATCAATCCATTTTTTCCATTCAATTAAATATCTTTCCTGCATATTGTCTTTCAAAAAGGCTGAGATTTTAGCCATCTCAGCCAAGTTAGTAACTTTCAATATCCATTCTTCTATTTTTTTTTTATTTACATTTATATCCCGCTCTTCTCCGAAGACTCAGGGCGGCTTACATTGTGTTAAGCAATAGTCTTCATCCATTTGTATATTATATACAAAGTCAACTTATTGACCCCCCAACAATCTGGGTCCTCATTTTACCTACCTTATAAAGGATGGAAGGCTGAGTCAACCTTGGGCCTGGTGGGACTCGAGCCCTCAGTAATTGTAAGCAGCTGTGTTTAATAACAGGCTGTAAGATAGGCCCCACGGCCTATTGTAGGTAACTCTTTTTTCTTCCAATATTGTCCAATCAACAGCCTTGCTGCTGTTATTAAGTTCAAAATCAATTTAATCTCAGTCACTGTACAATCCGTTATAATTCCCAACAGGAAAAATTGCGGCAGGAACTTTATCTTCTTCTTCAGGACATTTTGAATAATCCACCAAATTCTTATCCAAAAGGCCTTGATTTTCTTGCAAGTCCACCAAATATGAAAATATGTAGCATCATCACAGTCACATCTCCATCCCATACAGCCCGTTTTGGATGCAGGTAAGTGCAGGGCGTGCATGGAGGCTTGGGGAGGGCGAAAAACGGGCCTACTGGAAGTTTGGTAAGGCTGGAAACATTTCTGGCCTCCAGAGGGACTCCGGAGCCTGGGGAGGCTGTTGTCGTCCTCCCAGAGGCTCAAAGAAAGCCTCCGGAGCCCAGAGAAGGCAAAAATACCCCCCTGCCATGATGCGGGAGGCTGACTAGGCCCCGCCCACCATGGCCACGCCCACTCAGCAACCGGGCAGGGAACCCCTTGCAAAAAATTTTGAAGCCCACCCCTGCCAAGGACCCCTCAGTATGCAAAGTGTTTTGAGTTCAAAAGGCTTTGAACTTTAAGCTCTCCTTTTTGAGTTGGAAACAAGTTTGCCCAAAACTTGAAACAAAGCTGCTTTCCCATTCAAGGAGCATCTGAGCATAAAATCAATCTTGTTTTGAAGTCAAAGCAGAACTGTTACAAGACTGGAGTACTTCCAGGAAAAATCAAAATGATGGTTTCAAGCTAGAGACAGCTGAAAGCTTAAAATGGGGGGGTGTTTTGAGTCTCAATTTGAAACAATTTTGCTTGTTACATAGGTAGGAGCGGAAATGAAAGTCACGTCTATACAGTAGACTCCATCATTGTCTTCCTGAGATGTTTCATAAATACTACATCACTGTGCAGGTGTATTTCCATGTAACATTTGCAAGGGTTGCTTATTTTTCTTAAAAAAAAACCCTGCATCTTACCATTCCTACTAATACCTTCCTAACAATTACTTTAGTGATACTTTTTCTTACCTATTCCCTGTTGTAACTGCCACACTGCACATTCATGCTGGGTTATTAGAAGTAATGTTACATAGGTAGGATGTTACATCAGCCATTACAACTGATATATGAGTGAGGGGAAAGGGCCATCTAGAAATTACCCTGTTCTGAAATTTTTAAAATATTTTAACTAAGTAGCATGCAATGCAGTTTCATATGCTATAAACTAATATCCATGATTATTGTCTCCGCATTAAAAAAAAAAAAAAAAGCCTTTCCTAATGTGATTCCCAGCCTTTAATTCAGGGGTGAAATGCTCCCGGTTCGGACCGGATCACTTGATCCGGTAGTGATGGTGGCGGGTGGTTTGGAGAACCGGTAGTAAAAATCCCTGTCCATCCCCAGGCCTGGCTGAGCCACGCGATCATCAGAGCCTTTTTTAAAAAAAACTTTTAAAAGCATTTTTTAACAACCTCTTTGGCCAAAGAGGTTGTAAATAAATGCTTTTAAAGGGTTAAAACAAGGCTCTGCCGATCCCAGCTGAGGTGCCTGCTTGTCACAGGCTCTTTTTATTTACTTTTAAAAGCATTTTTTAAAAGGTAAAAAGCTGAAGCCTACTAGGCAAAAAATGGGGGTTGTAGGCAAAAGAATGGGGGATGGGGGTTTGTGAGAGAGAGAGGGAGAGGGAGGGAGGGAAGGAGAGAGAGAGAGAGAGAGAAAGGAAGGAAGGAAGGAAGGAAGGAAGGAAGGAAGGAAGGAAGGAAGGAAGAAAGAAAGAAAGAAAGAAAGAAAGAAAGAAAGAAAGAAAGAAAGAAAGAAAGAAAGAAAGAAAGAAAGAAGGTGGGAAAAGGAAAGGAAGGAAGGACTACAAACCTGGCACTAGACGCAGCTTCAGAAGATAATCAAGGGCTGGAAAGGACCTGGAGGTCATCTAGCCCAACCCTGCTCCATCAGGACATTGTTAGTGAGTTTCTGACATATAATACAGCTAACATCTTACATATACATATACATAACATATACATATATACAGCTAACATCAAAAACATCATTAAAAAAGGACAACAAAGAATGTTCTTTCTGCGCCAACTCAGTAAGCTCAAACTGCCCAAGGAGCTGCTGATCCAATTCTACAGAGGAATTATTGAGTCTGTCATTTGCACCTCTATAACTGTCTGGTTCGGTTCTGCAACCCAACAAGAAAAACACAGACTTCAGAGGATAATTAGAACTGCAGAAAAAATAATTGCTACCAACTTGCCTTCCATTGAGGACCTGTATACTGCACGAATCAAGAAGAGGGCCGTGAAAATATTTGCAGATCCCTCGCATCCTGGACATAAACTGTTTCAACTCCTACCCTCAAAACGACGCTATAGAGCACTGCACACCAGAACAACTAGACACAAGAACAGTTTTTCCCCGAAGGCCATCACTCTGCTAAACAAATAATTCCCTCAACACTGTCAGACTATTTACTGAATCTGCACTACTATTAATCGTTTCATAGTTCCCATCACCAATCTCTTTCCACTTATGACTGTATGACTATAACTTGTTGCTGGCAATCCTTATGATTTATATTGATATATTGATCATCAATTGTGTTGTAAATGTTGTACCTTGATGAACGTATCTTTTCTTTTATGTACACTGAGAGCATATGCACCAAGACAAATTCCTTGTGTGTCCAATCACACTTGGCCAATAAAAAATTCTATTCTATTCTATTCTATATATATACATACATACATACATATATATATATATATATATATTTATATATATATATATATATATATATATATATATATATATCAGAAAACATATATATATATGTGTGTGTGTGTGTGTGTGTGTGTGTGAAGGATTTTTTATGATATTCACTTCTGTCCATTAACTTTGTCATGATGCAATGCTAGTATTAACAATTTTCCCTGTCCAGAAGACAACATATTTCTGTGATTTAATAATGCCATTTTCACAGCTATCGGTTGCAGTCTTTCATGTAAATAAATTAAATTAAATAGTGCAGCCAATAGCTTGCAATTTTAATATGTGCTTTAATAAGTGTATTGTCAACACCAAGAAAAAGGATGTTAAAACGACTTTTTCAAAGCGAAATTAAAAAAAAACAACAACGATTGTGGAATTAACTTGCAAAAATAGTTATATCTGTATCATACAACAATGATATCCAGCAAGGTATCAAGCGACTTCAAGGAAATACGCTCTGCTCAAAATGTGAAGGTTGTTATGGTTACTAGGATTGCAATGACTTTTACTGAATATAAATCAACACAATTGGTAAGCAAGAAATTTGGTGCAGAATTTCTCCTGGAGCCAAATTTTATAGGAAGTAATTTCCATAGCTTCCATGTCTATTAGACCTGGACCTTATAGCTGGACAAAAACACAAGATATCAAAATATGTTTTTATTACAGGCTGGTGGCAAATATAAAGAAGTTGAAAAATGAAAACTGTTTTTAGGAATTGACCATTGTTCTTAAGATATTCAGCAAAAAAGCATTTTTCCCCCCTTCATTCTGAACAACATTGCATTATAACAGCATTAAATGGATCTTTGGAAATGTGTCTCAAACTCCAATGTTACTTTATTTTTAAATAAATGCATGCTTTTTAAAAAAAAAAAAAACGAGGAATGTTGCTACCATCCCTATTTTAATTGCAGCAACTCCGTTTAAATTGCAACGTTGGGAAGTTTGCAAACAGATTTGCTGGGTCACACAAAGGTTTTGTGTCGAGGGGTGCGGTGACCTAGAGGTGGATCTCTCTTCTCACAATTGTCCCTCCCATATGTGAAATGCTCCCAGTTTGGACTGAATCACCCGATCTGGTAGTGGTGACGGTGGGCGGTTTGGAGAACCGGTAGCAAAAATCCCTCCACCCCCCATGCCCAGCTGAGCCGCGTGATCATCAGAGGTTTTTTTTTTAACTTTTAAAAGCATTTTTTCTTCGGCCGAAAAAATGCTTTTAAAAGTAAAGAAAAAAAAACACCTCTGATCGCGCGGCTCAGCTGGGATCGTCAGAGGCTTTTAAAACCTCTTCGGCCAAAGAGGTTGTAGAAAAAAATTCTTTTTTTGTTGTTGTTGTTGTTGTTTACATTTATACCCCGCCCTTCTCCGAAGACTCAGGGCGGCTTACAGTGTATAAGGCAATAGTCTCATTCTATTTGTATATTTTTACAAAGTCAATTTATTGCCCCCCCAACAATCTGGGTCCTCATTTTACCTACCTTATAAAGGATGGAAGGCTGAGTCAACCTTGGGCCGGGCTCGAACCTGCAGTAATTGCAGGCTACTGTGTTCTTAATAACAGGCTTTTACCAGCGTGAGCTAAACCGGCCCTTTTAAAAGGCTCCTCTGATGATCCCAGCTGAGTTGCCTGATCGTCAGAGGCTTTTTTTTTCTTTTAAAGGCAAAAAGAAAATGCTTTTAAAAGAAAACAAAAGCCTCTGACGATCAGGCAACTCAGCTGGGATCATCAGAGGAGCCTTTTAAAAGCATTTTTTACAACCTCTTTGACCAAAGAGGTTGTAGAAAAAATGCTTTTAAAAGTAAAAAAAAAAAGTTGGCCACACCCACCCAGTCACATTACCCCCCTCCCACAAAGCCACGCCCACAGGTAGTAACAAATTTTACATTTCACCCCTGGTCCCTCCCTCACAAAAAAACACCTCCATCAAATCTTTATCAAATATCTTCCAGAATTAAACTATTGCAAATATTAGAAGTGACAGACTTTCAAGTTGTTCCAAGTCCATCAAAACACACAAGACATAACATACATTTTTCAACACATTCAATCTGAGGAAGCGAGGTCATGCTGGAAAGTTGTATACCGTGATTTTGATCTCAGATTGCACCCAGTTGTGAGTAACAAAAGAAGTATCTCTATAAAGTGTGGGGGGGGAAGGGTTTGAATAGTTAGTGCGTTTTTGGCTGAGATGGCCTCCTGCAACCCTCTGCTAGCGAAAACAGAGCTCCGTTTTCGCTGGCTGTCTGGTTCTTTGCTGTTTCCAGGGTGGAAACAGATCTAAGCCTTGAGTTTGATACCCCTGATTTATATTAACAAACTGAAACCAAGATAGCTAAATTAGGCAATATTATAAACTATTTGGCATACACCGATCCTGAGCATATGCAGTTCCTCTGTTAATTACCTTATGTACTTTTCAAATCATACGAAGATCAATATTTGCCATATTACTCCATGGATAAAATGCAATCAAGCCAAAATAACATTTCTTCTTTTTGTTGTTTAACGTATAAATATATTGAATAAAGTGCAATTGTCCTGGCATTCCACTTGCCATGAAACAAAGCTAAAAACAAACTTACGTATATACTATTTTAAAGAGTGCTAGTGCTGTACAGTTATTTCTGACCATCCTAGTCTAGAATATCAATTTATCTTTCATTCTAATACCTAGATTCTAATACATATGGAGTAACTCTTTCCATTTCCACCTAACCTGATTCTTTCGCATTCTAACTTCCACCTCGTGTTTCTAACCATTGATAGAATCTATTCCACATAGCATAGTATTCTGTATCCCCTTTAGCTTTTATTTTTAATGTTAGTCTGTCCATTTCCACACAGACCAGTATCTTCCTTATTATCTCCGCTTCTGAAGTGGTGTTTTTGCTCTTCCACTGCTGCACATAGACAATTGTTGCTGCAGTCAAGATGTGTAATAGTAGGAATATTTTCCCTTTATCATAACCATCTGATTAACGCCTAATAAAAATAATTCTGGCTTAAACTCTATATTTTGTGTAGTCATTTTTGTCTAAATACATATGCATTTGTATCCAAAATTTCCTTGCCTTTATACAGGTCCACCACATGTGGTAATATGTGCCAGGTATTTGTTTGCATTTCCAAGTGCCAAAATAATATTTCTATGATGCCTTTATTAATCAGATTAATAGAAAAAAAGGTTGTTTCATTTCAGTTCTCCAGGATGTTTCCCACCCCCCAAGATGAGGTATTTTTTTTTATATAAAAAAGAAGAAGATATGCAACAGTTGTCTAAGAAACATTGATGACTTAAGTGATTTCAGGAAGAGGACAACTATACTTCAGGAAGCAAGAGGCAGAAGGATAGAGAGACAAATCTGAAGGAGACAATTGGGAAATAAATTTCTGAGAGTTCCTCAGCTTACCAGAAAAGTGCCTGACATTCAATCTGTCACATGGGTCTTAGAGATTTTATGAGTGGAAAGCTCAGAAGACAGAGCTTTCTGTAGGAAGACGGAGCTACTTATGGTTTGATACATTTTTCAACAATAGTGTTTTGTTGTTTGTTTGTTTGCTTATATAGGAGGTTGACAAAAAAAAAACACAACTTGCCAGATTTGGGCATTTGTGTGCTCTCTTGTTTTCAGCAATGCTTAATTAGAAGAGAATATTTGTAGCTCAGGGTTGAACTGTGAGGTCCTTGGTACTCTCTGAGTCTTTGGGAATGAAATGTTTTCAAGAAAACCACCAAACTCAGAGGTCATCTGAATCCAACAATCCTTAATTGTACTACAATAAGTGGGTTTGACAGGGTTACACTGGGTTCTTCTAATGCATTTTTTTTTCAAGCTGTAGTTTTATTTATTTGTCTAGAGCTGGATATCTTAAATATTTTATTTTATTTATTTATTTTTCATCAAGCATGTATTTTATGACAGATACAAATGTAAACATAATTATAAATACATGTAAAGGGTACGAATAAAAGAAAACATTAGGACAGGGACGGTAGGCACGCTGGTGCGCTTATGCATGCCCCTTACAGACCTCTTAGGAATGGGGTGAGGTCTACAGTAGACAGTCTAAGGTAAAAGTTTTAGGGATTTGGGGAAGAAACCACAGAGTCAGGTAGTGCATTCCAGGCATTGACAACTCTGTTACTGAAGTTGTATTTTCTGCTGTCTAGTTTGGATCCGTTTACCATGAGTTTGTATCTATTGTGTGCTCTTGTATTGTTTTGGTTGAAGCTGAAGTATTCATTGGCTGGTAGGACATTGCGGTAGATAATTTTATGTACTATGCTTAGGTCAGACCGAAGATGGCGAAGTTCTAAGTTATCTAAGCCCAAAATTTCAAGTCTGGTGGCATAAGGTATTTTGTTGCGAGCAGAGGAGTGGAAGATTCTTCCTGTGAAATATCTCTGGACTTGTTCAATTGTATTAATGTCCAAAATGCATCTTCTAGATTTCAAAAACTAAATAATAGCACTTAGCATTTAGACTTGTATACTGCTTCAAAGTGCTTTACAACCCTCTCTAAAACAGTTTACAGAGTTTACAGCCTATTGCCCCAATCTAGCTTCTCATTTTACTGACCTCTGGAGGATGAAAGGCTGAGTCAACCTTGAGCTGGTCAGGATCAAATTCCTGGAAGTAAGCAGACTCAGCCTACAATACTGCAGTCTAACCACTTGGCCACCATGGCTCATGGTAGATAAATGACTGATGATGAGCTAATATTTGCTCCTTGGCCATTCCAAAAGATACAAGGTCATTGTACACTTGATTCATTTTTCATATTCATATTTGTTCTATAAAGCATAAGTAGGAAGGGGTTGAACATGTCACAGCAGGACAATCAAAAGCAGGAATCACAAATGTTTTCAATTGCATCAGACCTCATCCATCAATGCAATAATGGCCAAATTACACATATATTGCATACAGAACTGTTGTGGCTCCAGCCCCCGAACCTGGCCCCATGCCCGAAAGTGACCCTGAAAGTGAAGGGAAGGGCTGGTAAGGCTTACCTCAGAAGCACCGATTCCTTTGGCCTGGCTCCAGGAGCCAGAACCAGGCCAGTCGGAGGACATAATGAGGCCGACATCCCCTGATTCCTCCCTTCCTCAGGCTATGCCTTCAGACGCAGCTGATAATCATACTAATCAAGCCTGGATCGACCCGCGCTTCAGAAGATTAGAGAGGCGGCGTCATGAAAGGGAAGGGTGAGGCAGGAGCCCCACCCTACAGGACATATAAGGAGGTTTGGGATTGCTCTCAGTTCCACGGGAAGCAAATTAGCTGAACCATGTCGAAGTGAGCTGAAGTCTTAATCTGTTTGAACTTTTTGGCAGGCAGCTGCGTTTTCTCATCCAGAACTGATAGGAGCCGTGAACCCACTGGCTGTAGGTCAGCTCGTTACTCCAGAGTGAGGATGGAGACAGAACAAGAACGGCCAGTGATGTTCTGTGGAATAGCGGATGAGAATCCACTTGCTAGATATTAAAGAGAGACAAAACAGATGTCAAGAAATTAGAAAACTAAAAGTGGGAGTTCTACCAATTCCCAAGATGGTCGAAAGGTATGAGGTCTTAAGACCTACAGATAACACACAGAGTTGTTGGCATGAAGTTAATAATCGGATTTACTGTTATATTGTGGATGTAGTCTAAATGATTATTTGCCTGATATTTGATTGATGGAGTAGTATTGGAAGACTGAATATTAAATCTTATGACAATTGAAGAAATATATAAGTGATGAAAATTTGAATTTGAGAAGCTGGATTGTAATTTAAGAAATGGACTTATGAAATTTGAAGGAATATATAAGTGGGCGGGAAAAAAAATTGAACTTTAGAAGATGGACTAATTTTTAAAATAAACTGTAAGAAGAATGGACATTAAATGTTATGGCAATTGAAGAAATATATAAGTGATAAAAATTTGAGTTCGAGAAGATGGACTGTAATTTGAGAAATGGACTTATGAAATTTGAAGGAATATACAAGTGGGAAAAAAAATTGAATTTGAGAAGATGGATTAATTTTAAAAATGGACTGTAAGAAGAAGTAATATGTGAAGTTGGTATTGTTTCTTTTCTTTTCTTTTTTTTTTATTATTCTTTCCTATCTTTTTATTTTTATTGTGAGGGGATCTATAGTTTTAAATTTTTTAAGGTGGGAGGTTATGTATATTTTGTATACTTTAGCTTGTGATTGTTGGTCATAATACCCGGTATTTGCTCTGGGAAGTCTGGGGGAAGGGGAGGAGGGAAGGGGAAAATGAATCAACAAGTGATACATGGACTGATTATTAATGTACAGTAATTTTTGAAGATATGAAATTAAAAAATTTAAAATGATATTGGGGATGCTCGACTGCCATTTCAGGAAGAAAAGGAGAGAGGAGTAGAAGGAGGGAAGAAAGTAGGTAGGAAGGTGTAGAGAAGGAGGAGGGGAATAAGAGGGTTAGATAGGGTGGAAGAAGGGAGGAGTGGAGAAGGAGGAGAGGAAGTAGTAAAGTGAAGGAGATGAGGATGGATGGGAAAGTAGTAGAGAGTAGAGAGGGAGGTTGTGTAGTAAGGAAGTGGCAGTCGGGCAGGCCTGAATCAGTAATAAATAAAAATTAATGATTAATGATGGATAATAGTTTGTACATAAATATGATGTTGAAAAATGGAAATAAAAAATTATTTTAATAATCGAATTTGATTTCTAGTGCACGAATAATAATATAATACAGGTCGTCTTCAACTTACGACAACAACCGAACCCAAAATTTATGTTGTTAAGTGAGATATTTGTTCAGTGAGTTTTGCCCCATTTTATGGCTTTTCTTGCCACAGTTGTTAAGTGAATCATTGCAGTTGTTTAGTTAGTAACGCGATTGTTGAATGAACCTGGCTTTTTCGTCGACTTTGTTTGTCAGAAGGCCACAAAAGGGGTTACATAACCCCAGGACACTGCAATCGTCATAAGTGGGAGTCAGTTGTCAAACATCCGAATGTAAATCACATGAGTGTGGTCATAAATGGTCGTAAGTGTGAAAAATGATCATCTGTCACTTTTTTCAGCACCATTGTAACTTTGAACGGCCATTAAATGAACTGTTGTAAGCCAAATGTACAAGGAGTGAATTGGAAAATTGGTAAAACGGGATATTTGTATACAAAACGGGAAAGAATGTCTTCAAAGAATGTCTCTGCTCTTAGCTTAAAATGGTGGGGGAAAGATTTCTGTTCCACTTTTTATCAGTGGCCAAAGAGGAAAATTTAGAATTTGTAGAAGATTGTTGTGCCTCGTCCTCCCTCCTTTCCTCAGCTGGGCCCCTCCCGTCTCCTCCCGGGCCTGCTATCAGACTCGGAGTCTGATAATGTAGATGAATGGCCTGTCATGCCTCCAGCCCCCGGCCCTGGCCCCATGCCCGGACAGGATGTCAGGAATGAACAAACAAACCCCACTCATACGGCGTGTGTTCCTTTAGCTCAGCTATCAGAGGAAGTCAGCCACAGATTGGAATTACTCGGGCCTACTCCTTCTGACCCCTCCCAAACAGCAGAAGACAATTCAAGGTGGGAGGATCCTCGCTTCCGGAGATCTGAGAGGCGACGCCAGCAGAAGGAAGGGAGGGGCAGTCATGGAGCCACACCCCACAGACTATATAAAGGACCTGCTTGTGGCATTCCAACTTTGAGTCAAGCAAAGTCTCATCTAGCTTGCTGAAGTCACAACTTGGACTCCTGCCTGCCCTGAGAAACCTCGGAGGAATTTGGCAAAGCTACAGAGGCTTTGTTGCCACGCTTATTTATTTATTATTTATTAATTAATTAGAGTTCTAGACCGCCCTTCTCCCGAAGGACTCAGGGCGGTGTACAGCCTTATTTAAAACACATAAGTACATAATACAAATCCCAAATTTAAAATACATTTAAAATGAAATATTTAACCGGCCAATTTAAACTAAAACGGTCAAGAGACTGATATAAAACCCTTAGAATATAAAATTATAAATAAATTAATACAATTAAAATTAAATTAAAATTAAATTAAACTAAAATATTAAATTAAATTAATATTTAGGCTAGTCCCGCCCGATTGAATAGCAGAGTCTTCAGTTCCCGCTTGAAGGTACGGAGGTTGGGAAGTTGGCGTAACCCTGGAGGTAACTCATTCCATAGGGTCGGAGCTGCCACAGAGAAGGCTCTCCCCCTGGGGGTCACCAGCCGGCACTGTTTGGCTGATGGCACCTGGAACAGGCCCGCTCTGTGGGAGCGCACAGCTCATTGGGAGGCTATCGGTAGCAGAAGGCGGTCTCGTATATAGCCCAATCCTAAGCCATGGAGCGCTTTAAAGGTGAGCACTAGCACCTTGAATTGCACCTGGAAGGCTACTGGCAGCCAGTGCAGGCCGCGCAGGATAGGTGTTATATGGGAGCAACGTGATGCTCCCACAATTACCCGTGCAGCTGCATTCTGGACTAGCTGGAGCCTCCCAGTGCTCTTCAAGGGGAGACCCATGTAGAGAGCTTGATACAGACTTCCTAGACCCGGTCGTCGGACGGGGAGTGGGACATGACAAAGATCAGGTAGTCTTAACTAAACATCGCCGCTCTTAGCGAAGCTTAGATATTTTTCAAAGGTTACCAGTCCTTTAAAAAACTTCCCTCCTTTTTCCCCCAACATCCTAAATGGCTTGGGGAATAGACAAGATGACATTTGGGTTGGGGAGAAATAAAGCATTGAAGGATCTCATTCAGGGCTACGGAATATTCGGCGTGCTGATGAAAAGGTCAGTTGCCCACACATTGTCAAAAACTGTTTTAAATACCCAAAAATTGAGTAACATTCTTACTCTGTGTGTATCCTGAGTAGCGCTTTTTTTGGGGGAGGGCAGCGGTTATTGGATGACAGAAGAAGAAGCAAATGAAATAAAAGAACTCGATCTCTGCCTTCTGCATTCGGAGATGGGGGAATTGTTATTCTGCTGATTTCGCTTAAAATTTAATTCAATCGTCACCGCTTGTGCTTCGCGCATTAGGACTATTTGGAGTTGTGAATTGAACTGTTTTGATTTGAATCAGATTCTTGGAGCGGCTGAACGGACGCAGGATATTAAATCGAACGACATGTGTTTGAGTTAACGTCAATTCAATGAAATTTTGGATAGATACAAACGTAATCTGCCCCATCTCTGTAAATCAGGCTTTTCAATCAATCAGGATAGCGCTGGAAAGTACCTTGGAGGTTTTCTAGACCAACCCCCTGTTCAAGCAGGAGACCTTATACCAGTGATGGTTAACCTTTTTGGTGCTGAGTGCCCAAAATGCCACAACCCCCAAAATGCAATGTGAGTGCCCCCCATGCATGCGCCCCGCCCTGCGCATACATGCACCTTCCCTGCACATGCGCCCCAGGCCCCTATTTTGGCTTCCAGGTTGGTGCAGGAGGCTTTTCAGGCCCAAAATGGGGTGTGGAGGCCTCACAATCTCCACAATTTCTCCCCCCTTTGCATCCTAGCTTTCTCCTGCATTCCTGCCATGGAGAGGCACCTGTGGAGGGTAGAACCTGCAGAGATCGGGGAAGGCCCTCCCACCGCGCATGCTCGGCAGAAATTCAAAGACCAGCTGGCTGACGGGAGGCATACATGCATGTACGTTGGAGCTGGGCTGTGGTGACGGCTGGCGGGTCCGCAGAGAGGGCTCTCTGTGCCACCTGTGGCACACGTACCATAGGTTCACCATCACGGCCCTATATCATTTCAGATAGGTGGCTGTCCAGTCTTTTCTTAAAAACACCTACAATTATCTCAATTATGCACTGGATAATTGTTAATTGTTCTCACTGTTAGGAAGTTTCTCCTTAATTCCAGGTTGTTTCTCTCCTTGATTAGTTACCATCCATTGTTTCTTGTGCTTTGGAACAGGGGTCTCCAACCTTGGTCCCTTTAAGACTTGTGGACTTCAACTCCCAGAGTCCCTCAGCCAGCTTTGCTGGGAATTGAAGTCCACAAGTCTTAAAGGGACCAAGGTTGGAGACCCCTGCTTTGGAAAATAAGTTGAGCCCCTCTTCTTTGTGGCAGCCCCTCAAATATTGGAATACTGTTATCATGTCCCCCGCTAGTCCTTCTTTTCTTTAGATTAGCTAAACCCAATTCCTGAAACCGTTCTTCATATGTTTTAGTCTTCAGGCGTTACAATCGTCTTAGTTGCTCTTCTTTGCACTTTTTCCAAGGTCTCAACATCTTTTTTTTTTGTAATGTGGCGACCAAAATAGAATGTAGTATTCCAGGTGTGGCCTTATTAAGGCTTTATAATATAGAATATAGAATATAGAATTTTATTGGCCAAGTGTGATTGGACACACAAGGAATTTGTCTTGGTGCATATGCTCTCAGTGTACATAAAAGAAAAGATACCTTCATCAAGGTACAACATTTACAACACAATTGATGATCAGTATATCAATATAAATCATAAGGATTGCCAGCAACAAGTTATAGTCATACAGTCATAAGTGGAAAGAGATTGGTGATGGGAACTATGAAACGATTAATAGTAGTGCAGATTCAGTAAATAGTCTGACAGTGTTGAGGGAATTATTTGTTTAGCAGAGTGATGGCCTTCGGGAAAAAACTGTTCTTGTGTCTAGTTGTTCTGGTGTGCAGTGCTCTATAGCGTCGTTTTGAGGGTAGGAGTTGAAACAGTTTATGTCCAGGATGCGAGGGATCTGCAAATATTTTCACGGCCCTCTTCTTGATTCGTGCAGTATACAGGTCCTCAATGGAAGGCAAGTTGGTAGCAATTATTTTTCTGCAGTTCTAATTATCCTCTGAAGTCTGTGTTTTTCTTGTTGGGTTGCAGAACCGAACCAGACAGTTATAGAGGTGCAAATGACAGACTCAATAATTCCTCTGTAGAATTGGATCAGCAGCTCCTTGGGCAGTTTGAGCTTACTGAGTTGGCGCAGAAAGAACATTCTTTGTTGTCCTTTTTAATGATGTTTTGATGTTAGCTGTCCATTTGAGATCTTGCGATATGATAGAACCCAGAAATTTGAAGGTTTCTACTGTTGATACTGTGTTGTCAAGTATTGTGAGAGGTGGAAGTATGGAAGGGTTTTTCCTAAAGTCTACCACCATTTCTACGGTTTTGAGTGTGTTCAGTTCCAGATTGTTTTGGTTGCACCACAAGGCTAGTCGTTCGACCTCTCGTCTATATGCGGATTCGTCATTGTCTCGAATAAGACCAATCACTGTTGTGTCATCTGCGAACTTCAGTAGCTTAACAAATGGATCATTGGAGATGCAGTCATTGGTATACAGAGAGAAGAGAAGTGGGGAGAGCACACAGCCTTGGGGGGCCCCTGTGCTAATTGTACAGGTATTTGATGTGATCTTGCTTAGCTTCACCTGCTGCTTCCTGTTTGTTAGGAAGCTTGTGATCCACTTACAAGTCTGTTCCGGTACCTGTAGCTGGTTTAGCTTAGTTAGAAGAATGTCTGGAATGATGGTATTGAATGCTGAACTAAAGTCTACAAAAAGGACCCTTGCATAGGTCTTTGGAGACTCAAGATTTTATGTATTATTTAAATTAAATAAAGATGTTGTAGGATGTAGTGCAGAGCCATATTAACAGCATCATCTGTTGATCTATTTGCTCGGTATGCAAATTGCAAGGGGTCTAAGAGCGGATTCGTGATGGTTTTCAGGTAGGAAAGCACTAGCCTTTCAAAGGTTTTCATGACTACAGATGTTAGAGCAACTGGTCTGTAGTCATTCAGTTCCTTGATGGTGGGCTTCTTCGGCACTGGGATGATGGTAGAGCGTTTGAAGCAAGAAGGAACATAGCACATCTCTAGTGATTTATTGAAAATATGGGTGAAGATGGGGGCCAATTGGTCAGCACAGACTTTTAAGCAAGAAGGAGTTATCTTGTCTGGGCCTGGAGCTTTTCCTGGCTTTTGTCTGTGAAATAGGTCCTGCACTTCCTTTTCTGTGATCACTAGGGGTTGTGAACCCAATGAAATGCGGTCGGTTGTAGGAGGCTTGGCTGTTGTTGGTGTGTCTGAGATGGGGGTTAAAGCAGTCCTAATACTAGTTCAGTGACTATGGTAATTTGAATCAAATTTCATATTGCAAATTCAAATCAAATTGACACTTTGAATTGCAAAATTGAATTGCACATATTCCTAATTATGTGCAATTCAGCCTCTGAGCCTCTGGTGGCTCAGACTGCTAAGACAGTCTGTTATTAAAACAGCTGCCTGCAATTACTGCAGGTTCAAGTCCCACCAGGCCCAAGGTTGACTCAGCCTTCCATCCTTTATAAGGCAGGTAAAATGAGGACCCAGATTGTTGTGGGCAATGAAGTTGACTTTGTATATAATATACAAATGGATGAAGACTATTGCTTAACATAGTGTAAGCCGCCCTGAGTCTTCAGAGAAGGGCGGGATATAAATGCAAATTTAAAAAAATTGCCTTATTCTTAACCCAATTATTTATCATGCCATTTCTCTCCACAAGCATAGGAATATAACCAGGCATAAGATAAAATGGCATCTGTCCATAAAAAAAACAAAAAACACACTTGCTATTTTTTTTACTTCGGACTTCAGAATATAATATAAGTGGCACATAAACTGTTCATTTTTTGCACCTAACCACAAAAAAAAAAAAAAAAAGAATCTTTTTGATGAGGAAGCTTGGAATTAACCAAATAAATTTGTTAAAAAAAAACCCAAAACTTCAAGTAGTCAAAAAAATAATGCACAGTGCAAATTAAATTAAATACTTTATACTGATCTAATGGGAGAGATAAACCTCCATTGACAGTTCTAGGACTTAAAAGTAATATATATGACAACATTCTGCACATTGAAACCAAATTATTTTCTTGCGATGTCATATTCTTCACAACTGGTTTGATTATAATTGATTCCCGATCCTCAAAAAAAAAATTAGCAGAGCAAGATGAGGAGGAAAAGCAATGGATTTTGACAAATCTTGACTTCTAGGGGGGGAAAAAAACGCCTCTCTGGATTAAAACAGATAGGGATGGTTCTGATTTTTTAATGAGCCCTTTTCTCAAATTTATTATGTTAAACATCATCATTATCATTGTCATCATCATCATCATTGGAGTTGGAAGGGGCCTTGAAGGTCTTCTAGTCCAGCGGTTCTCAACCTGTGGGTCGCGACCCCGTTGGGGGTTGAATGACGATTTGCCAGGAGTCGCCTAAGACCATTAGAAATATGGGAAGTATACTTGCGAGTCGAAGAATCGCGCTCCAATGGTTGACTCCACAAGCCAGCTGCAGGCTCTTCAAATCGCTAGCCGAATTCGGCTTCAGGCGTGATCAATTAAAAAAGAGAGAAATCTTTGCTCTGATGTCTCCCTCTCAAGCCAGCTGCAATCACTCCCAATCGCTAGCCTAATCTGGCTTCAGGTGCCATAAACTTAATAGGGGAGGAGTCTCCGCTTTAATGCCTCCGTCCTCAAGGCAATCGCAAGCAGTTCAGATCGCTAGCCAAGACGGCTTCAGGCGTGATAAATTCAAAAAAACAGTTTGCCACGTTTTTCCTGTTCTGCGGCTGCTGAGGCGCGCTGAGATCGCTGCCTATCACCGCGATGAAATCAATCAGCGGTCTTCCTGAAGCGCATCAGGCTATGTTCATTGTTGTAACAATGAAAATACATCCTGTATATCAAATATTTACATTATGATTATGATTTATAACATTAGCAAAAGTACAGTTACTTAGGCCTATGACCGAAAATAATTTTACGGTTGGGGTCGCCGCATCATGGGGAATTGTATTAAAGGGGTCGCAGCACTATAAAGGTTGAGAACCAGTGTTCTAGTCCAATCCCCTGATCAAGGAGGGGACTGTTCTCTATTCCAAACAATTGGTTGTACTCAGTGGTGGGATTCTAATAATTTAACAACCATTTCTATGTCCTAATGACCGGCTGGGTGGGCGTGGCCATGGTGGGTGTGGCCAGGGGGATGACAGGCAGCACTCAGCCTCCTGCACCCGTCTGGGAACAAAAACAGGGTGCAGGGGGGGTCGCGCCAGCTACACCAATGCCCTGTTTTGGGCCTAGGCCTCCTTGCAGTCTCCTGGGAGCAAAAATGGGCCGCAGGTGGGGGGGTGCACCACATGCCCATGCCCCATTTTGGACCAAGTAGGCCTCCCTGCACTTATCTGGGAGTGCATGGGGAGTCCTGGAAGGGGCGGGGCAGGGTTGGTTGTGGGGAGAAAAGCAGCAATTTAACAACCAATTTGATCGAACTGGCCTAAACCTGCCCGAACTGTGAGAGGGATCTTACAGTCCTAGTGGACAACCATTTAGATATGAGCCAGCTGTGTGCAGCAGCTGCCAAAAAAGCCAACACAGTTCTAGGCTGCATAAACAGAGGGATAGAATCAAGATTATGTGAAATGTTAATACCACTTTATCATGCCTTGGTAAGGCCACACTTGGAATATTGCATTGTTTTGGTCATCACGATGTAAAAAAGATGTTGAGACTCTAGAAAGAGTGCAGAGAAGAGCAACAAAGATGATTAGGGGACTGGAGGGTAAAATATATGAAGAACAGTTGCAGGAACTGGGTATGCCTAGTTTAATGAAAAGAAGGACTAGGGGAGACATGATAGCAGTGTTCCAATATCTCAGGGGTTGCCACAAAGAAGAGGGAGTCAAACTATTCTCCAAAGCACCTGAGGGTAGAACAAGAAGCAATGGGTGGAAACTAATCAAGGAGAGAAGCAACTTAGAACTAAGGAGAAATTTCCTGACAGTTAGAACAATCAATAAGTAGAACAACTTGTCTGCAGAAGTTGTGAATGCTCCAACACTGGAAATTTTTAAGAAAATGTTGGATAACCATTTGTCTGAAATGGTATAGGGTTTCCTGCCTGGGCAGAGGGTTGGACTAGAAGACCTCCAAGGTCCCTTCCAACTCTGTTATTATTATTAGAACTGGCTGAATCCCACTACTGGTTGTACTGTCTCTTCTTAAAAGCTTCCAGTGATGGAGCACCCAAAACATCTGGAGGTATGCCATTCCACTAGTTATTTTTTTTCCTTAGCTCTAGAATAGAATAAAATAGAATTTTATTGGCCAAGTGTGATTGGACACACAAGGAATTTGTCTTGGTGCATATGCTCTCAGTGTACATAAAAGAAAAGATACGTTCATCAAGGTATCTAGGTTGCTTCTCTCCTTGATTAGTTTCCATCCATTGTTTCCTCTTTTACCTTCTGGTGCTTTGGAAAGCATGAGGTCACTGCTATATCACAGTCACCATCTCCCATTGGGAATATTTGGCATTGCTAAATGACCAGGCATTTCCTTAATGGTCCTGACTTAGCCATCCATTTGTTTCTATCCTTTACTCTTTGTCTTCTAATTCAATCATTTTGGAGGGATTATTCAGCATTCTTGAAATGCCACATTCAGCAGAAGTGGATAATGGAAAGCAGCAAGACTAAGCAAACCATTATTTACTCGAGAAATGCAAGGGCACCACGCTCTGAAAAAATAGCTGTTCTTTTTTTAAAATTAACATTTGCAGAGCTGTTTAATCTGTCTGGATTTGACATGGCTCTTCCCCATTACAGATCCACCAAAATCCTCGAGATACAGTAAGTGAGTGTCTGTGAGCGAGCAGAGCTGGGGGCAGAGTTAAACAAGTCATCAGCTTAGAGTCCAAATGGTATCACAAATGGTAGAAGTCCAGATCTCCTTGAATTCCATTGATCCTTTTCTGATGTCGATCCAGACTTGAACTTTAGTAGACTGTCGTGTTTCCCTAAAAAGAAGACCCAGTATTATCTTCTTTTGACCACCAAAAAATGGCTAGGGCTTCTTTTCGGGTGGGTCTAATAATTGACGCACCTTGCCATGGCGGCACCGACAGCCCTCCCCAGCAGGAGAACATTGCTGGCCCACTTCTGCGGCCCTTTGCCGTCACTTGTACACGTCGGCCACAACCTCCGTTTCACCATCAGAAGCCTTCCGGAAAGCCTTCTGCAAGCAAGAAACGAGGTCCGGATTGACCCGCAGAAGTGCCTCTGGCCTCCGTTTCACTCTCAGAGCCTAATGAAAAGCCCTCTGCAGTCGATAACAGAGCTCTGGATCTATCCACAGCAGCCCCAGAAGAATGGGCCGCAGAAGAAGGCGAGGCAGGTGTCAGGATGTGCGAGGCCTGGTAAGTAGGGCAGCTTCACTCCCCCATCCCACCCTAGCTTAATTTTTACCTCGCCCCACTCCCTGCACCCTGGAGTGGGCAGGGTCTTAATTAGGGCTAATTTGGGGGGTAGGGTTTAATTTGAGCGCATGCATTCGAAAACACGATAGGCAGTGGTGAAATTCAAATTTTTTTACTACCGGTTCTCTGGGCATGGCTTGGTGGGCGTGGCTTGGTGGGCATGGTAGGGGAATGATACTGCAAAATCCCCATTTCCTCCCCACTCCAGGGGAAGGATATTGCAAAATCTCCATTCCCACCACACTCAGGGGCCAACCAGAGGTGGTATTTGCCAGGTTTCTGAACTACTCAAAATTTCCGCTACCGGTTCTCCAGAACCTATCAGGACCTGCTGGATTTCACCCCTGATGATAGGACTTCTTTTCAGGGTGGGTCTTGTTTTAGGGGAAACATGGTAGATTCTTGTGTCTAGGCTTGAACAATAAGTCTTCTGAACTGAAACTGATCCATTGTGCCTAACAGAGTCCTTGAAAGAGAGGTGACAAGCCAGTCCTTTCATGGTTGATCTTTTTGGGATCAAAAAAGCACAGTCTTTGTGTTTGGTGAGATCCACACGTGAAGCTTGTATGAGAAAAAGGGGAGGAGGAATTGGCCCCCAATAGTCCTTAATTATATTTCCTGAAGTCTCCTACCCACTCTAGTCTGCTTGTGTATTTAGCCAAGAAGCTCAGCCTTCAGTGCATTTCCGTTTTCTTAAATTATGATGACTAATTCCTTGTCGGTTATGGATTTCCTCCCACTTAACTCCACCATGGCAAATGCTAATGATGAATTTTTAATAGCCATATGGCTTTCTCTAGCCCATAGCATTGATATAGTTATTTTTGTGCGCCCCGTTAATACAGGTCTGAGACCGCAAGCCGAAACATGGAGCGAGAGATATTTTATATATACAGCAAACATTAAGCCCGGTGATTTACTTAGGGTTTCCTTAGACTCTTAGATTACTTTTGGAAGAAAAAAAAAAATCATATAAGGTCCCACACATAATCGTGGCAGATTTATTGAAGACGGGTGATGTATTAAACCTGGGAAGTTATATTTTAACTTAAAGGTAAATTAAAGCTATAAATTTAGCTGAGGCACAGATGAAGCCAGTCTTCAGCAGACCGTAATCACTTGCTTATTTAATTATCTTGGAATGAATGGTCCCATCCGGATCAGCCCAAGTACATCCTGTCAGTTTTCCCAGCACCCATATGCCTGAGACGTGTGTGTTCATTAGCATCTACCTTACTGGATCGCGCCATGCAAGACAAACCGTTCTATTGCAACATAGGAGATGATAGCGTCATCGCTTTGTAATTGAATTTGGAACAGGCATCTGGCACGTTCCATCTGTGATGAATTGAATAGGCAACTCTGTGTGTGTGTGTGTGTGTGTTTGTTTGTTTGTGTGTGTGTGTGTGTGACCTTGGTGACATAAATGACAAGGTAAAGGTAATGGTTCCCCTCGCACATACGTGCTAGTCGTTGCTGACTCTAGGGGGCGGTGCTCATCTCCGTTTCAAAGCCGAAGAGCCAGCGCTGTCCGAAGACGTCTCCGTGGTCATGTGGCCGGCATGACTCAACGCCAAAAGCGCACAGAACGCTGTTCCCTTCCCACCAAAGGTGGTCCCTATTTTTTCTACTTGCTTTTTTACGTGCTTTCGAAACTGCTAGGTTGGCAGAAGCTGGGACAAGTAACGGGAGCTCACCCCGTTACACGGCAGCACTAGGGATTCGAACCGCTGAGCTGCCGACCTTTCGATCAACAAGCTCAACGCCCTAGCCCCTGAGCCATCGCATCCCTTTATAAATGACCTAGTTCAACTGATTTCTGCAGAAGAGTAAATCTAAAGCTCTCTGCAGCAGCAGAGGCTAATAAATCATGATGTCCAATCTGAAGTCACATATAGGATTTTCATTTATAACCGAAGATGGGAATCATTTCTTTTCCTAGGAACATGCAAAGCATGAAAAGAAAAAAGAAAAAAAAAACCCTCTCCCCCAAAGAGTTTAACGGGACCCACTGAATTCTAGTATGGGCTCCTCCCAGGTCTGGCTTGAGAACAGAAATTAATGAACAGTGCCAAGTGCGCAACCATTGGCTATCCATTCATTTTGCTTAACATGCGTGAGCCATTTATCTCCAAGTAAAGCCGATGACACATAGTTCTATCTTTCTTTTTCATCAGATTCATGTGAGCTGATGGAGGTGATGAATCAGTGCTCAGCCACAGCAACAGACCGCATGAAGGCCAATAAACTAAACCATAGTCTAGACAACACAGCAGTTTGGTTGAAGGATAGATTATTTGTCCAGGTAAGCAGTAGTTGAACCTGTTGGGCAAAGGGGCTATAGTCATCCTAAAAGGTTCAAATTTTGAGTTTTAGCTGTAGATTTATCACGGTCAGTTTTCTGATATGCCTTCTACTAATTTAGGCTGACCCTCAGGTAGGGTCTGATTTGGATCGATATAATTTCAATATAGGTATTTCCTCAACGTGCAACCACAATTTCTGTTGCCAAGGGAGACATGTGTCCAGCGAATTTTGCCCCCATAATAATAATAGTAGTAGTAGTAGTAGTAGTAATAATAATAATAATAATAATAATAATAATAATAATAATAATAATAATAATAATAATAATAATAATAATATATTAATTTGTATACCGCCCTTCTCTCAAAGGACTCAGGGCGGTGAACAGCCAAATAAAACAACAATCAAATACACACAATACAGATAAAACAGTAGCTAAAAAACTTACTCAAATTTGGCCCAAATTTAAAATACATTTAAAATCCCAAAAAACTAATTAAAAATTAAAAACCCATAAAAACATCTAAAAATGCTATGCCAGTCCCGCGTGGAAAAATAGGTAGGTCTTCAACTCGCGGCGAAAGGTCCAAAGGTCAGGAAGTTGTCGAAGTCCAGGGGGAAGTTCGTTCCATAGGGTAGGAGCCCCCACAGAGAAGGCCCTTCCCCTGGGGGCCGCCAGCCGACATTGCTTGGCTGACGGCACCCTAAGGAGGCCCTCCCTGTGAGAGCGCACGGGTTGGTGGGAGGCAAACGGTGGCAGTAGGCAGTCCCGTAAGTAACCCGGTCCTAAGCCATGGAGCGCTTTAAAGGTGGTAACCAACACCTTCTACGACCTTTCTTATCATAGATGTTAAGCGAATCACCACAACTGTTAAGTTAGTAACACGATTGTTAAGTGAATCTGGTTTCCCCATTGACTTGGGAAAGTCAGAAGGTCGCCAAAGGGAATCACGTGACTCCGGGACACTGCAACTGGCATGAGTACATGTCAGTTGCCAAGCGTCTGAATTTCGATCACATGACCACGGGGATGCTGCAATGGTCATGAGTGTGAAAAATGGTCATAAGTCACTTTTTTTTCATGCCATTGTAACTTTGAACAGTCACTAAACAAACTGTTGTAAATCAAGGAGTACCTGTACTTAATATTTTATATCCCGGTCACTTCCCTTCAACCGTTAGTGAGTACATGGCAATCTGTCCCTATCCAAGTTTTCCGATGATACACTTTGTAACTGAGTAATTGCGTAGCTTCTTCTCCGGTAAGATTACACTACTAACCAGAGCATACAAAACATTTGCTAGACCAATTCTCGAATACAGCTCATCTGTCTGGAACCCGCACTGCATATCGGACATTAATATAATTGAGAAAGTCCAGAAATATTTCACAAGAAGAGTCCTCCCACTCCTTTGCTCGCAATAAAATACCTTTTGCCACCAGACTTGAAATTCTGGGTTTAGAAAATTTAGAACTATGCCGCCTTCGGCATGACCTAAGCATAGCTCATAAAATCATCTGCTACAATGTCCTACCTGTTAATAACTACTTCCGCTTCAAACGCAACAATACACGAGCACACAATAGGTCCAAACTTAAAGTGAACCGCTCCAATCTCGATTGCAGAAAATATGACTTCAGTAACAGAGTTGTTAATGCCTGGAATGCACTACCAGACTCTGTGGTTTCTTCCCCAAACCCCCAAAACTTTAACCTAAGACTGTCTACTCTTGACCTCACCCCATTTCTAAGAGGTGTGTAAGGGGCATGCATAAAAGCACCAGCGTGCCTACCGTCCCTGTCCTAAAGTTCCCTTTAGTTGTATTCATTTTATGTATGCAATTCATGCTTATACTAGTATGTATTATTTAACATGCATTTGACAAAATAAAAGAGTCCATTTGACTTTCAACATGTCGTTCTCTTCTTTTTTCTTCCACCTTTTCCAAAGCTGGGACATTCTCCAGACAGGTAGATCTTTGCATAACTTGTCTAAAGTAGGATATTTTGATCTTGGTCATTTGTGCCTCAAATGAAAACACTGGGTTGATTTATTTGATGATCTATAGATATATTTTCTTGGGTGTCTGTGGTTCTCCAGCACCAAAATTCAAAAACATTGATATTGTTTCTTTCCTGTCTCTTCGGGAAATGCTTGGAAATTTAAATAAATCAACCAATCAATCAATCAATATACTGAATACAGTTTTCTTTTTATATAAGTGAGCGGTGCAGTGATCTGGTGGCCTAGAGGTGGAACTCTCGCCTCACAATCAGGAGGCTGTGAGTTCGATCCTAGGTAGAGGCAAATATTTCTCTCTCTGGGCACGATGAGAATATATCTGCTGAACAAAACTCTGCATTGGCAACAGGAAGGGCATCCAGCCAGTAATCACTCAGTTCCATTCAGTTGCCCAGACTCCAGCCCACAAGGAATTATGGGGTTGTTAAAAGAAGATAATGATGATGAGTTTCCTTTCTATATAAATCTTTATTATTCTTCATGTCAAGTTTGATTCTTGGTGATTTAATGGACATATCAATGCAGGGGTGAAATCCAGCAGTTTCTGACAGGTTCTGGAGAACCGGTAGCGGAAATTTTGAGTAGTTCAGAGAACTGGCACATACCACCTCTGGATGGTCCCAGAGTGGGGAGGGAATAGGGATTTTGCAGTATGCTTCCCCTGGAGTGGGGTGGGAATGGGGATTTTGCAGTATGCTTCCTCTGGAGTGGGGTGGGAATGGAGATTTTGCAGTATACTTCTCCTGCCGCACCCACCAAGCCACGCCCATCAAGCCACACCATGCCCACTAAGCCACGCCCACCGAACAATAGTAAAAAAATTTGGATTTCGCCACTGCATCAATGTACTTTTCTTTGAAACAATATGGAACTGTATTCAGTAGAAGAAGGGTGAGATCATATGTAAGAGTCTAACTTGTGCATCGTTTTTTTCAAAATGTAACTTCTAGATTAAGAAAGCTGGCCTTTCCATACAATTGTTTACCTTGCCCGATGTATAATAAAAGGTCTTCCAGACAGCCTTGGAAACGCCCACCTTGTATATTCTCCAAATTGCTCTATGAATTCTTTTTATACGTTTAGCTCATTATTTGTCCATACGGAAGACTGCCAATGATTTAGAAGCAAAGAATAAGATTGCTAGATACAATTTAAAATCAGGGGCATTACAGCAACCAAACAAAATTACATTTCTGAACAAAACTCTAACTTGATCAAAGTTCTTTCCTGAACATGTTGCTTCTGTAATTATTTTCCTGGTTTAACCCTTAGTTTCTGTTAAAAATAAAAACTAATCAATTTGCCCAGACTTCTGTTGTGCTATTTTATTTTCTTAGTCATATATGTACTTAGTTGTGAATATACTGAACTTTATCAGCCTTTGTGACATTCTAAATCTGTGTATATATATATTTTAAAATCATTTGGCTGTGCAAGCATATTTGTAATGATACTGGGAAAGGGTAGGTGGAAGATAAGGACTGTGTAGGTGTAGTGGCAATATGGAAAACCGTTGTTATTTTGAGGAGTTTAATGACATATTTTGATTTCTCCTTCATACGGAGAAAAGTTTGAATGTTTAGAGCTCATTCTGAGCCGCGCCTGTTTGTTTCCCACTCTTGTTCGCTGAATAAAATAAATATTTACAGACATCCTAGACATAAACTGATTCAACTCCTACCCTCAAAACGACACTGTAGAGCACTGCACACCAGAACAACTAGAGAGCAGAACAGTTTTTTCCTGAACGCCCTCACTCTGCTAAACAAATAATTCCCTCAACACTGTCAAACTATTCACTGTCTGCACTGCTATTAATCTTCTCATCGTTCCCATCACCCATCTCCTTCCACTTATGACTGCATGATTAACTTTTTTGCTTGTATCCTTATGATTTATATTGATATTGATTGTTATTTGATTGCTTAATTGTACCCTATGACTATCATTAAGTGTTGTACCTTATGATTCTTGATGAAGGTATCTTTTCTTTTATGTACGCTGAGAGCATTAGCACCAAGACAAATTCCTTGTGTGTCTAATCACACTTGGCCAAAAAAAAAAATCTATTCTATTCTATTCTGTTCTGTTCTGTTCTGTTCTGTTCTGTTCTGTTCTAGTCTAGTCTAGTCTATTCTATTCTATAGGAGAAGAGGGTGTGGAATTTTCACATAGTTGCAAAGCTTTGTGAAAGTCTCAGACTTGTGAGTCATATGCCACTCGGTCAAGATCAGATCTTGTAGTCTCATGACCATAAAATCAGGTTCATGAAGTCATGGTGTCAGGTTTTAATGGAAACCCTAATACTGGTTTTTAAGCAAAAACTTTATCATAGAATCTAGCTCTGGGTATTACGGAAATTGAAAATGTTGAGGCATCTCTGTTGTTATTATTAAGGAGCTCCTGATAGCTTCTAAGAAATTTGGATATCATTATTTTGAAAACTAAGATCATGGCATCTGGTCCTCTCAATTCCTGGCCAATGGGGAAGAAATGGAGGGAGTAACAGATTTTGTTTTCCTGGGCTCCAAGATCATCGCAGAAGGGGACTGCAGCTAAGAAATTAAAAGACACTTGCTCCTGGGGAGGAAAGCTATGGCAAATCTAGACAGCATTCTAAAAAGCAGAGACATCACCCTGCCAACAAGAGTGTGTATAGTCAAGACTATGGTTTTCCCAGTTGCAAGATATGGCTGTGAAAGTTGGACCATAAGGAAGGTTGAGTGCCAAAGAACTGAGGCCTTTGAACTCTGGTGCTAGAGAAGACTCCTGCGAGTCCCTTGGACTGCAAGGCGATCCAACCGGTCAGTCCTAGAGGAGATCAACCCTGACTGACTGCTCTTTAGAAGGCCAGATCCTGAAGAGGAAACTCAAATCCTTTGGCCACCTAATGAGAAGGAAGGACTCCCTGGAGAAGAGCCGAATGCTGGGAAAGATTGAGGGCAAAAGAAGAATGGGATGGCAGAGAACGAGGTGGCTGGACAGAGTCACTAAAGCAGTCGGTGTGAGCTTAAATGGACTACAGGGGATGGTTGAGGACAGGAAAGCCTGGAGGAACGTTGTCCATGGGGTTGCAATGGATGGGACATGGCTTCGCAACTAACAACAACAACATCTTGTTTAGTAAGTATGTTTTACAGCTAGGAGTGCAGTAGCTCACAAAGTTAAAATGTTGGGCTGAAGATCAGCAGGCTCATGTTTGAGACCCGTTGCTGCCACAGGGATGGGGGAGTTCCCGTCATTCGCTCCAGCTGCTGCTGACCTGGCAGTTTGAAAATGGGCGACCATGTGTAGATACTGTAAATGGGTACCACTTTGGTGGATAACTTCACCGAGACACAAAAGGATTGGGCATTCTTCAAGCAGCAAAAGGATTTTTCACTGGCAAATCCTTTCATTTATTTATTTTTATTTTATTTATTTATTTATTTTGTCACAACAATATATGTAGGTATCATACAAAAAGATTATATCGCATATAAACACATATATGAGTAAATATATATATATATATAGGGAGAAGAAAAGAAAAACAATAGGACAGGAACGGTAGGCACATTTGTGTGCTTATGCACGCCCCTTATGGTCCTCTTAGGAATGGGGTGAGGTCAATAGTAGACAGTTTTTGGTTAAAGCTTTTAGGATTATGAGAAGAGACCACAGAGTCAGGTAAAGTATTCCAAGCACTGATGATTCTGTTACAGAAGTCATATTTTCTGCAATCTAGATTAAAGTGGTTGACATTTAGTTTAAATCTATTAGTTGCTCTAGTATTATTGCAATTAAAGCTGAAGTAGTCTTTAACAGGAAGGACATTACAATAGATGATTCTGTGAGTTAAACTTAGGTCTTGTTGGAGGCGATGGAGTTCCAAGCTTTCTAAGCCTAGGATTTCAAGTCTGGTGGGATAAGGTATTTTATTGTTTTCAGAGGAATGGAGAACTCTTCTTGTAAAATATTTCTGGACACGTTCAATTGTATTGATGTCAGAGATGTGGTGAGGGTTCCAAACAGGCAAGCTGTATTCTAGAATTGGTCTAGCAAATGTTTTATATGCTCTGGTTAGTAGTGTGGTGTTTTTGGAAAAGAAGCTACGCAAGAGGCTCCTCAGGGTGCCATCGGCGCGACAGTGTCGTCTGGCGACACCAAGGGGAAGGGCCTTCTCTGTGGGGGCTCCCGCCCTCTGGAACGAACTCCCCCCAGGACTTCGTCAACTTCCGGACCTCCGAACCTTTCATGAGCTTAAAACTTACTTATTCATCTGCGCTGGACTGGGTTAGTGTTTTAATGGGTTTTAATGGGTTTTAGCTCTAAATTTTAATTCTGGCCAATTTTAATAAGTTTTTTAATTGTATTTTAATTTGTATTTATAGTATTGTATTTTTACTTGGCTGTGAACCGCCCTGAGTCCTCCGGGAGAAGGGCGGTATACAAATTTAAATAATAAATAAATAAATAAATAAATAAATAAAGATTAGGTTTACAATTCTTAGAGCTTTTTTTGCTATGTAGTTGCAGTGGGCTTTGGCACTTAGATCATTTGACATGAAAACTCCAAGGTCTTTGACGGGATGGGGGTCGTCAGTAAGGTAACGTCCATCAAGTATGTACTTAGTGTTTGGGTTCTTTTTTCCTATATGTAAGACTGAGCATTTGCTGGATGAAATTTGGAGCTGCCAATTTTAGACCAAGCGGTTAGATGATCAAGGTCATTTTGAATGATAGAAGTGTTATCTGTGGTATTAAATAGTTTGACATCGTCAGCAAAGAGAATACAATTGCTTGAGATATGGTCACAAAGATCATTTCATACCATATCACTATAGTATAAAGAGTGTTCGTCCAAGGACGCTGCCTTGAGGAACACCACTCTTGAAAGGAACAGGATTTGATAAAGCATTGCCAATTTTGACCACTTTCACCATGAAAACACTTTGTTGCTTCCAACCACAGAAGTATTAGCATGTTTCGGCTTTAAATTTGCTTGTTTGGCTTAATAATAAAGCTTAAAATCTCTCGGTTCAGTTTTGTGTTCACCGTCTGCAAAAAAACCAATTGCTTGGGCATCTGATCACTGCCCTGACTCAACTAATTGGTAAAAGAGGACAATGGAAGATTGCTAGAATTTTCTCATCCTGCTCTGCGTCTAAGCTCCAGGTTTTGCCCCTTTGAAATATCTTTTTCAGGAAACCATGCAACTCTTTAATGCGCTTAAACAAAATGGAAGGAAATGCAACATGTTCGAAGCCAATGCTTGGATTTCTCAGAAGAAACTTGCCATGTTGACGGGGCGTTTGAATAATCCCTCCTCCCAAACATGGTGGCAAAAATTTACCCTTTCGCTATCTTGTTCTATTTCTCTCTCTCTCTCTCTCTTCCCTTCCTTGAAATGCTTTCAATTTTAACATAATGATAGAAGCAAATTGGGATACTGGAACAATTCATTCTCTGTGGCTCTTGACATCAAGGGATCATAGCCGCGCATTTCTACCCCTTTTCCATTTTTTATTCTGACATAAAATGCATTTAGAAATATGTGCCCTGTAAGAGAAATAGGCATCCCCCAAACACATATTTAAATGCAAATATCAGTAAGGATTATTATTTTTTTAAAAATGAGGATTACTGCAGAAAAGAATGGCAGGGATTTATTAACAATCATATGTGAGAGACTCGCAGTCTGGAAATCCACTGATCCATGCAGTTTAAGAGGTAAGACAAAGCAGGAAACAATACATATCTAGTTCAATTATAGAAGCTTATTTCTAGTTGATGAATATCATGAGGAGAGTATACAATATGCTTTCCTTGTCAAATTCTAGGGTGGACCCTGATAGGAGGATAAGAATAAATATCATTGAAGGCTGCAAATAATGCATTAATATCCTGCCAGTAAGATTAATACCATTTTAAGTCTGTGATAGGACTTTTGTGCAGCTTTATACAGGAAAATAAAATACTGAGGAAATATCAGGTGGTTCAGGTTAGCCCTTTCCAGAAAGAAAGAAAAAAAGAAAGAAAGAAAGAAAGAAAGAAAGAAAGAAAGAAAGAAAGAAAGAAAGAAAGACGGGAGGAAGGAAGGAAGGAAGGAAGGAAGAAAGAAAGAAATGAAAGAGTGAGAAAGGAAGGAAAGAAGGAAAGAAAGAAGGAAGGAGAGAGAAAGAAAGAAAGAGAAAGAAAGAAAGGAAGGAAGGAAGGAAGGAAGGAAGGAAAGCGTGAGAAAGGAAGGAAAGGAAGGAAGGAGAGAAAAAGAAAGAAAGAAAGAAATGAAAGAGTGAAAAAGGAAGGAAGGAAGGAAGGAAAGAAGGAACAAGAGAGAAAAAAAGAAAGAAAGAAAGAGGAAGGAAGGAAAGAAGGAAGGAAGGAAGGAAGGAAGGAGAGAGAAAGAAAGAGAAAAAGAAAGAAAGAATTTTACAAATGTTTTGAATATTTTATTTATTTATTTTTAATTTTTAATATTTTATTATGACACAATATGACAAACACATAAAATACAACATATAAATATATATCCTCTTTTTAACCAATGTTTCTTAGTGGTCTTCTTTCCGTTTTCTACCATTCCTACCATCTCCCTCTTACTGTTTTATTTTCTTCATGGTCCCTTTTTCTTTGGTTACATTGTATTTTCTAACACTAACAGCCTTACTTTTTATATATTTCTATATATTTGTTATATATACATTTTACAGTTCTGGGTTGGGTTTGGGTGAGTTTCTTTAAGCTGTTTTCAGCCATTTGAAATGAAAAGCAAGGTAGAAGTGTTTAAAATCAATTAATTAGAAACAGACAATTCCCAAAATGCCTCCAAGAACCATCAATTAAGTTGTGGAAACCGTACAATGGAGAGAAAGGGATGGGAAGTGGAAAAAGAAAATTAAAAATTAAAACTCCTTCAGCTTCAAAAAAATGGAAAGCATATTCTCACAGCTTTTTTCATCTTTGTTTTTGTCTTCCTGGGAATGCATGGAATGTAATTCTAGAACAAATAATAAGGCATGTTAAGGTATTTTCTTTTCTTCAAAGGACCCAAACAATGAAACTTTTTCATATGATCCATTCTACGCCATTCCTCTGCTGAGGATGAAGGCAGCCCCATAAAGAGTTACTGCAAATCAGAGGTGGGTTGCAGCAGGTTCTGACCAGTTCTGGAGAACCAGGAGCAGAAATTTTGAGTAGTTCGGAGAACCACTCAAAGTTCTCCACTCCTCTGATTATAACAAAATACCTTATGCCACCAGACTTGAAATCCTGGGTTTAGAAAATTAAGAACTCCATCGCCTTCGACATGACGTGAGTTTAACTCATAGAATCATCTCTTACAATGTCCTTCCTGTTGAAGACTACTTCAGCTTCAATCACAACAATACACGACCATGCAATAGATTTAAGCTTAATGTGAACCACTCCAATCTTGATTGCAGAAAATATGACTTCAGTAACAGAGTTGTTAATGCCTGGAATGCACTACCTGACTCTGTGGTCTCTTCCCAAAATTCCCCAAACTTTAACCAAAAATTATCTACTATTGACCTCACCCCATTCCTAAGAGGACTGTAAGGGACGTGCATAAGAGCACCAACGTGTCTACCGTTCCTGTCCTAATGTTCCCTTTGATTGTATCCAATTCGTATAGTTATTCCATGCTTATGCTTATATATATGCTTATATATCGTATAGTTATTTCATGATTATGCTTATATATACTGTTGTGGCAAATAAAATAAATAAAATAAAATAACCGGTAGTAAAAATTCTGACTGGCCCTGCCCCCATCTATTCTCTGCCTCCCGAGTCCCAGCTGATTGGGAGGAAATGGAGATTTTGTAGTATCCTTCGCCTGGAGTGGGGTGGGAATGGAGATTTTACAGTAACCTTCCCCTGCCATGCCCACCAAGCTACACCCACCAAACCACACTCACAGAACCGGTAGTAAAAAAAATTGGAAATCCACCACTGCTGCAAATGTACTGCAAGGCAATGTTATAAACTTTTTTCTCAGGCTAAACGTTTTCTTGTATAAACTCCCTGCCTTTATAAATTTATACCTACCATTTCTGTCTCCTGATTTTCATCTTGGATAATCCAATTGCACCATATTTCAGGTAACACAATTTTACTAGTATGGTTTGACGGAGAAATGGCCAAATCTTTGTGACAACATCTTTCTATAACAAATACTGACATTTGTTCAAAAGCAACTGTGCTGACTCTACTGAAATCGTATGAAACAATTATCTGTCTGTGATAGGCTACCCAGAGCAACATAGGCTACTAAAAGCTAAAAATAAAGAGTTTTGCCACAGTGCTTACAAAATATTACCTTAAAGCCCCTAACAACAAAGGTGCTGGTGTTATTTTGAAATTTACTCCTGTTTGCAGTTTAGGAATATATAAGCACTATTGCTAAAGTCTCTTTTTTCTTCTTTATATTAATTATTATTCAAACATTCAGTGTTGCTTTGTTTATAGTACAGAATAATAGAAACCTCCTTCCCCCGGTTAGCTTAGTATAATAGGTAAAGGTTCCCCTCGCACATATTTACCAGTTGTTCCCAACTCTAGGGGGCGGTGCTCATCTCCGTTTCAAAGCCGAAGAGCCAGCGCTGCCTGAAGACGTCTCCATTGTCATGTGGCTGGCATGACTCAACGCCAAAGGTACACAGAACACTGTTCCCTTCTCACCAAAGGTGGTCCCTATTTTTCTTACTTGCATTTTTTTACATGCTTTCGAACTGCTAGGTTGACAGAAGCTGGGGCAAGTAATGGGAGCTCACCCCATTAATCGGCACTAGGGATTCAAACTGCTGAACTGCTGACCTTTCGATTGACAAGCTCAGTGTCTTAGCCATTGAGCCACCACATACCTTAGAATAGGCAAACATGAAACAATTTAAATATAGAGTATTTAAAGAATAATATAAAAGAACTCACCTGTCTTACTCCAGAAATCTGTTTCCAAAATATTCAAGCAGGTGTGTATGGAAGCCCATGAGTATGATACATATCCATTCATAGCATCAAACCACCCTGACGTATCCTTTCTGATATGATTGTTTCACACCCATCCCTCCATCTTCCAAAGGATATTACTAGAGAGGTTGAAAGGCAACAACACTTTATTTTAAATTCTGGAATTTGGAGAAGCATAGTAGAGTCTTGTCGATCGAAAGGTCAGCAGTTCAGCGGTTCAAATCCCAGTTTCTCAAAGAACATTTTTTATTGGACAGATCATATCGGGACAGCCAGTGAAAACCAACTTTAAAAATTTTCCGCAGTTACCGTATAATTAAAAGAGCAAAAGTTAACACAATTAGATAAATTATTAACAGGACTGGAAGAGAAATTATTATCTAAAATATATAATTATTTATTAAATTTTGATTTAGAAGAAGAAATTGTAAAGGGATCAATGATAGCAAGGGCTAAAAATATTGGGTACAACATTGAGTTAGAAGATTGGGAAGAAATTTGGGAGAAAAACTATACATTAACAAAATCTGCCGCATATAAAGAAAACCAGTATATAATGTTATATCGAGGCATCTAGTCCCAACAAGACTGGCCAAAATGTACCCCAACCTAAAACCTAATTGCTGGAAATGCAAACAAGTACAAGGTACCTACTTCCATGTATGCTGGCTTTGCCCAGAAGTCAAAAATTTTTGGATTAAAATACAAAAATGGCTAAAAGAAATCACACACTGTAATATAGAATTGAAACCTGAACTGTTTCTTCTGGGGATTATTAAAGGAAATTACCTTTATCAAAGGATTAAATATTTGATTATTCACATAACCACAGCAGCAAAAATCGTACTCGCACAAGCCTGGAAAATATCCACTATACCAACAGACTGTGCAATAATCTGGAAAATTTTTGAATGTGCAGAAATGGACAAACTTGCTTTAGAATGAAATAATAAGGAAGACTCGGAATACTATTTAACTTGGGAAAATTGGTATCAATGGATGGAAATTAAAAATAAGGAATGTATAGAATGAAATAAGAATCAAAATGTGTTTAAATATGTTGATTAAGTAGGAATATTTGGGAATAGATGTACAAAGTTACGAATTATGTACTGTCAGAATGACGTTGAATTATATAATTATTACGAATGTATTTAGTTTTAGTTTAGTTTAGTTTTATTAGATTTTTATACCGCCCTTCTCCCGAAGAACTCAGGGCGGTGTACAGCCAAATGATAAAACCACACAATATACACATTAAAACAAAAACTTTGTGTTATAGGTGTATTTTAACTTGTATTTTAGGATTTAAAACGTTTTAATAAAGGTTTAAAAAAAATAAAAGAGCAAAAGTTTCCCTCCCCAGGTGTCACAAGTCACATTGTCCAATCAAAGCAGTTGGCTTCCTCAAACACTTCTGCCTCCTCCTCCTCCTACGACCTGTTGGGATGTCCTTGGTTCCCACAGGAGAGCTCTTTATTTTGGCTACAAGACAGTCTAGCTATTTCCCCTCATCCTCCCTCCATAGTGTGTAACAATTGTAAAGAAGCACAAGATGGCTTCGCCCAGGTTCGATTCAGAGTTGACATTGGAAAGCATTTTGGAAACTAAACTCTGC
Organism: Ahaetulla prasina; assembly: GCF_028640845.1. Classification (NCBI taxonomy): domain Eukaryota; kingdom Metazoa; phylum Chordata; class Lepidosauria; order Squamata; family Colubridae; genus Ahaetulla; species Ahaetulla prasina. The sequence continues at coordinate 133,741,848 of NC_080543.1, read as the reverse complement.
GTGATTCCCTGATATGCTTTGGTTTTCTTTCTTTGTCTTCTGCTCGCTCCTCAATGGATCTTCTACACCTTTTGTTAAAAAATTAATCTTCCCTTGCCATCGTTCGTATTTTTCCCTTGTGATCCCTTAGATTCAGTGTGAGTTTCTTTCTTCGTTGTCAGTAAGTATTCCAGCTGAGCTTAGAACACACTGATTGGGGTAAAAATTTATTTCCTTGACTTTGCCTTTCAACATTTTTTTCCCAGTCTTTCATAGTTGTTTTTTTTTAAAAAAATAAATAAATAGTGATCTCCTGAAGTGTCTGTGTTTGGACCTTTTGGGCAATTTCCCACTTACTATAAATTACATTTGATGGTATTGTAGCAACAGTTTCCAACTGCTTCAACACTCACTGCATAAAAACCATATAATCAAAAATGATATATGGTATGATAACAAAGTGTGACTCACAGCACCTGAGCATTAAGCATACAGATTTAAAACGGCTATTTTGATAAGGCTGAGCAACGCTGGCATTTTTTTCAGAGCTATTCCTATATCTTGAATAAAGGATGGGCTTCACCCTTGTGAAATATTTTTGTGTTCGTACGAATCTGGCACGGAAATACCAAACTTTACCAAAATGACTTGAGGACCCGGAAGGGAGAAGCAAATATTTCATAGTGAAAGGAAAACTACTGATAAAATGAGAATGTTTGTAGCTCACGGTTGAAATGTTGGTCACCACATTATAAAAAAAGATGTTGAAACTCTAGAAAGAGCACAGAGAAGGGCAACCAAGATGTAGAGGGGCCTGGAGGCTAAAACCTATGAAGAACAGTTGCAAAATTGGGGATGTATAGTCTAGGGAAGAGAACAACCAGGGTTGACATGATCACAGCATTCCAATATTTTTTTTTATTTTTTTATTTTTTTATTTGCATTTATATCCCACCCTTCTCCGAAGACTCAGGGAGGCTTACACTGTGTTAAGCAATAGTCTTCATCCTATTTGTATATTTATATACAAAGTCAACTTATTGCCCCCAACAATCTGGGTCCTCATTTTACCTACCTTATAAAGGATGGAAGCTGAGTCAAGCTTGGGCCTGGTGGGACTAGAACCTGCAGTAATTGCAAGCAGCTGTGTTAATAACAGACTGTCTTACCAGTCTGAGCCACAGAGGCTCAGGGCTGTCACAGATAGGAGGAGAGCAATCTATTTTCTCAAACACTTGAAGATCAGACAAGGAACAATGGATGGAAACTGATCAAGGAGAAATTCAACCTAGAAAGAAGGAGACATTTTCTGACAGTGAGAGCAATTAACCAATGGAACAGCTTGCTTTCAGAAGTTGTGGAGGCTTTCAATAAAATAACAGAGTTGGTAGACCTTGGAGGTCTTCTAGTCCAACCCCCTGCCCAGGCAGGAAACCCTACACCATTTCAGACAAATGGTTATCCAATATCTTCTTAAAAACTTCCAGTGTTGGAGCATTCACAACTTCTGGAGGCAAGTTGTTCCGCTGCTTAATTGTTCTAACTGTCGGGAAATTTCTCCTTAGTTCTAGTTTGCTTCACTTCTTGGTAAGTTTCCACCCATTGCTTCTTGTCCTGCCCTCAGGTGCTTTGGAGAATAGCTTGTCTCCCTCTTATTTGGGGCAGCCCCTGAGATATTGGAACACTGCTATCCTATATCCCCTAGTCCTTCTTTTCATCAAACTAGCCATGCCCAATTCCAGCAACCGTTCTTCATCTGTTTTAGTCTCCAGTCCCCTAATCATCTTGGTTGCTCTTCTCTGCACTCTTTCTAGAGTCTCAACATCTTTTTCACATCATGGCGACCAAAACTGGATGCAGGATTCCAAGTGTGGCCTTACCAACATTATAATGTGGTATTAATGCTTCACATGATCTTGATTTCATCCCTTTGTTAATGCCGCCTAGGACTGCATTGGCTTTTTTGGCAGCTGCTGCATGCTGTACTTCTTTTAATAGAATAGAATAGAATAGAATAGAATAGAATAGAATAGAATAGAATAGAATAGAATAGAATTTTATTGGCCAAGTGTGATTGGACACACAAGGAATTTGTCTTGTGCATATGCTCTCAGTGTACATAAAAGAAAAGATACGGTCATCAAGGTACAACATTTACAACACAAATGATGGTCAATATATCAATATAAATCATAAGGATTGCCAGCAACAAAGTTACAGTCATACAGTCATAAGTGGAAAGAGATTGGTGATGGGAACGATGAGAAGATTAATAGTAGTGCAGATTTAGTAAATAGTTTGACAGTGTTGAGGGAATTATGTGTTTAGCAGAGTGATGGCCTTCGGGAAAAAACTGTTCTTGTGTCTAGTTGTTCTGGTGTGCAGTGCTCTATAAGTGTCGTTTTGAGGGTAGGAGTTGAAACTATGTCCAGGATGTGAGGGATCTGCAAATATTTTCACGGCCCTCTTCTTGATTCGTGCAGTATACAGGTCCTCAATGGAAGGCAGGTTGGTAGCAATTATTTTTTCTGCAGTTCTAATTATCCTCTGAAGTCTGTGTCTGTCTTGTTGGGTTGCAGAACCGAACAAGAGACACTTGTCAGAAAAGGTGTATGGTGTCCTGCCTGAGAAGGGAGTTGGACTAGAGAACCCCCAAGGACTTTTCCAATTCTGTTTTTATGTTTTGCTTTGCTTTGCTTTGCTTTGCTGGGTCCTTTGCATTCTCTGAGCCTGGATGGACAACTAAACTGAAAGGTTACTTGTTCCATCGTAAATGCAAAGAAACAAGGAATGATTATTGTTGGGATATTGTCACAAGGCATTCTTTTCTTAGGACTCATTAATGGGTGTATTTTCCCCATCAAGAGAAAAATCATGCCTAGCCTTTATCATAAGAGTTTGTCAGAAATTATTCTAGAATGTGTATTCCAGAAAATTTAAGTGAAAATCGTCAAGGCTAACCGCTAACCTCAGCTCTGAAAATGCTTCCAATATGAAAAGTTTGATTATAAAATAAAACAAGCTTAAATTACGAAATTAATGAATGCTGGCACTCTTTTTTTTTTTACAAAAGTGAAGATTGAAACAATTAGATAGAGTAATTGCCGAATATTAGCACAACTAATATTAGCACAATTCATAAGAAAAAACAAATGTCGTTTGCAGGATTAGAATAAGAAAAAAAAATCTTTCTTCTCCATTCCAGTTAGAAACAAGGTTCACTGATATTGATGTATATAAAGAGGTGTATGCAACATTTAATGACCAAACATTCAAAACATGGCTCAAAATGGGAGAAAGTTATATGTGATCATGACTGCATTACATTCAGAATCATATTTTCTATTCTAGCAGCTATTAGGTTTCTCTCCTGTCATTTACCTGCTACTGTTTACATATCTATTGTCTGTCTATGTGTCTGTCTGTCTGTCTGTCTCATTTATCATTTATCTAGATTTTAAATTGTGATGGCTTTATGAAAAAAAGAAACCCTTTGCATAAACGTTGTCATGTGAAAAGTCTAAGCATTCTCATCTTCATATCTGAGTAATGGATGTATCTGATCATGGCTGCATTAGATTTAAAATTATATTTCCCACTCTAGAAGATATTAAGAAGTCATATGTTCCCTCCTGTTATTTACCTGCTATTGTTTGCATCTCTCTCTCTCTCACACACACACACACACACACACACACACACACATCAATCTATCAGTATCTATCTATGTCTGTGTCTATTTGTCTGTCTGTCCATCGATCCATCCATTTATCTATCATCTATCTATCTATTGATATCTATCTGTATCTATTTCTGTCTGTCTGTCAATCCATCCATCCATCCATCCATCCATTTATCATCTATCTATTTATTGGTATCTATCTGTATCTCTGTCTGTCTGTCTGTCAGTCCATCCATCCATCTATCTATTATCTATCTATTGGTATCTATCTGTGTCTATCTGTGTCTGTCTGTCTGTCCATCCATCCATCCATCCAGTCTGTCTGTCTGTCTGTCTGTCTGTCTGTCTGTCTGTCTGTCTGTCTGTCTGTCTGTCTATCTATCTATCTATCTATCTATCTATCTATCTATCTATCTGTCTATCTATCTATCTATCTATCTATCTATCTATTCATCCATCCACCCACCCACCTACCCACCCTATCTATCTATCTATCTATCTATCTATCTATCTATCTATCTATCTATCTATCTATCTATCTATCTATCTATCTATAATAATAATAATAATAATAATAATAATAATAATAATAATAATAATAATAATAATAATAATAATAATAATAATAATAATAATTATTATTATTATTTAATTTTTATACCGCCCTTCTCCCGAAGGACTCATGGCGGTGAACAGGCAGATAAAATAATACAATATATTACAATAAAAATACTATTTAAAAAACTTATTCAATATGGCCTAAATTTAAAATACAATACAAAATATAAAATAAACCCCAATAAAATCCATGTTTAAAAACCCTATTTAAGCCAGTCCTGCTCGGAAGAATAGATATGTCTTCAGCTCGCGGCGAAAGATCCGGAGGTCAGGAAGTTGTCGAAGTCCTGGGGGAAGCTCATTCCAGAGGGTATCTATCTATCTATCTATCTATCTATCTATCTATCTATCTATCTATCTATCTATCTATCTATCTATCTATCTATCTATCTACCTACCTACCTACCTACCTACCTACCTACCTACCTACCTACCTACCTACCTACCTACCAGTCTATCTGGCTGTCTGTCATCTACCTATCATCCATCATCTCTAGCAACTATCATCTATCTAGATTTTAAATTGTAGTGGCTTAAAAAAAAGCAACCCTTTGCATGAACATTGTTACATGAAGAATCTAAGCGATACATTTCTTCACCTTCATATCTGAGTCACCGTGAATCTGATTTAGCATCTTCCTCTGTAAAATGTAACTTACCCAAAGGAAATTATGCTATACATAACAAAGGAGTGTGTGTGTGTGTGTATGTCAGAGAAGAGATATGAGAATAACTTTTACTTTCAGCTTTAAGAGAAGCCTAAAATAAACATTTACGATGAACAACCGAGAGCAAAGAAAAATTGGAATGGGAATAGGTTTTGTTCTAAATTTCGTAAGATCTAACTTTAATGTGCCAAAACAACTGAAGCCTAAGTTTTTAAGTAATACACAGCATAGATCAAATATGAGAAACTATCTCTGAAAAGAATGCTAAAAGGAATAGAAAATCAATTTCGGCTGCAAAGTGAATTTTTATGCCTTTAAAGAGTACAGTGTCAACCCCGAACAGCCAAACAGCCATTTGCGTAATAGCACACACCACGACTGATGGATAGCCCTTCCCATTTTGTATGGCAAGAGTCTTAAACAGAAAGATAAAACCAGGAATATATTCATTTCAATTTCTATCCTGCCCTTCGCTGAAGTGAAGAGCAAATGACATCAGTTTAACCATATCGCACAGGCTGAAAAAGAGAGAGAGAGCAGAATACCAGTTACATTTTAATCAAAAGTTGCTTTTTGATTAACCTTGCTTCTAACTAGTTAGGTTGCTAAAAGCTAACGCAAACAAAATAAACCTTAAGAAAGTAGGGGATTCTGAAAACCATAGTACCTAGAACTCTGTATGACTCACTCCCATTTTTAAGGGTTATAATTAAAAAGAAAATAAGGAATTGGGTTCATATTCAGTTAAGGCCTATATATCTATAAAATACAACATGGTCTCTGCCTCAGAGACTATTAGTAAAAATTACTTGAGGACATTCTAAAACAAATTATATATATAGGTGGTTTTTTTGGTATTATATGGAAGGGTTCTCTCTCTTTCTCTCCCTCCCTCTCTCCTTCCCTTTCTCTGTCTCCCCCTCTCGCTCTCTCTTCCTCCCTCCTTCCCTTTCTCTCTCTCCCCTCTCTCTCTTTCTCTCTCTCCCTCCCTCCCTTTCTCTCTCTTTCTTCCTACTTTCCTATCTCTCTCTCCCATCCCTTTCTTTCTCTACCCCTCCCTTTCTCTCTCCCTCCTTCTCTTTCTCTCTCTCTCTCTCCACCTCCTTCCCTCCTTCTCTCTCTTCCTCCCTCCTTCCCTTTCTCTCTCCCCCTCTTTTTCTCTCTCTCTTTCTCTCTCTCTTTCTCTCTTTCCCTCCCTCCCTTTCTCTCTCTCTTTCTTCCTACTTCCCTTTCTCTCTCTCCCGTCCCTTTCTTTCTCTCCCCCTCTCTTTCTCTCTCTCTCTCTCTCCTTCCCTCCCTCTCTTTCACTGACATTGACAAATTTGCCATCAATCAATTGCAGAAGGCAGCTTTACTTGGAACATCCTGGGACAATACCTGTAACACCGTCAAACATCCATATTTGCCTATCCCAGGTCCTTGGTAAGGACTCAATAGGTAGACAAAAATGCCAAACTTCATCTGAACATAAGACTGACTGTGATAATACTGATGATACTGCTAATAATACTACTAATAATAATACTAATACAAATACTACTACTACTACTACTACTACTAATAATAATAATAATAATAACAACAACAACAACAACAATAATAAACCTTACTGGGATCTGCTTGCATAATTTGCCGATACATCACACAGTCCTAAATATTTGGGAAGTGTTCGACTAGTGATCTGTGATAAGAAATCCAGCATAGTTATCTTGTTTGCTGGGTATACTGTCATTTTGTGTAAATAGAATAATAATTTATCTTTCCATGGCATATTATTTTCACTCTTACCTTGAATGAGATGTGAAAACTCTCTGAATTCTATTTGATCTTAAATCGGTTCAACTTTTGCATGGTTTCAAAGACGCCCCTCCCAGTTCTCACCTGGAGCAACCATATTTCCTTAGCCGGGTACAACTTCAGACAGTTATTTTTTGGATTTTGGGGAAACAGATTCTGAAATTGATTTAAAACAGATCCTACTCAAACTTGGTGGACTGGTTTCGAAGAAGTTCACAGTCTGCTGCTCACTATTGATTAAGATGTATTGAAATATTATAGCTAGCAGGTTATTAATCCGGTGGTTCTCCTTTGAAGATATTTAATTGGAAAACAATACCATGAATTACAAGGATGCTGTTTCTTGAAATATTCTTAGTAATGGGATTGAACTTTTTTTCCAGATACGTTATAGATTTCTTTGTTTTACTTCTCATGAAGGACATTTGTTATATTATTGGTCTATCGATTGCAATTTTCATACAGTCGAAGCCTTCCTTTGGAAGGGAACCTCAGCGTGCAACTAATAAAAATAAATAAATTGAAAGGTTTAAATAAACATTTGTGTTATCTGCATCTTTAAACTGACCCTAAGAATTGTTCTTCCATATAATCATATTATCTTTCGATTGGCTTCTTAAGGGAGTGTGGGTGAATCTGATATTTCTACTTTCTCTCCATTTCTGTTTTTCCCACTTTTGCAATATATTACCACTTAATTTTCTTACATTTGCAAATTAAATGCATGTTTCATATATAATTTTTTGGGGTGGAGGGGTTATCTTTTCTCATCTAATATAAACATTTTTTAGCCTGCCTGTTTCAGTAATATATATTTATGTATGTATGTATGTATTTATGTATTAGAATTTGTCAAAAAAATGAAAACAAGAATAATAGAATAAAAATACAATGACAGGGACGATAGGCACGCTAGTGCACTTATGCAAGCCCCCTCTACTGACCACTTAAGTATGAAGTAAGGTCCACGGAAGTCAATTTGTGACTGAAACTATGAAAATTTGTAGTTCAGACAACTGAATCAGGTAGAACATTCCAGACTTTAACAACTCTATTACAGAAATCATGATTTTTACAATATAGAAATTTAGAACGATTTACATTGAGTTTAAAGCTGTTGTTTGAGCGCATATTATTGCAATTGAATCAGAACAAGTCATTTACAGGTATGCAATACCTAGGTCTGACCGCAAGTGATGCAGTTCTGAGTTATCCAAACTGAGAATTTTCTCCCACGTAAAATTGGAAGTGTCTTGGCGACGTTTCGACAAAGTCTCATTCGTCATCTTCAGGCTTCAGCTTCGTGCTTCTGGGAGCAATGTGTGTGATTGCAGCTGTTTCTTCCTTTTTAACTGCTAGTGGGGGTTTGAACTGATTGGGTGGGAGCTTGGCTGTGCTCTGATTGGATGGGGGTTTTTTTGTGCTCTGATTGGATGGGGGTGTGTCCTGTTTGGGTGGGGGCTTGGTTGTGCTCAGATTAGTCTGAGTTGCAGGGGGATTTGAGCTGGTGAGTTGCACTGCTGCTGTTTGGCTTCGTGTTCATGGCCGTGCTACATCTTCATAGTGGGTGTCAGTCTGCTGCATGTATGGATTGGTGGGGTTTGAAATGGCTAATGTTGCAGCTGCGGTCTGGCTTCTGGACCTTGGTCGGGCTTCCTGATCAGTGTGGGTTTGGGTCTGCTTTCTGGGTGGATGTGTGGTGGTGACATCCTGTGTGGACCTCGTGAGTGTGGGTCTGGTGTCATTCCTCATGTTAAGGACTCGTTTGTCAATAAGGGCGGGTTTCCAAATGGCTGGTAGGCGAGAGGTATCATCTCGTTTGTTCATGCTGTGTGGGCGTTTTTCTATCTCGATGGCTTCTCTGATTATTCTGTTGTTAAAGTGTTCAGTTTTGGCGATAGTTCTGGTCTTTTTAAAGTCAATATCATGTCCTGTGGCTTTAAGGTGTTGGACCAGGGAAGAAGTTGGTTCCTCTTTTTTGACTGAGTTCTTGTGTTCTTCAATGCGTGCACTTATTCTTCTGTTGGTTTGTCCGATGTATGTGGTGGGGCAGGCGGTGCATGGGATTTCATATACTCCTTGATTTTCTAACTCAATTTTGTCTTTGGGGTTTCTTAGGATGGTGGATATTTTTTGGTTTGTGCAGAATGCTGTCTTGATGTTATGTTTGTGGAGGATCTTGCTGATTCTGTCTGTGGTGCCTTTTATATATGGGAGGAGGGCTGTGCCGTTTTCTTGTTCTCTGTCTTGGATTTTAGTGGGGGGTTCTTTTTGGATTAGTTTGGTAATCTTATTTCTCTGGAATCCATTGGATGTTAGTACATTTGTGAGAGTGTGTAGTTCGGTTTTTAGGTGTTGTTCGTCAGCTAAGTGTTTTGTTCTAGAGATGAGTGTCTTGGCTACAGAGTTGATCTGTGCTGGGTGATGGTGTGAGAGTGCGTGCAGATAGCGGTTTGTGTATGTTTTCTTCTGGCAGATGGTGTGCCCTAGGGAGCCATTGGGTTTCTTGTAGACTAAGACATCTAGGAAGGGAAGTTGGTTGTTAACTTCTGTTTCCATAGTGAACTGTATTTTGGGGTGTTGGCTATTGAGGTGTGTGAGAAAGTTGTCAAGTTTTTCTTTCCCGTGTGGCCAGATAATCTAGCTTCTAGCAGTTTCTTAGGATGGTGGATATTTTTTGGTTTGTGCAGAATGCTGTCTTGATGTTCTCCCATATATAAAAGGCACCACAGACAGAATCAGCAAGATACTCCACACTGATCATGAAGCACGACCAAGGACCAGAAGCCAGACCGTAGCTGCAACATTAGCTATTTCAAACCCCTCCAATCCATACATACAGCAGACAGACATCCACTATGAAGATGTAGCACGACCACAAACACGAAGCCAAACAACAGCTATGCAGCTCACCAGCTCAAATTCCCCTGCAACTCAGACAAATCTGAGCACAACCAAGCCCCCACCCAAACAGGACACACCCCCAGCCAATCAGAGCACAAAAAAGTCCCCATCCAATCAGAGCACACTTTCACATCCACTTTCCCCGCAGCCGGGCCCGTCTTATCTGCTTCCGAATGCTGAGGAATGTCCTAGCATGCCTCCTGGTCCCAGCCCTGGCTCCATGCCCAGACAGGCCGAGGAAGAAGAAATGCTTCCAGCACCCAGCCCTGGCTCCATGCCCAGGCAAACGGAGCAACTAGACCCTCCCCCTCCCCCACAGCATGTGAGCCTGAGGAAGGTCAATTACCAACAGCTGTAGACTGGAGTGACCCTCGCTTCAGGAGAATTGATAGGCGGCGGCAACAGAAGGAAGGGAGGGGCAGGCCTGGATAAGTGCTGAGTCATGGAGCCACACCCCATGGCATATATAAAAAGGATCTGCTTTCTGGCATTCTCTGAGTCAGGCAAAATCTACCTTATCTTGCTGAAGTCACTTTCTGGTCTCCTGCCTGCCTTGAGAACTTTGCTAGGACTTTGGCAGAGCTGCAGAGGCACGCCTGATTCGGATTTCCCTGACCCGGCCGTCAGCGGAGGAGTGGGACACAACAATGCAAGAAAAGTGCATGCACAGAAGATCAGGCGCATACAAGGAAGGCGCACACCCGCAGCGAACTGGTAGTAACAAAATGTGAAACCCACCACTGGACAGATCTACTGTATATACCAAAGAAACTTCAGAATGAAAACTAGTTTTAATACATCCTATTTCCATTGCCCTTAGAAGGAAGTAAGCAGGACCAAGTCTTAAATAAATACACCTTTAAGCAGAAGACCAGCTTTCTAGAAGCTGATCCCAATCCATTTCTCCTGTCTAGGGATTCACCATAGGAAGCTGGATGTGACAGCCTGACATTCAGTATCTTTGGCAAATTGAATATCTCTGCAGCTGGTATTTAAATTCCTCTAATCCTTCATTTCCCCTTTCTAGAAATCATCACCAGTTTCAAAAATCAAAAGAAAGGTACAGCTTAATGAAACCAATTCAGGCTGGAAATCACAGGATGAAAAACAAAATCCTCATGCATCTTAATCTGAAATATCTTTTGGTATATCTGACCAGTCTTATCTGGAATTGAAAGGATAACAAGTTCTGGTCTGATTAGCAATTGTATGGGAGACAATTGTAGATTGGAAAATCAGAATAACAGAGTTGGAAGGGACCTTGAGGTCTTCTAGTCCAACCCTCTGCTCAGGCAGGAAACCCTATATCAAATCAGAGAAATGGATATCCATTCTCTTCTTAAAAACATCCAGTGTTGGAGCACTCACAATTTCTGGAGGCAAGTTGTTCTACTGATTAATTGTTCTGTCAGGAAATTTCTCCTTAATTTCAGGTTGCTTCTCTCCTTGATTAGTTTCCATCCATTGCTTCTTGTCCTGCCTTCTAATGCTTTGGAAAATAAATTGATCCTCTCTTCTTTGTCACAGCCCCTTAGATATTGGAACATTGCTATCATTTATTTATTTATTATTTATTATTTAGAATTTTATACCGCCCTTCTCCTGGAGGACTCAGGGCGGTGTACAGCCAAATTAAAATATACAATCTACAATATTAAAACAACAAATTAAAATAACATATTATATAACGGCCAAAAAATTTAAAAGTTTAAATGTAAAACCGTCCAATTGACCCCAATAAAACACAGTACCCCAATTTAAAATTATTAAGATTCAGATTTCAGAATTTAAAAATTAAAAGTTAGAAATTAAGCCAGTCCCGCTTGGATGAACAAATACGTTTTCAATTCACGGCGAAAGGTCCGAAGGTCAGGTAGTTGACGCAAACCAGGGGGAAGTTCGTTCCAGAGGGTAGGTGCTCCTACAGAGAAGGCCCTTCCCCTGGGGGCCGCCAGCCGACATTGCTTGGCGGACAGCACCCTGAGAAGACCCTCTCTGTGTGAGTGTACGGGTCGGTGGGAGGCATAGGGTAACAGCAGGCGGTCCCGTAAGCACCCGGGCCCTAAGCCATGGAGCGCTTATCATGTCACCCTTAGTCTTTTTTTTCCTCATTAAACTGGGCATTCCTGCAACCATTCTTGATGTGTTTTAGCCTCCAGTCCCCTAATCATCTTTGTTGCTCTTCTCTGCACTCTTTCCAAAGTCTCAACATCTTTTTTACATTGTGGCAACCAAAACTGGATGCCATATTCCAAGTGTGGCCTTACCAAGGCCTTATAAAGTGGTATTAGCCCTTCACATGATTCTATCCCTCTGTTTATGCAGCCTAGAACTGTGTTGGCTTTTTTTTTGACAGCTGCAGCACGTTGCTGGCTCATATTTAAATGATTGTTCACTAAGACTCCAAAAGAAAAAGCCAAGAATAAGTCAATGACAAATCATTTCTGTTCTGTTTTCCAGTCACTGTGTTTCAATAGCCATGTAAGGATCCTGATTTGTGTATTAAGACATTATAAAACATTAATTCTTAGGCTGCTGTGAGAGAAGAAGGAATATTATTCTTTTTGTTCGGATTAAGATGAAGATCTTTCTATAAACGTTCTGACCTAATTTATATTTATTTCATTTCTATAGTTGTCCTCCTCAACAAATGACTCCAATCATTACTGAGAGATTCACAAGCTGATTATCTTGCTGAATATCAAACTAATTTCTTTTCTTTCTTCCTTTGCATAAATTAAAAATTGCTCATGTTTTTTTTAAAAAAAAAATAAGTCAAATGTGGTCAAGTAAAACAACAGTTCCATTAAATCATTGCTTGAAAACTACATCCATGGCGTCCATTTTGCGTTATGCTATTTTCACCACACTTGGACACACGCCTACCAAAATATTGGGCGGTGGGGGGCAATAAGGTTTTCCATTTGTGTCCTTTCATTTCTTTCACTTTCAGTTCCATTTACTGAAGTGCATGGATGAAAAAAATAATAATTAACACTTCCTACTCTAACACTAATTAACTATAACACTTCCTACTCTACTACTGTTCTTATTATGCTTCCCGTAGTCCCATTCAATCCAAATTAGAAAAAGAACTTTAATAAAGTAGAACCTGACACTTTTTTGAAGTGTCACTTGGATTCCGGGTTCCCATTATCCTTGATTATTGGCCATTGCAAGAGTGGAATCTAAAAAGATTAAAAATAAAAAAAAATAAAAAAAATAAGATGATTAAAAGACTGGAGACTAAAACCTACAAAGAACGGTTGCAGGATTTGGGTACGAGTAGTCTAGAGAAAAGAAGGACTAGGGATATCCTGATAGCAGTCTTCCAGTATTTGAGGGGCTACAACAAAAAAGAGGGGATCAATTTATTTTCCAGAGCATTAGAAGGCAGGACAAGAAGCAATGGATGGAAACTAATCAATGAGAGAAGCAACCTGGAATTAAGGAGAAATTTCCTGACAGAACAATTAATCAGTGGAACAACTTGCCTCCAGAAGTTGTGAATGCTCCAACACTGGATGTTTTTAAGAAGAGATTGGATATCCATTTCTCTGAAATGATATAGGGTTTCCTGCCTGAGCAGAGGGTTGGACTAGAAGACCTCAAGGTCCCTTCCAACTCTGTTATTCTGATTTCCCAATCTACACTTGTCTCCCATAGAATCATTAATCAGACCAGAACTTGTTATCCTTTCAATTCCAGGTAAGACTGGTCAGATATACCAAAAGATATTTCAGATTAAGATGCATGAGGATTTTTCTTCATCCTGTGATTTCCAACCTGAATTGGTTTCATTAAGCTGTACCTTCCAGCTCTATTCTGAATCAAGATGAATCAAGAATCTAACTAGAAATCTTAGGTAAGGGGCGTACATAAGAGCACCAGCGTGCCTACCGTTCCTGTCCTAATGTTCCTTTTGGTTGTATTCAATTTGTGTGGTTATTTCATGCTTATACTTATATATATATATATATACTAATACTTATATACCTTACCCCACCAGACTTGAAATCCTAGGCTTAGAAAACTTGGAACTCCGTCGCCTTCGACAAGACCTAAGTTTAACTCACAGAATCATCTATTGTAATGTCCTTCCTGTCAAAGACTACTTCAGCTTTAATTGCAATAATACTAGAGCAACTAATAGATTTAAACTTAATGTCAACCACTTTAATCTAGATTGCAGAAAATATGACTTCTGTAACAGAATCATCAGTGCTTGGAATATTTTACCTGACTCTGTGGTCTCTTCTCATAATCCTAAAAGCTTTAACCAAAAACTTTCTACTATTGACCTCACCCCATTCCTAAGAGGACCATAAGGGGCGTGCATAAGAGCATGCCTACCGTTCCTGTCCTATTGTTTTTCTTTTCTTCTTCCTATATATATATATATATGCTTATACCTCCTTATATTTACTCATATAAGTGTTTATATACTATATAATCTTTTTGTATGATACCTACATATATTGTTGTGACAAAATAAATAAATAAAATAAATAAATAAATATAAGGGGAGAGCCTTCTCTGTGGGGGCCCCTACCATCTGGAATGAGCTTCCCCCAGGACTTCGACAGCTTCCTGACCTCCAGACCTTTTGCCACGAGTTGAAGACGTATTTATTCTCTCGTGCAGGACTGGCATAAAATAGATATTTATTACCAATTTTATGGGTTTTTTAGGGTTTTATATTTTAATTAATTGGGCCGAATTGAATAGGTTTTTTAAAATTGTTCTTAACTGTATATTGTATTTATTTATTGTTGTTTTAGTTGGCTGTAAACTGCCCTGAGTCCTTCGGGAGAAGGGAGGTATAGAAATTAAATTATTATTATTATTACTATTACTATTATTACTATTACTATTATTATTATTATTATTATTATTATTATTATTATTATTACTATTACTATTATTACTATTACTATTATTATTATTATTATTATATTGTGTTTGACTAAATAAATAAATAAATAAATAAATAAATAAATAAATAGGTTATTGCTTGCTCTAACAGGGCCCTTCTATGTTTAATTGAAGCCGCTGTGCATGAGCTTCAGTGCAATGTCAGGATCATATTTTCATCAATGCCTTTTTGAAAATAAATATGAATATTGGCTGGAGCTCCTGAGCACTTGGCCTTCTTATATCTGTGATGAACTTCGGAATGTTCACAATATTTGATGTTTTGACGTGTGTGCAATTCCCCACCCCCCACCAGAAAACTCTCAAAAATTGGACTTCTAGGCCCTAGAAATGTAGAAAATTGATTGAAAAAAAAAAAAAGACTTAATAGTTCATCGAGTCTTTCCTTTGGGTTTATTTGTGTGGGGCCGGTGTTTGAAATGGAAAGTGTTGAGCAAAATTGGAAAACAGCTCAGGTTGGAGAACCTGCAGTCTGGAACAAATGTAGCAAGCCAGAGGCATGGGCCTCTGGTGGCTCAACAGACTAAGACAGTCTGTTATTAACACAGCTGCTTGCAATTACTGCAAGTTCAAGTCCCACCAGGCCCAAGGTTGACTCAGCCTTCCATCCTTTATAAGGTAGGTAAAATGAGGACCCAGATTGTTGGGGGCAATAAGTTGACTTTGTATATAAATATATATATTGCTCCCAGAAGCACGAAGCTGAAGCCTGAAGATGACGAATGAGACCGTCGAAACATCGCCAAGACACTTCCAATCTTACGTGGGAGAAAACCCGAATAACCAAAGACCTACATATATATATATATATATATATATATATATATATATATATGTATATATATATATGTATATATATGTATATGTATATGTATATGTATATATATGTATATGTATATGTATATGTATATATGTATGTATGTATATATGAATGTATGTATGTATGTATATGTATATATAATTTGTTTTCTGAGGTTTTTTTCTGAGGTTTTCGCGGGTGTTTTTATGTAGGTCTTTGGTTATTCGGGTTTTCTCCCGCATAAAATTGGAAGTGTCTTGGCGACGTTTTGACGAAGTCTCATTCTCATTATAGTCTCATTATATATATATATAAATTAATATATAATAATATATATTAATACTGCTAGAAGCTAGTCAAGGAGACAAACAACCTCGAACTAAGGAGAAACTTCCTGAACAATTAATCTGCGGAACAATTTGCCTCCAGAATTTGTGGGTGCTTCAACACTGGAAGTTTTTAAGAGGAGGTTGGATAACCATTTGTCTGAAGTGGTGTAGGGTTTCCTGCCTGAGCAGGGGGTTGGACTAGAAGACCTCCAAGGTCTCTTCCAACTCTGACATTTTCTGTTCTGTTCTGCATGTGGCTTTTCCAGGAGTTTTGAGGCAACTCCCAAAGGACAGGCATGCAACCCCAGTCGGCAACAGTTTGAGGACTGCAAGTAAGTTGCTTGTAAGGGCTTTAAGTCTAAGTTGGACTGCACGGAAGGGATAAAATGAAAAAAAAAATGAAGGTAGTATTAAAAGCAGAATCAGAATGATTGGGGAACATTTTTTGTCCCGTTTAGATTTCTTCTGAAACGGCAATGACAACATTCACTTTGTATGTGTATGTGCAAAGGGGATGAACGTTGTCATTGTGTGTGTGTGTGTGTGTGTGTGTGTGTGTGTGTGAGAGAGAGAGAGAGAGAGAGAGAGAGAGAGAGAGATTGCTCGCAATGTATGATTCAGCTAATTCTTGCAACTGGCAATATCTTCTTCTTCCACACTTTATATTTCAAACTGCGACCACTTGTTGACATAGAAAAAGGCTCTCCTCCTGAGCAGAGGGTTGGACTAGAAGACCTCCAAGGTCCCTTCCAGCTCAGTTCTAGTTCTAATTCTAATTCTAATTCTAATTCTAATTCTAATAATTCTAATCCTAATAATTCTAATCCTAATAATTCTAATTCTAATAATTCTAATCCTAATAATTCTAATCCTAATCCTAATTCTAATTCTGTTCCATTCCGTTCAGGGTGGGCTCTACTTACTTTTACTACCGGTTCGCAACTCCTGCCACTTTTACTACCAGTTTCGCAAGAACCGGATCGAACCAGGAGCAACCGACCACTGATGCCATTCTATTTATATACATTTAATTTAAAAGATTAAAAAAATTAAATATTTAGCAATCACCATTCTTCTCTCCCCAGCAGCATTTGTAAAAGACCTCTTAAAAGTGTGTCATCCACTCACAAAAATCTTGCTTGCATTTGACTCGTTAAGGAGAATAAGAAAATGAGCCATTACTGGGTCCCCTTTTGTGGAATTACGAACTCTCTCGCACGTAAGTAAATAACAGCACAAATAACAAGGATAAATTTTGCAGATCACTCTCGCTAAGTGAAAGTTTGAGCCGGGAAGTGACTTGTTAGAGTGGATGTACTTGAGGTTGGGTTTTTGTTTTTTTTTAATAGTTCTGTAATATATTGTGAGCTGCCTCTAGGCTATACCTCCCAAAGAAACTATAGTTCAATCTAACACCATTATGTAAGCCTGCACATAATTGTTAAAAATTTGACTACTTACTTTCCTCGCCTCGATAGGAGGGCAAAGTACATCTGTCCATTAAGTGTTGTTAGAGAGAATCAATGCAGGCATTTTTCAGACTCTGTTCCCAGATTTACTAATTGCCCTGCATTACTAGACTTTTCTGTCGGACTTTAGGAGTAAACATTGCTCCTTAATGAGCAGCTAAATCGGAGCCTGCCAGAAGAATCTACAGTATTTTATCAAACATTTCGGAGCCCCCTCGCCCCGGCTTAGAATATCGACACCCTTATTATGGATACCAAAGAGATGGTGGCGGGAACTGTTTGTCATTCTTCCGTGCTAAGGTTAGTTTGTAGACAGTGACCATCCAAAGCAGCCTTCGTTTAGACAGTGACATTTCCCTGCTAGGTGTTTATAAGCTAAGTTGCAGCTTATGCCCGGCTCTGCATTTATTTAGAAATTGGTTTCATGGTTCAAGAAGGAATATTGAATCTCTGCACAGTAGAAAAAGATTATGATTTTGAAAAATTTCCTTCCCGTGCCTGTTTGGTGATAAAACTGTACCAAGCCAGCATCTCTCTCTCCCTCTCTCTCTTCCCCTCTTTTTCTATGTCTTTCTCCCTCCCTCTGTCCCCTCCTCCTTCTCCTTCCCCTTCTTCCTTTCCCTCTTCCTCTCTCCTTCCCCTCTCCTCCTCTCCTCCTTCCCTCCCCCTCTCTTTCTCCATCTCTTTCCTCCTCTCCCTATTCCTCTTTCTCCCCTCCCACTCTCTCCTCCCCCTCTCATCCTCCTCTCTCCCTCCTCTCTCCTTCTCCCCTCTCCCCCTCCCCTCTCCTTCTCCCTCTCCTTTTCCCTCTCCTCCTGTCCCCTTCCCTCTCCCTCTCCCTCTCCTTCTACCTTTCCTTTCCTTCTCTCCCTCTCTCCCTACTTCTCTCCCTCCCTCCCTCCCTCTCCCTCTCTCTCTCTCTCTGAAACACACACATATACATCGAGTGCCCCCTTATACGTAACTTTTTAATAAAGCTTTAATTCTTCATATCTCCTAGTTTTCTGAATAAATGAGACACACCATGTAACCTATCCACTTTCCCCATATCAAAATTGCTATGCTTTCTTTGGTACCAAAATTGAGTTAATCTCAAACATTATAAACCTCTGAATTACCCCTATTGAGTGGTAGCAGTGAGATTAGAATGTAGATTTCTTTATCCCCCAATGAACTCACTTTTGTCACACTGAGCGTATTAAAAAGTCTAACTCTACTTATTATTTAATCAAGGCATTATGGAGAAGAGAATTTGTGTTAATGGATGTAGGCGGGGGCTAGAATTACATACAGTGAACAAAAGCTGCTCATTTAGGACCATTTCTTCTTCTTTTCTTTTCTTTTTTTTCTTTTCTTTTCTTTTTTCTTTTGGTAGTTTGTATTTTAAAGTTTCCAATAAAATAAAAAAGAGAAAAAATTAAAATCAGGTTATTGTGATTTCATTCGGCTGATAACTTTTATTGGCAAGCTATATACCAGACTAACTCTAAATATTAGCTTTCTGCTCAATGTATATCATATATACATAATGCCTGTCAAGTAAAGAAGGAAGGAAGGGAAGGGAAGGGAAGGGAAGGAGGGAGATAATAGAATAGAATAGAATAGAATAGAATAGAATAGAATAGAATAGAATAGAATAGAATAGAATAGAATAGAATAGAATTTTTATTGGCCAAGTGTGGTTGGACACACAAGGAAATAAGGACAAAGGAAGGAAGGAAGGAAGGAAGGAAAGAAGGAAGGAAGGAAGGAAGGAAGGAAGGAAGGAAGGAAGGAAGGGACAAACTGTGTCCTTCAAACATTTCAAATTAGTTTATTAGCAATTAAAAAAAGACAGCAGATTGTTTTTTTAAAAAAAGACAGAGAGCAGTGAATTTGTAAAAAAAAAATTCTTTTCTTTCTTTTTTTAAAAGAGATTTTTGAAACTCAGCCACATTAAGGAAATCTTCACTAACATAAGCGAGATGAAATTCTAGTGTGCATTTCTTCTACCAAGCCGGAGGCTTAATAGCAGGAAATTCCTATAGACCGAAGAAGTGCAGGTTAACCGTAAAAATAGTTCTGGGCTTTTTGAAATCTCAGTAGAAAGCTAAATCTCATTCAGCAGTTTTCTAACATCTCTAGCATGTTCTTCCCATTGATCTTTCCTTCTATCCTCCTAGGAGCACCTTCCTGTTATCTAAGTACCAACCCGCTTGGGGTGACTTCAGCTGACTTTTTATCTACCCTAGATTTCATCAGTGTGACCTTCTCATTAGGGATAAAACCAATGTTTACTTTCTTCTTTCCCTTGCCTCATTATAAAAGCAATATTTCTAAAAGTCTAAGACACTCAGCTAGAAGAAAGCCTTTGGTCTGTCTTTAGAAGAATTTGGAGGGAAAAGTTTATATATACAGTATATAAACTTCTCTCTGTCTCTCTCTCCTCTCCTCCTCTCTCCCTCCCTCTCCCTCTCTCTCTCTCTCTGAAACACACACATATACATCGAGTGCCCACTTATACGTAACTTTTTAATAAAGCTTTAATTCTTCATATCTCCTAGTTTTCTGAATAAATGAGACACACCATGTAACCTATCCACTTTCCCCATATCAAAATTGCTATGCTTTCTTTGGTACCAAAATTGAGTTAATCTCAAACATTATAAACCTCTGAATTACCCCTATTGAGTGGTAGCAGTGAGATTAGAATGTAGATTTCTTTATCCCCCAATGAACTCACTTTTGTCACACTGAGCGTATTAAAAAGTCTAACTCTACTTATTATTTAATCAAGGCATTATGGAGAAGAGAATTTGTGTTAATGGATGTAGGCGGGGGCTAGAATTACATACAGTGAACAAAAGCTGCTCATTTAGGAGCATTTCTTCTTCTTTTCTTTCTTTTTCTTTTCTTTTTTCTTTTGGTAGTTTGTATTTTAAAGTTTCCAATAAAATAAAAAAGAGAAAAAATTAAAATCAGGTTATTGTGATTTCATTCGGCTGATAACTTTTATTGGCAAGCTATATACCAGACTAACTCTAAATATTAGCTTTCTGCTCAATGTATATCATATATACATAATGCCTGTCAAGTAAAGAAGGAAGGAAGGGAAGGGAAGGGAAGGGAAGGAGGGAGATAATAGAATAGAATAGAATAGAATAGAATAGAATAGAATAGAATAGAATAGAATAGAATAGAATAGAATAGAATAGAATTGAATTTTTATTGGCCAAGTGTGGTTGGACACACAAGGAAATAAGGACAAAGGAAGGAAGGAAGGAAGGAAGGAAGGAAGGAAGGAAGGAAGGAAGGAAGGAAGGAAGGAAGGAAGGAAGGAAGGAAGGAAGGAAGGGACAAACTGTGTCCTTCAAACATTTCAAATTAGTTTATTAGCAATTAAAAAAAGACAGCAGATTGTTTTTTTAAAAAAAGACAGAGAGCAGTGAATTTGTAAAAAAAAAATTCTTTTCTTTCTTTTTTTAAAAGAGATTTTTGAAACTCAGCCACATTAAGGGGAAATCTTCACTAACATAAGCGAGATGAAATTCTAGTGTGCATTTCTTCTACCAAGCCGGAGGCTTAATAGCAGGAAATTCCTATAGACCGAAGAAGTGCAGGTTAACCGTAAAAATAGTTCTGGGCTTTTTGAAATCTCAGTAGAAAGCTAAATCTCATTCAGCAGTTTTCTAACATCTCTAGCATGTTCTTCCCATTGATCTTTCCTTCTATCCTCCTAGGAGCACCTTCCTGTTATCTAAGTACCAACCCGCTTGGGGTGACTTCAGCTGACTTTTTATCTACCCTAGATTTCATCAGTGTGACCTTCTCATTAGGGATAAAACCAATGTTTACTTTCTTCTTTCCCTTGCCTCATTATAAAAGCAATATTTCTAAAAGTCTAAGACACTCAGCTAGAAGAAAGCCTTTGGTCTGTCTTTAGAAGAATTTGGAGGGAAAAGTTTATATATACAGTATATAAACTTCTCTCTGTCTCTCTCTCCCTCTCTCCCTCCCTCCCTCTCATATACATAAAATAGACAGACAGACAGACAGACAGTGAGATAGATAGAATGATAGAGAGACAAAGAAACCTAGAAACCTAGAGAGAGAGAGAGATAATGGAGAGCTAGAGAAATAGGTAGGTAGATGATAGATAGATAGCAAGATAGATAGATAGATAGATAGATAGATAGACAGATGAAAGAAAGAAAGAGAGAGAGAGAGAGAGAGAGAGAGAGAGAGAGAGAGAGAGAGAGAGAGAGAGAGAGAAAGAAAGAAAGAAAGAAAGAAAGAAAGAAAGAAAGAAAGAAAGAAAGAAAGAAAGAAAGAAAGAAAGTGCCCTTCCCCAGTTTCCTCCAAGGATATTGTAAAATCTTCATTCCCACTCCACTCCAGGGGAAGGATACTGTAAAATCTCCATTCCCACCCTACTCCAGGGGAAGGTTACTGCAAAATCCCCATTTCCTCCCAATCAGCTGGGACTCAGGAGGCAAAGAATAGGTGGGGGGAGGGGGCCTGTCAGAGGTGGTATTTACTGGTTCTCCGAACTACTCAAAATTTCCACTACCAGTTCTCCAGAAGTGGTCAGAACCTGCTGAAACCCACCTCTGGTTCTGTCTTATGTGGCTTGCTCGATTTGCCTACTTCGCTAAATTTCTTGCTCTGGTTACTGTTTGGCTAACCCGGTTTACTGGACTGCTGGCCAGTGGTGGGATTCAAGTAATTGAACAACTGGTTCTCTGCCCTAATGATTTCTTCCAACAACCAGTTTGCCAAAGTGCTCAGAGAGTTAACAACCGGTTCTCCCAAAGGGGTGCGAACCGGCTGAATCCCACCACTGCTGCTGGCCCTACTACTACTCGCAGACAGAGGCTGCTGCAGGTGCATGTGAGAGCTTTACTCCAGGACTTGTAGTAAACAGGGAGACAAAGTTGGAGTAATAAAGGAGAGTTAGACCTGTTCTCTGGCTGTGTTGTTTTCCTGCCACGCCCCGGGTCATCGATTGTACAAATGCAAAAATGATGAAATAAGTGTTTGTGTTCCAGCAAAAGCAATGTTGGTGGGTCTTGCTGGTAATCTCGCAGGCTTGTGCTAATTGCTTCTTCTCCAGTTCTACAGGTGGTTATTATATTATAAGGGCCTCTGGTGGCTCAGACTGCTAAGACAGTCTGTTATTAACAGCAGCTGCCTGCAATTACTGCAGGTTCAAGTCCCACCAGGCCCAAGGTTGACTCAGCCTTCCATCCTTTATAAGGTAGGTAAAATGAGGACCTAGATTGTTGGGGGCAATAAAAGTTGACTTTGTATATAATATACAAATGGATGAAGACTATTGCTTAACATAGTGTAAGGCACCCTGAGTCTTCGGAGAAGGGCGGGATATAAATGCAAATAATAATAAAAAAATTAATGCCACTGCCCTTGTGAAGGTTTGCCTCGGTTTCTGTACAATTTTTTTTTTTTTTAAATGAAACTGGAATTATTCGAATCCAAGATATTTATGGCCTATTTGCATTAGTTTTGTTATAAAAAATATATATATTGCCACCCAAATTAAACCTGTCAATGTTTCCCAATCAAAGTTTTTTTAAAAAAATAAAAAAATAAAAGAAGGGAAAATATCTATTAATATTGAGAAAAGATTGCCCGTTAAAATAGGTGTCCTATGCTACTTTACACTTGCACGTACATAAATCAGGAATATTTTCTTGTCACCCAGTTATTTATAAACCACCATGTAGCTTATTTTTCATGACTTTGTCATATAGCTTACTGGAGACTTCATGTTTATGGAGTGGATTGCACATTCTGCTTTGCAATTGATAAATCACATTGTCCATGAAAATCCTAAGAAGATACGGTGATATAATGTACACCTGTATGCACACAGCAATATATAGCAGTTGGTTTAAAGCCAGCTCTCGTGTTTTCTGTGGTATAAAACCAGTAAGTAGAGATCCTGTGTCAGAAATAACAGAAATAACAGAGTGGAAAGGGACCTTGGAGGTCTTCTAGTCCAGCCTCCGGTACTAGCCAGAAACCCTATACTATTTTGGACAATTGGCTCGACAATCTCTTCTTGAAAGCCTCCAATGATGGAGCTTCCACAACTTCTGGAGGCAAGCTGTTCCACTGGTTCTCATGGTCAGGAAATTTCTCATTCATTTTAACTTGCTTCTTTCCTTGATTAGTTTCTATCCATTGCTTCTTGTCCTGCCTTCAGGTGTTTTGGAAAATAGGTTGACCCCCCCGCCCACCCAACTTCTTTGTGACAGCCCTGCAGATATTGGAACACTGCTATCATGTCACCCCTAGTCCTTCCTTTCACTAGACTAGGTAAAGGTAAAGGTTCCCCTCGCACATATGTGCTAGTCGTTCCCAACTCTAGGGGCAGGTGCTCATCTCCGTTTCAAAGCCGAAGAGCCAGCGCTGTCCGAAGATGTCTCTATGGTCATGTGGCTGGGATGACTAAATGCCAAAGGTACACGGAACATTATTATCTTCCGACCAAAGGTGGTCCCTATTTTTCGACTTGCATTTTTTACGTGCTTTCGAGCTGCTAGGTTGGCAGAAGCTGGGACAAGTAATGGGAGCTCACTCCATTACACGGCACTACGGATTCGAATCGCTGAACTGCCGACCTTTTGATCAACAAGCTCAGTGTCTTAGCCACTGAGCCACTGTGTCTTCACTTGACTAGACACACCCAATTCCCACAACCATTCTTTGTGTGTTTTAATCTCCAGTCCCCTAACATCTCTGTTGCTCTGAATTTACTTTCTCAAGTCACAACATCTGGATGGAGTGGCGACCAAAATTGGATCAGTATTCCAAGTGTGATCTTACCATGGCATTATCTTGAGTTCTATTTCTGAATTCTTCTGCCCTATATAGAGGTTCTCCTTATATCAAAATTACTCTAAAAGAGTTAGAGAAGAGGAGTTAGAAAAAGGTAATCTCTCTGTTCTGTCCCCCCCCCCGCCTCAGTCCGAGCGATAACTTAATTAGCCGGCAACTATCAGCTCTGGCAGCAAACTAGTGAGTGTCTGCCAAGTGTCGCTGTTATCTCTCTTGATGCCGATGAGTCAACCAGGAACAAACAGTACTTCAGCTCTAGTTAAGCAGTTGATTTGCTTGCCACGAAGAGGTATAGCAGCCCTTGCTGCTTTTATATCCTGTGGGGGGTGGCTGCATGACTCAGCACTTCCTAGGCCTGCCCCACCCCTGCTTCTGTTGTTCCCACTTCTCCTGCCTATGAAACCTAGGTTCCAGCCAGGCCTGATTGCCATCAGCCGGGTCTGGAGGTGTGGCCTGGGGGGGAAAGAGTCAGGGGACAGAGGCCTCATTATCTCCTCCCCCTGGCCTGCCTCTGGCTCCTGGAGCTGAGCCAGGGAAGCCGGTGCTCCAGAGGTAAGTCCTGATGGCCCTTCCCCCTCACTTTCCGAGTCACTTTCTGGCAGAGGGCCCGGCTCGGGGAGCGCAGACACAACACTTTCTTTTGCAGATTGGAAAAAGGAACTTTGTCACTTCTTTTCATCGTGTAGATATTTGCTCAGTCCTCCGGGATGCATAAACTCCCTTAGGCGATCCCCCTCCTATTTTCATAAACAGTGGAGATTTTGATGAATCAAAGTTTTGTTTGTTGCTACCAAAACGAGAACGACAACAGAAAGCAAAGCAGTTGGAAGCTCAGGCGCCATGCACCAAGCAGCAAATTACTTTATGAGGAAATTATAGTCATTTGCATTCTCACAGAGCAGCACTGTTAATTGAAATGAATTAGCAGGAAATTAAAGCAGGTTCCACCGAGAGTCTTCTTGCCTAGCATTGCTCTCCTTTTGGCATTTTGCATTCAATGTTTTCAGCGGCTCAACTACTGAACTTTTGGCAGGCTTAGCAGGAGTCAAAATTCTCCCCGTAGAGGATGATGCCTGAAATTAACCGAATCTTCTCTCAATGCGGGGAGACACGTGCACATATGTACATTGGGGAAACAAAACAACCACTTCATAAATACATGGCACAACCTAGGAGAACAACCCATCAGGACTAGAGTCAGCAGTCCATCTGCATTTAAAAGACAACGGCCACTCTTTTGAAGACAGCAAAATGCACATTTTGGACAAAGAGGATCGCTGGCTTGAAAGAGGGATCAAAGTGTCCACCTATGTCAAAATTGAACAGCTCTCTCTCAACTGAGAAGAGGGATATGATCTTCTGTCTCTAGTCTACAGCCCAGTCCTTTAATAGCTCCAAGAAGGCTCCACACCCATTTTCACTACTCAGGTGACCCCGAGGACACATATAGACCTCCAAGTGGTCTCAACAACTCTCTAAAAGAATGCAAATGACCAGCTCTCTGCAAAGGGTGTAAATCCTTCCATTCCCCACCATCCAGTCAGGGCTGAAGAAGCTTGTTGGATGTTTCTGACAGCTAAACCATGGGCATTTGGAGAACTAAGAGAAAAACAACGATAGAAAAGACAAAGGGAGCTTGTCTTGTATAAATGAGCATTATGAAGTTGGACATATTTTTTTTCTTTTTGGAGTTGCAAACCCAAGTTACAATTTCCACATCCACATAAAAGTATATTCGCTCCGCTCTCTGGCAGTTGTCTTGTTGGTCCCACTCGTCATCTTCAGGCTGGTCCTTTCGGCTTCGTGCTTGTGCGAGCAACGCATGGTCGGAACTGCCGTCTCTCTGTAAATACTGGTGGTGTCGTCTCCCCCTCCCCCTCCGACGAACGGGTCTAGGAAGTCCGTATCAAGCATGGCCACGAAGCCTCTGCAGCTTTGCCAAATTCCTTTCAGATTTCTCAGGGCAGGCAGGAATCCAAGTTGTGACTTCAGCAAACTAGATGAGACTTTGCTTGACTCAAAGTTGCTTGACTCAAGCAGGTCCTTTATATAGGCTGTGGGGTGTGGCTCCATGACTCAGCACTTATCCAGGCCTGCCCCTTCCTTCCTTCTGCTGACGTCGCCTCTCAGATCTCCGGAAGCGAGGATCTTCCCACTTTGAATTGTTTTCTGCTGTTTGAGAAAGGGAGGGGTCAGAAGGCGTAGGCCCGAACAATTCCAATCCGTGGGTGACTTCCTCTGACGGCTGAGCCAAAGGAACACACATCGTATGAGTGAGGTTTATCGGGCTTGTTTGTTCACTCCTGGAATCCTCTCCGGGCATGGGGCCAGGGCCGGGGGCTGGAGGCATGACAGGCCATTCATCTTCATTATCAGACTCCGAATCTGATAGCAGGTCCGGGAGGAGACGGGAGGGGCCCGGCTGAGGAGAGGAGGGAGGACGAGGCACAACGGGTGGGGAGGTGTGGAGTGCTGGCTTTGTTGCTGTAAGCGGGTGGTTGACTGTGTTGTTACATCTTGATTGGTTAATGGAGTGGATGTTTGAAGATTAGTCGGCTGTTTCATAGCATCCTGTGTGGGTGTGGTCCTAGCTGTGTGCCTGTGTGCCCATTACTCTTAACAACCTGGGTAATGGGATGTGCTGCAACATCCTGAGTTCTAGTGCTGTGACATCCTGAGCAGATGGCTGCGATGCAGCATCCCGGGCTTTGGCCTGGCTCCGAGTCTGTGGTCCTGCCATGTGTTCCTGGCATGTGTCAGCTTGCTTTGCATGGGGATCGGAGGCGGGTGCAGCAGCTGGTGATGCCAAAGTGGTCTGGCTTTTGGATGGTGGTTGTATTTCCTCCATGGGATGGGTTTGAGTTTGAATCTGGTGAGGATGATCGGTTGGTGGCATCATCCTGGATGGTGTAAAATAACAACAAAATAAATAAACAAACAAAAAAACTCAACAAAGAGACAAAATATAACATTAAAACACGTACACCACATACTTAACAAATATAAAGCCTATAATCTCGTCAGAGATTATAATAATGGTTTTATCTTACAGAAAGCAAGTTGCTAATTGTCATCGCTTCTCCATGTTTAGTCTTCTAATGAGTGTGGTTGTTTCAATTTCTGCATGTGTGGGTCAGTTTTCCTTGCAGTAACCCATTACAGAGTCATTACAGGGACATCGAACATAGAATAACAAGCTTGGAAGGGACCTTGAAGGTCTTCTAGTCCAACCCCTTGCTCAATAAGGAGACTTTATCACATTGCAGACAAACTGCTGTGCAATTTCTTTTTGAAAACCTCCAGTGACCCTTTGCGTTGCTTCATCATCTTTCTTTCTTTCTTTCTTTCTTTCTTTCTTTCTTTCTTTCTTTCTTTCTTTCTTTCCTTTCCTTTCCTTTCCTTTCCTTTCCTTTCCTTCCCTCCCTCCCTCCCTCCTTTCCTTTCCTTTCCTTTCCTTCCTTTCCTGTCTTCTCCTCTCCTTCTACCTTTCCTTTCCTTTCCTGTCTTCTCCTTTCCTTCTACCTTTCCTTTCCTTCCTTTCCTGTCTTCTCCTCTCCTTCTGCCTTTCCTTTCCTTTCCTTTCCTTTCCTTTCCTTTCCTTTCCTTTCCTGCCTTTCCTTTCCTTTCCTTTCCTTCCTTTCCTGTCTTCTCCTCTCCTTCTACCTTTCCTTTCCTTTCCTTTCCTTTCCTTTCCTTTCCTTTCCTTTCCTTTCCTTTCCTTTCCTTTCCTTTCCTTTCCTTCCTTTCCTGTCTTCTCCTCTCCTTCTACCTTTCCTTTCCTTTCCTTTCCTTTCCTTTCCTTTCCTTTCCTTCCTTTCCTGTCTTCTCCTCTCCTTCTGCCTTTCCTTTCCTTTCCTGTCTTCTCCTTTCCTTCTACCTTTCCTTTCCTTTCCTTTCCTTCCTTTCCTGTCTTCCCCTCTCCTTCTGCCTTTCCTTTCCTTTCCTTTCCTTTCCTTTCCTTTCCTTTCCTTTCCTTTCCTTTCCTTTCTTTTCCTTTCCTTTCCTTTCCTTTCCTTTCCTTTCCTTTCCTTTCCTTTCCTTTCCTTTCCTTTCCTTTCCAAGCCCTACCTCCAATTGAGACATTAAAGATAAGGGCATGTCTTAAAAGATGCTTTGAAAACTTTCTGTTGAAAAGCAGGATATAAGATAGTGTAATTAGATAAATAATTTCCACTTGGCTGTTTTTGTAGTCAATGGGCTCTTAAAGTATCTCTGCACAAATAAAGATACAAGCTGACAACCGTAAGCATCTAGGACTATTCTAGTGCTAAATAATGAAGTCCAGGGTAGAGAATCTATCTGGAATCTACAATCTGAAGCGTAATTTTCAATATCAAGAGTAATTTTCACTATAAAGAACCTCCCTATATTCACACAGGTAGTCCTCGGCTTAGGACCACAATAGAGTCGAAAATTTCTATGGCTGAGCAACTGAACAGTTAAGTGAGTCTTGTTCCATTTTATGAACGTTGTCCTGATGGCTTTGAATCACTGCAGCTATGAAGTTAGTAACACAGTTGTTAAGTGAATCTAGTTGTTCCGACCCGGCTCTCAAACACGACAAGCCCTTTGTAGTTAATGCTTTCTCACAGCAGGCTACGAAGTCTCTTGTTGTGGTCCATCAGCAGCCTACAGAACTGGCAATGGAGTCGGACAGTGATGAGGCTGAGGCGAGGCCAGGGCCATCGGGAAGTGAGGTGCAGACTCCAGAGCCTCCAGAGACTGATAATAGTGAGGCAGAGGAACAGGAGGAGCCTGTTCCTAATGCATGCATGAGAAGAGCTGCCAGAAGACAAGAGCAGCTCAAGCAGAGAGGATAACTCAGGAGTAGGGCCAAGAGATGATTGGGCCCTCCCATAAGGCTTAAAACAGATCATCACCGGCATTTGAGCTTTGCTTTTTGTGGCTTCTGGATGTTTGCCAGGAAGGGCCTTTGGCAGTTTGCCTAATTGGACTAAGGTTTGTGAGATAACTGAGGAATTTGTGTTGGGAGGCATTTGTTTTACTCTGAGTTGAACAACTCTGGGAATGAAGTAATTTCCAGCTGTTCGAATAAAGTTTATTTTTCCACGGATTAAGTTTATTACTACCTACTTGGGCCTGGGTCACAACATATCTAAGCCGTTTCCCCCTGAACTGGCCCAACACACTGGGAGTCTCTCTCTCTCCCTCTCTCTCCCTCTCCCTCTCCCTCTCCCTCTCTCTCTCTCTCTCTCTCTTCTTCCCACACTTGCAAAGAAAGTCCTGGAAGGTGTGCTCACTTTCTTCCAGCAGCAGACACACACACACACACACACACACACACACACACAGAGAGAGAGAGAGAGAGAAAGAGAGAGAGAGAGAGAAGGCACTGAAGATTATATGAAGAATTCTGATAATTTTCAGACAGTATTCAGAAGTACAGGCTATCAATGGTGAACTAGCAGGGAGATGGTTAGTTGTCTGCCACACCTATTCATCTCCGTCCCCTGACTTTTATCCCCAGAGCTAGCAGCATTAGCTTTTCTGTCCCAAGGACCGGACCATAGATTTCCACTGCTCTCCTTTCCTCTGCCTTCTGCACATCCCCGGATGAGGCACTGGACCCAGCTGCTCCTCCTCTTCCTCATCAGCTACCTCCAGACCTGGGGGCTGTTGAGTCACCATCTGAGGGCTGGCAGATGGCCCAGGCTATGCCTCTGTCTCTATCTCTAGCAGATCCATTCCCTCTTTCCCTTTAGAGCTCTCAGATTGCTTGGATACTGGCCCTGATGTCCATGCCTCCTCTGATTCGGCTGCTGCAGGGGCCGGTGGCCAATAGGCCACAACCCAGATTTCCCCATTGACTTTGCTTGTCAGAAGGCTGCAAAAGGGGATCACATGACTCCAGGACACGGCAATTCTCAAAAACACATACCAGTAGCCAAATATCTTTGATCGTGTGACCTTGAGGAGGCTGCAACAGTCCTGTGAAAAATAATTCACCTTTTTTCAATGCTGTTGTAAGTTTGAAGAGTCGCTAAACAGATGCTTGTAAATTGATTGTACTACTTGCACAATCTATTAGAAATACAGCTCTACATCGTTAAATATAATGAGATTGGCATCAAGCCACAATTTAACCTTAGATATGGTCTGCATTTGTATGCCAAGCTCCTTTTTTTTGTTTTTCCTTCCCCACTCCTTCTATTGCTGCATTTTTCTCTGTGTAAGAAGTACAGATATTAATCGTTCCCAGAGATATCTAAGATGTATACTAAATTTTTCTTATGACGTTAAAATGTTTTAAGACAGTACTGGCTCAACCCTATCCGATACTAGTGGCCTTAATGGACCCCAAACTCATCTCCAATTTCATTAAAGCACTAACTTTTCCAATTAAAGTCCACCTTTTTAAAAGTCAATTTACGTCGGCCCCATCCTAAAACAAATAGGGATGCCGTTTGTCACTATTATGGCTTCCTGAAACATCATCGTGATGAGCTTATCCACTGTCAGAGCTAATAACTTGGATAAACTTGGATAAAGAGCTTGATTAGACATACCCAAAAGGAAGAAAAGCAGGACAACGTGTTAACATGATTTATTTGGCCCTCCTGAAACACCGGATTTGCAATTTGTATCTTTTTTTTTTTAGGCTGGCACCCGTGTTCCTATTTTAATGAGCCATCATGTGATCTCTTAATGAGGCATTGTGTTGTGTCTGCACCCCGCTGAGCTGGGCCCCCTGCCAGAAAGTGACTTGGAAAGTGTGGGGGAAGGGCCATCTGGACTTACCTCGGGAGCACCGGCTTCCCTGGCTCAGCTCCAGGAGCCAGAGGCAAGCCAGGTGGAGGAGATAACGAGGCCTCCATCCCCTGACTCTTCCCCCCCCCAGGCCACGCCTCCAGACCCAGCTGATGGCAATCAGGCCTGGCTGGACCCTAGGTTTCATAGGCAGGAGAGGCGGGAACAACAGAAGCAGGGGTGGTGCAGGCCTAGGAAGTGCTGAGTCATGGAGCCACACCCCACAGGATATAAAACCAGCGAGGGCTGCTATGCCTCTTCGTAGCGGGCATATCAACTGCTTAACTAGAGCTGAAGTACTGTTTGTTCCTGGGTGACTCATCGGAATCAAGGGAGATAATAGAGTCACTTGGCAGACGCTCGCTAGTTTGCTGCCAGAGCTGATAGTGCCGGCTAATTAAGCCATCGTTCGGATGGAGGCGAGGGGGGGACAGAACACATCATGTGATACGAAGCCTCTCAGTGCTGCAGTAATTGCCATTTCCCGAAGCTGCTACTCAAAATGCCATTGAAGCTCTCCCTTCCCAGTCTTTTCATCGTTACGAGTAATAAAGAAGCACGGAGAGTTTACACTCGCGGTGGCACCGTTTCCCATTGTTTTTTGCCGGAAAGAGCAAGCGAGCCTTGTTGCTTTGGCTGCTCTCACCTAAAGATGGAGAGCTGGAAAGACGAACCTGGAAAGTAGGAGTACTGAGAGACGGGGAATTGGGGAAAGTCAGGTCCTAGCCTGGCAAAAGGCCTTGGGTTTTAATGGCCCTGAGCCTCTGTGGGTTGGCTGCAGAACCAGGCAAACGATATATCTGATTTATTCACATCTTTAGAAGCCTTGATAAAAATCCCCCTGTCTTCTGGTATGACAAATTTTATCCTTCCTATGTTTTATTGACAAAGGACTAGTCTAGGTATCTATGCATTCTGCAATCTATTTTCACAGGAAAGGGTTGCTGCTGCTGTTGCTGCTGCTCCTCCTCCTCCTCCTCCTCCTCCTCCTCCTCCTCTTCTTCTTCTTCTTCTTCTTCTTCTTCTTCTTCTTCTTCTTCTTCTTCTTCTTCTTCTTCTTCTTCTTCTTCTTCTTCTTCTTCTCCTCCTCCTCCTCCTCCTCCTCCTCCTCCTCCTCCTCCTCCTCCTTCCTCTTCTATTCCTCCTCCTCTTCCTCTTTCCTCCTCTTCCCCTTCCTCCTCCTCTCCTCCTCCTCCTCTCCTCCTCCTCCTCCTTCTTTTCTCCTCCTCCTCTTCCTCTTCCTCTTCTTCTTCCTCTTCCTCTTCCTCCTCTTCTTCTTCTTCTCCTCCTCCTCCTCGTCCTCCTTCCTCTTCTCTTCCTCCTCCTCCTCCTCCTCCTCCTCCTCCTCCTCCTCCTCCTACTTCTCCTCTTCCTCCTCCTCCTCCTTCTCCTCCTCCTCCTATTCCTCTTCCTCTTCTTCTTCCTCTTCCTCCTCCTCTCCTTCTCCTTCTCCTCCTCCTCCTCCTCCTCCTCCTCCTTCCTCCTCTTCCTCCTCCTCCCCCTCCTCCATAACACTTGTGTGCATGTAGTGTATACACAGATAGAGACACACACTTGTCTCTATGTAATGTACACAAACATTTCTAAATGCATATTATCTTCTCTGATGTTCATTCCCTAACTTAATTTTAGTTCTAAAAAACATATTTGCAATGAAATACAATGGTGTATTTTATGCATTTTAATATCCCATCTATTTGAGAAATATGAACTATAAATGAATAATGTATTTATATTGATTTATAATAAATAAATTGAATAAAAGGAAGCTGGACTTTAAAATGTTTAGGTTTTGTTTTTTGTTTTTTTAAAAAAGAAACAAATATTTTCCAATACCTTGAAGCGAAGTTCCAACTGTTCTAATCATTAATACTTCACATTTTTTGATCCCATGATTGATTATATATTTGAACAGCGTGTGATCCTGGAGGCTTTGAAATATGATTAATTTAGGCTCAGGACCTACAAAAGTTTCAGGGATAAAAAATCGAAAGAGATTAATTAGTCAGAAAACAACAACAGTCTCTGGCAATGAAGAAATAGAAGCGCTTGCTGGAGTCTTTAAGTCCATTCAAGGTGGCTGTTCTTTGTATGCATGGGGAGCTCTGCTAATACCTCCGCTGAGTACTATAACCTCACTGAGACCTTTCTATCCTTCTGACAATTAGCATTTTCAATAGGCAGTCACTACATACATCATATAACAGAATAAGAGAGTTGGGTCTCCTAGTCCAGCCCTCTGCTCAAGCAGAAAAATGGTTGTCCAATCTTTTCTTAAAAACCTCCAGTAATGGAGCATCTACTTAGGCAACAGTTCCATTGATTAATTGTTCTAACTGTCAGGAAATTTCTCCTTGATTTTAGGTTGCATGTCTCTTTTATTGGTCTCCATCCATTGCTTCTTGTTCTGCCTTCAGGTGCTCTGACTCCCTCTTCTTTGTGGTAGCCCCTCAAATATTGGAAGACTGCTATCATGTCACCCCTACTCCTTCTTTTCGTTAAACTCAACATACCCAATTCCTGAAACAATTCGCATGTTTTAGCCTCCACTTCTCTAATCATTTTTGTTCTTCTCTGTAGCAGCTCGTCTGTTCTATCCATATGAGAGCTAAGACTTTATACAGTGAGTTTTTAGCAAAAAAACCCCAAAACTTTTTCTTTAACTTGATAGCTTGATGTCATAATAACCTTGAGCACCTCAATACTTGCCATAAATTATTCTGGGTAGGATTGAGAGCGTTTTAATAACCCTTCACTATGGTAGAGATGAGATACATACAAAGTGAGATGGGTACCTATGGCTTTTCCAGTCTGCCTAACTGTGACTCCAACTACTATTGCTAGTATTGCTGGCTGATTGGGAGACATACTTCCATAATGACTAGACTGTGCTTTTATGTTGTTGCTATGCTATGCCTTCTTTATTATGTCCGTCTGTGCTTTAATTAATAATGCTATAAAACAAGTAGCAGATTCCATCTGTCGATCTATATGAACTCCAGATTCTCTTGTATTTGATCATCTACTCAGCTCCCTATTTCCAGTAAAAGTATTCGCAATACTTCAAATTCCAGAATGCGAGGTTTAATCCACCCGAAGTTAAATATTTGAAACTTTGATTTCAGTGAAGGAATCAATGCTTTCTACTCAGCTGTGACTTTCCCTTGTCCTGTGCACTTAATTAATATAGTTGATATTATTAACACGCTGTTGCTATTTTGGAAATGAGGAGATCCGTATGGAGTTTACAAGCCATTACTTAATGTGTCCCTCATTTCTCATCGTTATAACAAAACCTGATTAATTAGATTGTGGAGTTGCTGTACAGAAGCCACACTTTGCTTCTCTTATGTGGCAGACTATATCAGCGTGATTGTTAAATTACATTATATATAATATAGCCGGAAGAAATAATGGAGCTCAGATTGGTTCCTTCAATTGTTCTCAACTTGCTTATCAAAATAGAGCTTAAAGGGGAAATTTATGACAACTCATAGTCTAAAAGGAGAAGGACAGTCAGTCTAAAGGCAGAATAAGCTAAAGGGAGAATATATGACAGGGTTTGTGTTGTGGCTCCAGCCTCCCCACCTCCCCGGGCCTGGCCCCCTGCCAGAAAGTGACTCAGAGAGTGAGGGGGAAGGGACTTCGGGGCTCCCTTCTACAGGGCCGACCTCTCTGGCTCAGCTCCAGGAGCCAGAGGCAGGCCAGATGGAGGAGGTGACGAGGCCTCTGTCTCCTGTATCTCCCCCCACCCAGGCAATGCTTCCAGACCCAGCTGTGGACAATCAGTCCTGGTTAGATCCCAGGTTTTGTAGACAAGAGAGGCGGGAACAACAAAAGAAGAGGTGGGGCAGGCCTAGAGAGTGCTGAGTCATGGAGCCACACCCCACAGGGTATAAAAGGAGGAGGAGCTGCTCTACTACTTCGTGAGGGACAAAACAAATTGACTGGAGAAAACTTGAGCTGAACTATTTGACTGAGCATTTGGCCTGGATTGCTGTTTGTTCCTGACTTCCTGGTTGCTCCGGTAACATCAGGGAAGATAAAGAAAACCTTGGCAGATGTTCGCTGGTCTGCTGCCAGAGCTGACAGCTGCTGTGGGCAAAATTGCTGGCTAATTGAATCAGTTCATGTGTCTCCCAGACTGAGGTGGGGGGGACAGAACAGTTTGGAGCCCATTCTCCTATTATAAAATATTAGCAAACGGCATCTTTGTTCTATTGATCTATTTTATAACAACCTAACTCAAACCCCCACACACAACGACAGGAAAGGTCAACTCTGATCTTAAAAGGGTTCTTGCTTAAGGTAAAGGTAAAGGTTCCCCTCGCACATATGTGCTAGTTTTTCCTGACTCTAGGGAGCAGTGCTCATCTCCGTTTCAAACCCGAAGAGCCAGCACTGTCCAAAGATGTCTCCATGGTCATGTGGCCAGCATGACTCAATGCCAAAGGTGCACAGAACGCTGTTATCTTCCCACTAAAGATGGTCCTTATTTTTCTGCTTGCATTTTTTAACGTGCTTTCGAACTGCTAGACTGGCGGAAGCTGGGACAAGTAACAGGAGCTCACCCCATTACACAGCACTAGGGATCCTGCCGATCTTTCATTCGACAAACTCAGCATCTTAACTATTGAGCCACCACATCCCTCCCTTGCCTAAGGAAGTGTAAAATGGAGGGATGGACACAATTCAATAATTCAGCTCCTACCCATCCTGCAAAAAAGTAACCAAAAAATGAGAAATAAAAAGGCCAGGTACTTATGTGATTTAAAAATATAAATAGCAGTAGCACTTAAGCTTATATACTGCTTTGCAGTCCTCTCTAAGTGGTTTACAGAGTCGGCCTATGGCCCCCAACAATCTGGATCCTCATTTGACTGACTTCAGAAGGATGGAAGGCTGAGTCAACCTTGAGCCAGTCAGGATCGAACTTCTAGCAATCAGCAGAATTAGCCTGCAGTACTGCGTTCTAACCACTGCGCCACCATGGCTCATTTTGTGCATATATATATATATATATATATATATGTAGGTCTTTGGTTATTCGGGTTTTCTCCCGCGTAAAATTGGAAGTGTCTTGGCGACGTTTCGACGAAGTCTCATTCGTCATCTTCAGGCTTCAGCTTCGTGCTTCTGGGAGCAATGCTCCCAGAAGCACGAAGCTGAAGCCTGAAGATGACGAATGAGACTTCATCGAAACGTCGCCAAGACACTTCCAGTTTTACGTGGGAGAAAATCCGAATAACCAAAGACCTACATACAAACACCCGCGAAAACCTCAGAAAACATATATATATATGTATGTATGTGTATATATATATATATATATATATATATATATCCTAATACATGCACATTAATCATTTTCTGTAATGGAAATCAATTCAGTAAGACTGTCTGCATATACATCCTTTCATCAGCCTTGTTAACTTTGCATATCAATTTTGAGTAAGCACTTTTTACCATTTCAAACTTTGTCTCAAAAATTGTCTTACAAGTTCAGGAGGTGTCACTATTCAAAATACATATATATTTTTTTTAAAAAAAATTCTTCTCCGAAAAATTCAGTTTAAACAATGAGGAATAAGACGATGGAATTAAATTCATGGAGTGTCGTTTTCCTTTCCATGTATTCATACTTCTCCTTGAGATTCTAGTTAAACCTTTCTAATTCCTCCTGCTTCTTTTTTTTTTTTCATTTTTTTAAAAAAATCTCAAACTTGGCAACTGTCTTTTCTACTTCTTGCTTTTACCATGTTCATTTTGGGGTGAATTTTATACGGCTTTTTTTTTCTCTTTCTGACGCTGTTGTACTCTCCTTTTCATGTGACATGCTTTATTATCAATTTTATGCTTTCTATTTCTTTTAAATTGCTCCAGACATTTTATGAAGAGCAAGGTATAAATTTATTAAAGACATGAATAAATAATTTCTGCCAAACTTTTACTGCTATCTGCCTGACATGACAAATTAGGTAAAGCTTAAATCTTCTACGACTTTGACTGGAAATGTTACCTTTTTTTGCTAGATGTTGTTAACCATCTTAAAATATTAGGTTATACAAGTTAAAAGACTTTAGATCTAAATTTTAATGTTTGTAATTCAGTGGTTTTAGATTGAAATTATAATGATATATGTTATCAGGTCTAGTATGCCCAAAGTGCTCTGAAGACCTACTCAATAAACTATTTGCTTTTCACAATTTAGTACTACCTAATCAAACATAGCATTATTTTTCTTCTATTTGCATAAAACGCAATGCTATCTGCATTATTCTTACTGTGTTAACATTCTTCATATGGCTAAATAATTCATTCCCCCACACACACACACAATTTGATTTTACTGAACACAATTGTAGCAATATGCTGCTGACCAGCACCTGGTAAAGCAGCCATAAAACCTCTAGAAAAATATTCAGATATTGTGACATTGTGTGTCTATACCTACAAAGATCAGAATTGTTGAAGCTATGGCAGGGGTTGGCAACCTTAAACACTCAGAGCCACAAAGGTCCTAACCGGGAGCCCCCCATTCAATTATGCTACCAGACTTGAAATCCTGGGTTTAGAAAATTTAGAACTCCGTCGCCTTCGACATGACCTGACCTAAAGTAGGGCCTCTGGTGGCTCAACAGACTAATGCAGTCTGTTATTAACAGCAGCTGCCTGCAATTACTGCAGGTTCAAGTCCCATCAGGCCCAAGGTTGACTCAGCTTTCCATCCTTTATAAGGTAGGTAAAATGAGGACCCAGATTGTTGGGGGCAATAAGTTGACTTTGTATATAATATACAAATGGATGAAGACTATTGCTTGACATAGTGTAAGCCACCCTGAGTCTTCGGAGAAGGGTGGGATATAAATGCAAATTAAAATAAAAAACTCATAGAATCATCTATTACAACGTCCTTCCTGTCGAAGACTACTTCAGCTTCAATTGCAACAATATACGAGCACACAATAGATTTAAGCTTAATGTTAACCGCTCCAATCTTGATTGCAGAAAATATGACTTCAGTAACAGAGTTGTTAATGCTTGGAATACACTACCTGACTTTGTGGTCTCTTCCCAAAATCCCCAAAGCTTCAACCAAAAACTGTCTACTATTGACCTCACTCCATTCCTAAGAGGTCTGTAAGGGGCGTACATAAGAGCACAAGCGTGCCTACCGTTCCTATCCTATTGTTTCCTTTCGTTATATCCAATTAATATAGATATTGCATACTTATACCTATATATATGCTTATATATTGTATAATTATTTCATGTTTATGCTTATATATACTGTGTGACAAAATAAATAAATAAATAAAAATAAATAAATTCTGGAGCCAGCCGGAAGTCCAGTTCCCCCACCATAGAGTCTCCTCCTAGCATGACGTCCTTTTTCTTCCGCTGACTGGAAGCCCGGTTTCCCCTCCTTCTAGCGTGCCGTCCTTTTTCCTTTTATCGAACAGTGACAGGAAGCCGCAGCACAGGGATGAAAGAGCCACATGTGGCTCCAGAGCCACAGGTTGCCGACCCCTGAGCTATGGAATTCCCTGTGGCACTCGATGGAGGCAAAAGTTGTGTTTTGAAAGGACAAGTTAAGAAGATTAGTGATGCTTTTGAATTTTGGTTTGGAGAAAGATTCTGAGTATGCCACAGAGAGCCATGAGAATAAGCTTGATTAAGGTTATTTAAACAAATCTACCCAGAATTCTTATTTAAGGCACAAATGAGAAGACTTGAATTACCTAATATGGATGCATTAGGTGAAGACCCAGCTCCCTGGAAAAAATGCTAATGTTGGGAAAAGTGGAAGGAAAGAGAAGAAGAGGAAGATGACCATTTGCCAGGTCACAGAGATTATAAGTTTCCTGTTGGAAGACAGGTGGCTGTTGGGCCTCTGGTGGCTCAACAGACTAATGCAGTCTGTTATCAACACAGCTGCTTGCAATTACTGCAAGTTCAAGTCCCACCAGGCCCAAGGTTGACTCAGCCTTCCATCCTTTATAAGGTAGGTAAAATGAGGACCCAGATTGTTGGGGGGGCAATAAAAGTTGACTTTGTATATAATATACAAATGGATGAAGACTATTGCTTAATACAATGTAAGCCGCCCTGAGTCTTCGGAGAAGGGCGGGATATAATTTTTTTTAAAAAAGGACATAAAAGACCAGATTAAAGATCATCATGGTACAAATCTCCAATGTGGTCACCATTGTTGATACTGACCGATGTTGACAGTGACCAATGACAATACCAATTTGATAACAGATGATGAAGATGATGGTGATGCTGATTGTGATGGTGAAGATGATGAAGATGATATCCATTCAGTCATGTCCAACTTTTGGCAATTCTATGGGCCATGTTCACATCAACTGATCTTGTACTTTTTCTTTGAATTGTTCTATGCTATGGTTTTTCCAGTTGCAATGTATGGCTGTGAAAGTTGGACCATAAGGAAGGCTGACAGCCAAAGAATTGAGGCCTTTGAACTCTGGTGCTGGAGAAGACTCCTGCAAGTCCCCTGTAGTGCAAGGCAATCAAACTAGTCAATCCTAGAGGAGATCAATCCTGACTGCTCTTTAGAAGACCAGATCCTAAAGATGAAACTCAAATACATTGGCCACCTAATGAGAAGGAAGGCCTCACTGGAGAAGAATCTAATGCTGGGAACAATTGAGGGCAAAAGAAGAAAAGGACGGCAGAGAATGAGGTGGCTGGATGGAGTCAATGAAGCAGTTGGTGTGAGCTTAAATGGACTCCGGGAGATGGTAGAGGACAGGAAGGCCTGGCGGAAGGTTGTCCATGGGTTCATGATGGGTTGGAGATGACTTTGCGACTAACAACAACATTCTCTGGTTGGTGTCAGCCTTGATGGTGTCTAGTCACCATGTTCTTTGATGACCTAGTTTCCTTTTACCACTTGTCGTGTCCCACTCCTCCGCTGACAGCCAGGTCAGGGAAATCCGAATCAGGCGTGCCTCTGCAGCTCTGCCAAAGTCCTAGCAAAGTCCTCAGGGCAGGCAGAGACCAGAAATTGACTTCAGCAAGATATGTTTAGACTTTGCCTGACTCAGAGAATGCCAGAAAGCAGATCCTTTATATAGGCCATGGGGTGTGGCTCCATGACTCAGCACTTATCCAGGCCTGCCCCTCCCTTCCTTCTGTTGCCTCCGCCTATCAAGTCTTCTGACGCGAGGGTCACTCCAGTCGGCAGCTGTTGGTAATTGACCTTCCTCAGGCTCGCATGCTGTGGAGGAGGGAGAGGGGTCTAGTTGCTCCGTTTGCCTGGGCATGGAGCCAGAGCTGGGGGCTGGAGGTATTTTATTGTTCAAATTTATTGTTCAAATTTATTGTTCAAAATTTCTTCCTCTTCAGCCTGTCTGGGCATGGAGCCAGGGCTGGGGCTGGGAGGCATACTAGAACATTCCTCCGTGTTCGGAAGCAGATAAGAAGACCCCGGCTGAGGTGAGATTGGACGAAACACAACACCACTAACTCTTCCCAACATAATTGCTTTCTCCAGTGAATCCCCCCTCATGACATGGCCAAAATAAGCAAGAGACAGTTTTGTGATTTTGCCTTCTAATGACATGTCTGATGTAATGCACTACATGGATAGAAGGTATTCAATTAAAAATATTAGATATTTTTAAAATTCTCCTCCTCCTCCTCCTCCTCCTCGCAGATGCAATTCAGCTCAAACTTTCCATTTTATTTCTTGCTTATTTTTTCCCTTTCTTTGAGTTCTTTAGATTGTGGGGTTAACATTCTTCCCACTCTCATTTCTTTCCATTGCTGCTTTTTCAACAGAAGTTATCTGCGATGCAATGAAACAGCTGTACTTGAACTGCTGGCTCAGCTTTGAAGCAAGATAGAGAATGATATCTGATGGAAGACAAATCCTTTTCAGATTTTTAATGGCACTAGATGCAGTTATTAGCAATAAACAAAGCGATTTTGTTTTTCTCTGTGGGAATTGTTTAATCAGAAGTGCAGGACTGCATAAGAGGCTTATTAAATTAGTTCTTTTGAGCTGCAATGAATGTTCCTGAAGAAGACTTAGGAAGGTTATCATGAGGAGGAACCGTCACAACAATGAAGTAGTGAAGCTGGTGAGCATTACCTTGAGAAAGATGTTTGTGAGCAAAAGGACAATAGATGTAACTCACAATGTTTAGTTAATTTTACCTAGGTGTATGGGGAGGTAAGTTTGAGAGACACTAAACAAGACTTCTATCTGAACTACTTTGCTTGGGAAATTCAGCCCTTTTAATAACATAATAACAGAGTTGGAAGGGACCTTGGAGGTCTTCTAGTCCAACCCCCTGCCCAGGCAGGAAACCCTACACCATTTCAGACAAATGGTTATCCAACATCTTCTTAAACATTTCCAGTGTTGGAGCATTCGTAACTTCTGCAGGCAAGTTGTTCCACTGATTAATTGTTCTCACTGTCAGGAAATTTCTCCTTAGTTCTAAGTTGCTTCTCTCCTTGATGCGTTTCCACCCATTGCTTCTTCTCCTGCCTTCAGGTGCTTTGGAGAATAGTTTGACTCCCTCTTCTTTGTGGCAGCCCCTGAGATATTGGAACACTGCTATTATGTCACCCCTAGTCCTTCTTTTCATTAAACTAGACATACCCAGTTCCTGCAACCGTTCTTCATATGTTTTAGCCTCCAGTCCCCTAATCATCTTTGTTGCTCTTCTCTGCACTCTTTCTAGAGTCTCAGCATCTTTTTTACATTGTGGCGACCAAAACTGAATGCAGTATTCCAAGTGTAGCCTTACCAAGGCATTATAAAGTGGTATTAACATTTCACAAGATCTTGATTCTATCCCTCTGTTTTGAATCAGATTCCTGTTTGGTGGATCAATGCATTTAGTGAAGAAGGTTCAAAGTGAGCCTGTTGTCCTAATTATTATTTTATTTATTTATTTATTTATTTATTTGTCAAACACAGCAGTATATATGAGTATGTAATAACTATATTAATTGGATATAATGAAAGGAAACAATAGGACAGGAACGGTAGGCACGCTGGTGCTCTTATGCATGCCCCTTACAGACCTCTTAGGAATGGGGTGAGGTCAACAGTAGATAGTCTTTGGTTAAAGCTTATCAATGCCTAAGAATATTGGGCTTATGACCAAGATGTGGTGGACTCTCTGGAAAACAAGAAAATAATATCTATTTATCTAGTTCATCTTTTCAATCCTACGGACAGTGCGGTTGCCTAGAGGTGGAGCTCTCGCCTCACAATCAGGAGGCTGTGAGTTTGATCCTAGGTAGAGACAGATACTTCTCTCTCTGGGCATGATGAGAATATATCTGCTGAACAAAACTCCTCATTGGCGTCAGGAAGGGCATCTGGCCAGTAAACACTCAGCTCCATTCGGTTGCCCAGACTCCACCCCACAAGAGATTATGGGGGTCATTAAAAGGAGATGATGATGATAATGATGATGATCTTTTCAATCCTGCCTAATAACGATAGTACCAGAAGAAATCTGATGTGAGCTATGAGGCCTGGTGAAATCAAACTTGCATCCTGACTTGTATCCTGATTTGGTCCAGCAAATTAATCAGTTAATTAATTAATTGTCCAGCACGTTAAACAGTTTTTGAACTGATTTAGAAAATCATTGTGATTTGACTTGGACATTTGAAAAAAAATATATTCAAATTTGATCGGGGTCTCTGAACTCAGTTGGAAAAAAATCAACTTCTGCCCATGAGTAGAATGGATGGAATTGTCTCATCAGCCCAAAGACATCCTGTTCAGGATGATGACTCAAATTCATATGCTAATTAAATATTAGACGACCAATTTTTGGCCTAGAGTTTTGATGGAATCATTTTCACCTTCTCTGAATTAAACATTCACCCATGCCTCACTCTTGGGATGTCTTCCCTTCAATTTCCACAAGCCTTAAGATAAGGATCTGCACTGTTTAAAAGCCTATTTCTCCAAGGATCAACTGTTGTACACCAGGGAAATCATAAGTTCCAGGCAGTTCAAATTGGTATAAAGATTTATGGCAAGCTTAAGCTGTCTACAAGAATCTACCTAACCGTCCAAGCAAATTAGCGGTACATAAGAGTCACCGGAATTCAAGGTGGGCTGGATTTAAGTCTCTTGTGGGTACGAAGTGACTCGTGACTGATGACATGTTTGATCCTTCCTTCCAGCTCAGCCTTGGTCAGCTTTTACACCAACGTATTGTTTCACTCTTGGCATCTACAACTTGTACTTGTCATTCACCAAATATGTGAATATTTTACATTTTTTAAAATTGTCTACATTATAAATGAAGACAGGTTGTCAGTGCAAATAGTTTACGTCGGATTCCAAGCGCAAAACAAAAATGAGTAAGTGCTGTCAATTTCCTGTATTTTTCATGCAATTCTTGACCTCTTAGATCACGTCGGAGAACGTTGTCTTTTGTGTCTGTGCAAGAATTACTGCTATATTTTGTGTATTTCATTGCTCAGTGGAGTTATATAATTTGTTATTATTGTTAGTTGTGAAGTCATGTCCAACCCATTGCAACCCCATGGACAACATTCCTCCAGGCCTTCCTGTCCTCTACCATCCCCTGGAGTCCATTTAAGCTCATTCTTACTTCTTCAGTGACTCCATCCAGCAACCTTAATCTCTGTTATCCCCTTCTTCATTTGCCCTCAATCTTTCTCAGCATTAGGCTCTTCTCCAGTGAGGCCTTCCTTCTCATTAGGTGGCCAAAGGATCTGAGTTTCATCTTCAGGATCTGGCCTTCTAAAGAGCAGTCAGGGTTGATCTCCTCTAGGACTGACCGGTTTGTTTGCCTTGCAGTCCAAGGGACTCGTAGGAGTCTTCTCCAGCACCACAGTTCAAAGGCCTCAATTCTTTGGCTGTCAGCCTTCCTTATGGTCCAACTTTCACAACCATACATTGGAACTGGGAAAACCATAGCCTTGACTATACGCATTTTGTTGGCAGGGTGATGTCTCTGCTTTTTAGTATGCTGCCTAGCTTTGCCATAGCTTTCCTCCCCAGGAGCAAGTGTCTTTTAATTTCTTATCTATCTATCTATCTATCTATCTATCTATCTATCTATCTATCTATCTATCTATCTATCTATCTATCTATCTATCTATCTATCTATCTATCTATCTATCTATCTATCTCATTGATCCATCCA
Organism: Ahaetulla prasina; assembly: GCF_028640845.1. Classification (NCBI taxonomy): domain Eukaryota; kingdom Metazoa; phylum Chordata; class Lepidosauria; order Squamata; family Colubridae; genus Ahaetulla; species Ahaetulla prasina. The sequence continues at coordinate 133,697,879 of NC_080543.1, read as the reverse complement.
TCCATCTATTAACTATATCAACCACCTATCTATCTGTCTGTCTGTCTGTCTGTCTGTCTGTCTGTCTGTCTGTCTGTCTGTCTGTCTGTCTGTCTGTCTGTCTGTCTGTCTGTCTGTCTGTCTGTCTGTCTGTCTATCTATCTATCTATCTATCTATCTATCTATCTATCTATCTATCTATCTATCAGATTTAACTAAAATTAAAAGCCATCCAACTTTGTACAAGGCTGTTGTTCACAATGGAACAAGTAAGGGTTAAAATAGAAAGATATATCATGCAAACTAATTTCAGGTTGCTTCAGAATGCAAAACGCTTCTGGGAGGTTGCAAACATCAAGTTATTTTCTAAAGTTTTCATAAACCGGTGCTTATCACAGATTAATGAAAATATTAATATTTAATTCTTTTACAACTATTATCCATAATATTCCTTACCCCAAGCAGCTAGTGAATCTTGGGCATTACCATTGTGATGTCCCATTCATCATCTATGGAACTGCTTTGGAGACCTGCCTGATTGTTGTTTTTCTTTTTCTTTTTTGCAGCCTCATTTGATGGATGTTTTATCTTAGACATTGGCTTAAAGGCATGTTTGAATTTATTTGTGGACCATCCACCCTCTGGAGAAAAGAATAAACTATAATAGAGTTCACTTTGATCAGAAATCAGACTCAAGATTAAATGGGTTTAAAGAGTTTATTCATTAATATCGGAAAAACCTCCTGAGTTGGTGTCACAGCAAAGAAATAGACTATACCGGTAGCCATTTATCTATTTCACTTCTCCAAACAACATATACATTTTGAAACAGCAAGAGAATTCATCATATATACGTTCATTGCAATTTACTATGAGGGTTTTTTTTCCCCCCCTCCCAATTAATGTAAAGGCAATAAATCCCGTCTTCCTTTTAATTTCCTTGACATAAATCAAGGAAGTAGTCTGAAATCATGCATCTTTTGCCTTTGACATATCAAATCTGGTGTTCATTTTATTTGTACACTTTTAATTTTGTAGTGCTTTTCTTTTTTTTAATCTAATGCTATACAGCCATTCAGTGGTGGGATTCAGCCGGTTCGCACCTATTCGGGAGAACCGGTTGTTAACTTTCTAAGCAGTTTGGAGAACCAATTGTTAGAAGAAATCTTATTTTGTTTTTTTCCACTTTACAGGGCTAATCCTGTAAGGAAGGCAGGAAGGAAACATTCTGGTGGTGTTTCTAGCCTAATCTTTACTACCCTGCTTACAGAAACTGCCTCTCTGGTTAACCCTTATTACATTGTAATAGCTAAGGTGAAGCTCCCATCAATGTGAGTGACATTGAGTTGGCCACGCCAACACGGTCACATGACCACCGAGCCACGCCTATCCAGCTGGTCATTAGGGCAGAGAACTGGTTGTTAAATTATTTGAATCCCACCACTGGATTCAGCCTGCTATCAAGTACTTAGGAGGTAAGGGCCGGACAGCATAAGCAAATGAGAGTTAATAACTTAAAAGCCAGCCATCAACATACCAAACCATGATCTAAAAGACTATTTGCCACACAGAGAACAGCAATACTCTGCTGGAGAGAAGTTCCCTGAAGATTGGCTCCAGAAAGTTCAGAAGAGGAAACTTCTGGTTCCGGTGAGCGACCCAGATTGGATCCTGCAACATTATCCTGGGACACGTATATTTACCTTCATTCATGAGAAACAGAAAAGTTGTTAATTCAGGAAAGAGCCCTGTAAAACTCAGAAAGATTTGGGGATAAACAGTGAGATCAAATTCCTGTCCAGTTGACTGTTACATGTAGACATCTGGTTAGCCATCGTTAAAGGACAGATTATGTTGCCTTCAACTCACCTCCAGTGTCAATGGAGGCCATTTCAATTTTTATTTAGCTCTTCTACTTCCTACATTCAACTCAGGGGTGAAATGTTCCTGGTTCAGACCGGATCACCTGATCTAGTAGCGATGGCTACCGGTAGTGAAAATCCCTGTCCCCCTCCCATGCCCAGCTGAGCCATGCAATCATCAGAGGTTTGTTTTTTTCTTTTTAACTTTTAAAAGCATTTTTTCTTCGGCCGAAAAAAAATGCTTTTAAAAGTAAAAAAAAAGGCTCTGATGATCGTGCAGCTCAGCTGGGATCATCAGAGGCTTTTAAAAGCATTTTTCTACAACCTCATCGGCCGAAGAGGTTGTAAAAAATGCTTTTAAAAGGCTCCTCTGGCAATCCCAGCTGAGTTGCCTGATCATCAGAGGCTTTTATAAGCATTTTTTGCAACCTCTTCGTCCGAAGTTGGCTACACTCACCCAGTCACATTACCCACCACCACCAAGCCACTCCCACAGAACCGGTAGTAACAAACTTTACATTTCACCCCTGATTCAACTCTTACAAAGCTTCATGGCTCATCTGTGTGATCACGGTTGGGAATCTTCCCATCGTCTGTTGACTGTTTTAGGCTACTATGGTCCTACACCTTGCCCTCTGGTGGTTGGTTCTGATCTCCACTGCAATATTGGCTTGAGTTGCAGAAGCTGTCTTATGAATCCAGTTTACCACCCATATGAAAGCGCAGCAATGTTGTGTTTAAAATGTGAGATGAAATAGCATTTGTATGGTTGTCCCAAAGGTGCTTTTTTTCTGGAAGTAACTGGACTTCCTTGTTTTTTCCTTTTGAAGATGTTTCACTTCTCATCCAAGAAGCTTCTTCAGCTCTGACAGGTTAGTGGGGAATAGAAGGATTTACAGTATATTCCTTGCAGATCGCTGGTCATTTGCATCTTTTTTTAGAGGGTCTTTGAAGCACTTGGAGGTTTATCTGTATCTTCAGGGTCACCTGAGTAGCACTTCTGGTTCCTGTATTCTGCATTTTTTTTCCTCTGGAAATCCACTCCTATTGAAATACAGCTGAAATACAGTTCCATAGTCAACTGAATTAGTAGACTTAGATGAGAACCCCATCTTTAGCCTGTCCTACAGTTGACTATAAACCTGTATTATCTTCAGTCCAGGTGTCTATGGAAGTTCTCAATCATCTAGGTCAGGGGTCTTCAAACTTGGCTCTTTTAAGACTTGTGGACTTCAACTCCTAGAGTTCTTCAACCAGCTTTGCTACTGAGGAACTCTGGGAGTTGAAGTCCACAAGTCTTAAAAGAGCCAAGTTTGAAGACCCCTGATCTAGGTCATGGTTCTTCCAAAAATGCTTTTCCAAAAGGCAACTGGACTTTCTTGGCTTATTTGTTTCCCTCAGTTTTGCAGACTTTCATCATTAAACCACATTAATGGTTTTCTGGGCAAAACTATGGACATATTTTGTTACTAGTTTCCTTCAGTGTACTCTTCTACTCTCCAGCCTAGCCTAAAGCTATTTCTTAATGGTGCCTCATCCATGCATTAAACAGGCTTGACCTTATTATTATTATTATTATTTTCAGAATAAGTAAAAGCAAGTTAGACGTTGCTATTTAGCTGAGTAAACTCAAGGTTCTTCCCACGAAATCATACACAATCTGTGCCTAATATTCCATTTGAGATATCCCCTCAACTGAACAAAAAAATGAAATGCAAATCAAAGCTCTAAATAATAAGTGCTTTCCAATGACAGCTGACCAAATTGGAAATATATTCAATGAATGAATAGAATAGAATAGAATAGAATTTTATTGGCCAAGTGTGATTGGACACACAAGGAATTTGTCTTGGTGCATATGCTCTCAGTGTACATAAAAGAAAAGATACGTTCATCAAGGTACAACATTTACAACACAATTGATGGTCAATATATCAATATAAATCATAAGGATTGCCAGCAACAAGTTATAGTCATACATGACTATATGCAATATGCAAATATTTTATTTCATTCAGACTTTACATCTAGGTGTAGAGATAACACATCATTATGTGGGAACCTACAGTATAATCTGTGAAGAGCCTGTTACATTTTCTGCCAACAACTTCACAATCATGCCATTGTTTTTAACTTTAAATAAGGGCAAAGTGACATTTGCTTTTTGATGACATGTGCTAATTAGAAGCGTATAGTTGCCAGCGAAATTATTAGCCAGTCTTCTTTCAAACAAGACTGTTGTTAGTGAAACCATTGTTTAATGGTCATATAAGCTGAAAACAATTATCTAGTTATTTTCCTTTTAATTTGAAAGTCTTATTACAGGATCAGAAACTCTCTTATAAGGTAATTGCTTTTGAACTACTTGGCAACTTTAAATATAATTATGAAGTGATTTAAAAATATGGGATTACTCAATAGGCCATATGCTCTCCCATTTTATGCATCATTGGGTTTTGAAACAACTCAAAACTTTATCCCAATTCTTTGGAAAGTGGCAGGTGCTGTTTTACTTTCTGTTTTTACTGTGTGTATTTCAACTAGTGGCTGAAATACATGGATGGAAAGAACAAGTCAGGATACAGAATAATAATGTTGGAAGAGACCTTTGGGGGTGGGGTTCTTTTATTTGAACCCCCTGCTCCCTCAGGAGACCCTATACCACTCCAGACAAATGTTTGTCCAATCTCTTCTTAATAACCTCCAGTGATGGAGCGCCCACAATTTCTGAAGGCAAGTTGTTCCATTAATTAATTGCTGATCCAATTCTACAGAGGAATTATTGAGTCTGTCATTTGCACCTCTATAACTGTCTGGTTTGGTTCTGCAACCCAACAAGAAAAACACAGACTTCAGAGGATAATTAGAACTGCAGAAAAAATAATTGCTACCAACCTGCCTTCCATTGAGGACCTGTATACTGCACGAATCAAGAAGAGGGCCGTGAAAATACTTACAGACCCCTCGCATCCTGGATATAAACTGTTTCAACCCCTACCCTCAAAACGAGGCTATAGAGCACTGCACACCAGAACAACTAGACACAAGAACAGGTTTTCCCTGAAGGCCATCACTCTGCTAAACAAATAATTCCCTCAACACTGTCAGACTATTTACTGAATCTGCACTACTATTAATCTTCTCATAGTTCCCATCACCCATCTCTTTCCACTTATGACTGTATGACTATAACTTGTTCCTGGCAATCCTTATGATTATATTGATATATTGACCATCAATTGTGTTGTAAATGTTGGACCTTGATGAAGGTATCTTTTCTTTTATGTACACTGAGAGCATATGCACCAAGCCAAATTCCTTGTGTGTCCAATCACACTTGGCCAATAAAAAATTCTATTCTAATTGTACTTGCCATCAGGAAATTTCTCTTTACTTCTAGCTTGGATGTCTCCTTGATCATTTTCCATCAGTTAATTCTTGTCCTGCCTCAGGTACTTTGGAGAATTGGAAGACTGCTATTGTCGTGTCCCACCCCCCACTCCGACGAACGTGTCAAGGAAGTCCATGGCAAACTTGGCAACGAAGCCTCTGCAGCTTGCCAAGTCCCTTCGAGGTTTATCAGGCAGGCAGGTATCAGCAAACTAGATGAGATTTTGCTTGACTCAAAGTTGGAATGCCAAAAGCAGGTCCTTTATATAGGCTGTGGGGTGTGGCTCCATGACTCAGCATTTATCCAGGCCTGCCCCTCCCTTCCTTCTGCTGGCATCACCTCTCAGATCTCCAGAAGCGAGGATCCTCCCACTTTGAATTGTCTTCTGCTGTTTGAGAAAGGGAGGGGTCAGAAGGAGTAGGCCCGAGTAATTTCAATCCATGGCTGACTTCCTCTGACGGCTGAGCCAAAGGAACACAGGCCGTATGAGTGAGGTTTGTTTGTTCATTCCTGACATCCTGTCCGGGCATGGGGCCAGGGCCGGGCGCTGGAGGCATGACAGGCCATTCATCTTCATTATCAGACTCGGAGTCTGATAACAGGCCCGGTTGAAGACGGGAAGGGCCCAGCTGAGGAAAGGAGGGAGGACGAGTCACAACAGCTATCATGTCACCTCAGCTCTTCTCTTCATTAGATTAGACATGTCCAGTTCCTGCAACCGTTCATCACATGTTTCAGCCTCCAGCCCCTTAATCATCTTTGTTGCTCATCTTTGCACCCTTTTTAGAATCTCAACATCTATTTTATATTATGGCGAACCAAAACTGGATGAAGTTATCCATATATGAATCATTTGGACCAGATTTAGAATAACAGAGTTGAAAGGGACCTTGGAGGTCTTCTAATCCAACCCCCTGCTTAGGCAGGAAACCCTACACCACTTCAGATAAATGGATAGAATAGAATAGAATAGAATAGAATAGAATAGAATAGAATAGAATAGAATAGAATAGAATAGAATAGAATAGAATTTTTTATTGGCCAAGTGTGATTAGACACACAAGGAATTTGTCTTGGTGCATATGCTCTCAGTGCACATAAAGGAAAAGATACCTTCATCAAGGTACAACACAGAGATGGGTTTCAGCAGATTCTGACCAGTTCTGAAGAACTGGTAGTGGAAATTTTGAGTAGTTCGGAGAACCGATAGTAAAAATTCTGACTGGTCCCGTCCCCATCTATTCTCTGCCTCCCAAATCCCAGCTGATTGGGAGGAAATGGGGATTTTTGCAGTATCCTTCCCCTGGAGTGGGGAGTGAATGGAGATTTTACAGTATCCTTCCCCTGCCACGCCCACCAACCCACGCCCACCAACCCCTGCCACGCCCACCAACCCTGCCAAGCCACGCCCACAGAACTGGTGGTAAAAAAATTTGAAACCCACCACTGGTACAACATTTACAACACTTAATGATAGTCATAGGCTACAATTAAGCAATCAGGAAACATCTTCTTAAAAACTTCCAGTGTTTTAGTATTCACAATTTCTGGCGGCAAGTTGTTCTACTGATTAATTGATTAATTTCTTACAATCTGCTCTACCAAGTGAAGACACAATAGTGTAACCCATCTGAAGCTTGATATATTGATCTGTGAGGGTCCATATCCCATCAAGCTGTATGTTTGCATCACATCCTGATATTTTCTAATGACTCTATATTAAGGAGACATATACTGAAAAGGATGGGCCTTTCTCACAATGTTTTCTTGTTTTTAAACAACATTTTATTTTTTATCTCTGGAATAAATAAAACAACAACAACTCCTAGTTGCACACAGAACTCTTTGAATTAAAAAAATATGCTTTCAATTTTCCTGCGTAATGTGAGAATATCGAAGAACGAGGGCAGTGGTAAGAGGTAGACATGTCTCCATAAGTCCTCTAGGCTTATGGTTCTGCGTATCTTTAAAGCAGCGGTCACCAACCAGTGGTCCACTGGTGGTCTGTGAGAAAATTTCTGCGGTCCACAGAAAAATTATTTCCATTTTTTATATTGCACTAAATACTATTTATCTTTTTTAAAAATTCATATTAGTTGTCCTCGGGATTTAAAATTATGAATTTAGTGGTCCCTGGGGTCCGAAAGGTTGGTGACCCCTGCTTTAAAGATCAGAAGATCTTTGTAGCAAGGAAACAAAAATCAGCATTTTCCACATCTATGAACTGAAATAACAGAGAGAGAAAGCGAGGGAGGGAGGGAGGGAGGGAGGGGGAGAGAGAGGGAGAGGGAGGGAGGGAGAGGGAGAGGGAGGGAGGGAGAGAGAGAGGGAGAGGGAGGGGAGGGAGAGAGAGGGAGGGAGAGGGAGGGAGGGAGAGGGAGGGAGGGAGAGGAGGAGGGAGAGAGAGGAGAGGGAGCAAGGGAGGAGAGGAGAGGAGAGGAGAGGGAGGGAGGGAGAGGGAGGGAGGGAGAGAGAGGGGGGAGGGGGAGGGAGAGAGAGAAAGGAGGGAGGGAGAGAGGAGGGAGAGGAGGAGGGAGAGGGAGGGAGGGAGAGAGACAGAGAGGGAGAGGGAGCAATGGAGGGAGGGGGAGAGGGAAGGAAGGGAGCGGGAGGGAGGGAGGGAGGGAGAGGGAGAGGGAAGGAGGGAGGGAGGGACAGAGAGAGAAAGATCGCACACTGCACCAAATCTCTTACATCCTACAAGCAAAGTCAAAAGGAATTCTATTCCAAAAATACATAAAATACATCCCGGCGGTCCTTTTATGGATTGAGTTAGTAGGTGGTGCCAGCAGAAAAGCTAAAATGTGTTTATGCTTATAAAAATCTCTCCAATGACCTTTTCTGTCTATCTGCTGAATCTCAGCCTGATGAATAATTTTTCACGTGGCTTCTCCTTTTAGACCTTGAAGGTAGTGTAATGACAAGGGCACGAACTGAATTTGATTATAGATCATGCATCATCAACAGAAGCATTAATTAAGTTCAACCTGCAAAATCTTTAGACTTGGTGATGTTGAGAAAAGATGAAAGGATAAACTCTTGCGCAGCTACCAAAGAGGAGCATAGGAGTGGAATTGTAATGTAATGTTGGACAACTTTGACAATATGGAAGAAGAAGCGCACAGTATCAGATGGTTCGATGTAAAATTCTTCGCCTTAGTGCCAGGCAGATGTTTTGGAATAGCAAGATGTGTAATTCAAAGGGCCTCTGGTGGCTCAGCAGACTAAGTCTGTCTGTTATTAACACAGCTGCTTGCAATTACTGCAAGTTCAAGTCCCACCAGGCCCAAGGTTGACTCAGCCTTCCATCCTTTATAAGGTAGGTAAAATGAGGACCCAGATTGTTGGGGGCAATAAAAGTTGACTTTGTAATTAATATACAAATGGATGGAGACTATTGCTTAGCACAATGTAAGCCTCCCTGAGTCTTCGGAGAAGGGCGGGATATAAATTCAAATTTTTTAAAAAAATGCATCTGGAGGACCCTAGTTGAAAAATATGATTTGCTGTAGCATAGCTTTTTTTAAAAAATAAACTCCAGGGCCCTTCGTTGATAAGGAAAATATATGTCTCACACTCTTTTAGCCTTCAGGAAGTAAAATATGGCTATGCCAGCTGACATGAGGTCCTGAAGAAGGCGCCTGGAGGTGGTTAATAGACTGATAGAGAAGGCACCTCATCACTCTCCTCCAAACCCCTGTTGTTGTTTTTCACCTTGTTTTAATTTTTGTAATTTTAATTCACTTTTATACTTGTAACCGTTACTATATGCCACTTATCCTGATGTATGCTGCTCAGGGTTGCCTGAACTATGAGATGGATTGCAAATGAATTAGAAAGATTAGATAGATAGATAGATAGATAGATAGATAGATAGATAGATAGATAGATAGATAGATAGATAGATAGATAGATAGATAGATAGATAGATAGATGGATGGGTGGGGGTCTGGGTGTGGGTATGGATATGGATATGGATATGCATATGCATATGCATATGCATATGTAGGTAGGTAGGTAGGTAGGTAGATAAATATAGATATGGATAAATATGGAGAGATGAAGAGATGAGATAGATGGATAAATGAGATCAATGAGATAGATATAGATTTAGATGGAGGGAAAGATTGATAGATGGATACAGATGGATATAGATAGATAGATAGATAGATAGATAGATAGATAGATAGATAGATAGATAGATAGATAGATAGATAGATAGATAGATGAATGAGAGATATATAGATTTAGATGGATGGATGGATGGATGGAGAGAGAGAGAGAGAGAGAGAGAGATGAGATGAGATCAATGAGATATATAGATAGATTTAAATGGATGGATAGATAGATGGATAGATGGATACAGATAGATTAGATTAGATAGATAGATAGACAGACAGACAGACAGACAGACAGACAATAGATGGATAGATGGATAGATCAATTGATTGATTGATCAATCGATCGATAGATACTTCACTGATATTCAGGACCATGCTACTTTTGCATCTTTGTTTGTTTGTTTTGTCACGTTTCCTACAATAAGTGTTAAAAGCTTTGTCTTTTATCAATTTCTCAACGCTTTTGAAAGCCTTCTGAAATTTTAATTTAAGATACTGAATGAACCTATCGGCTGAACTGCAGCTATGACCATAGACCAAGAATACATTTGTTAATTTAGCATTTTAAATTGAGTCAGAGGGTAGAATAAATTCTATGAGAACAGGTTTGGCATGGAAGGGAATGATTCACCAAATGAATTGACTAATGAACAAAACAATAATTAAATATGATAAGAGCCACATTGGTGGACCAGTTGAAAGCCTGTGACAGCCGGCTTTTAATCAATTGTTGATTAATAGCCATTAATCTAGCTATTAGGCATGGAATTTAACAACTTTGTGGCATGGGGACTCAGAAGAAGGACAAACATAAATTGAAACATGCATTGAAATATTGCATGACCAACATTCCTTTGTGATGCTTCATCGTTTGGATATCTGAGAACATCTTAGCTTTAGATCAATCATTATTTTTCAACCAAACCTACTCCACGGGAGTTTCGTTGTGTGAGGAAAAAATAAACAAACAATGGAGAAAAGGTTTATTATTTATTTATTATTTATTTATTCAAATTTGTATACCGCCCTATCTCCCTAGGGACTCAGGGCGGTTCACAGGCAAATAAAAACATATCAATACAAAAAGTAAAATAACCATTAAAAACTTATTAAATATAGCCCGACAATTAAAACAGTATATATAATAAAACCCATTTAAAATTTACATTTAAAAACCTAGTCCAGTCCTGCGCAAACGAATAGATGTGTTTTAAGCTCGCGGCAGAAGGTTCGGAGGTCCAGAAGTTGACGAAGTCCTGGGGGGAGTTCGTTCCAGAGGGTGGGAGCCCCCACAGAGAAGGCCCTTCCCCTGGATGTCGCCAGACGACACTGCCTAGCCGATGGCACCCTGAGGAGTCCCTCTCTGTGAGAGCGCACGGGTCGATGAGAGGTTGATAGAGTTTAGGATGCTATCTTGGTTGCCTGGAGTGAGAATGAAAGATCAACTCACTAAAGTAGTAAATAAATAATATTCCATATAGAGAACAGTCTTAGACTTATTTCTAAGGTAATAAGAATCCACCACAATTGACTAAGTCTTTTGGATACCTTACTAAAGTTTCACCTTACTTGTGAAACTTAGTTGTTTTTTTTGTAAGAGAAAAAGTACACATAATCACTACATAGAAATGAATATTTATACTATGGGGTCCTTTGTGCGGTCTGAGTTTAGTTGTTTTCTTGCAGACATTTCATTACCAAACTAGGTAACTTCATCAGTGCTAGTAAGGGAGTAGGGTTTCCTCTTATTTTATACTAGCTGGATGCCTGTGCTTTGCTACGAAACTAGGTGCTCGGGCTTGATAAATTGACACTTGCAGCCTGAAACTTAATGTAGAATGTGTAACTCTGTAGCATCAGAGTGTGTTAATATAATGCAACTGGCAATTGGAACAGAGGGGGAACAGAATGTCCCAGCCCACAGCATCCATCGGTATTCATCTGGCTAGCATCCTGTCAGTGTGTGAGAGAGTTGAGGGGTGTTTGGAAACTCAAACTGCATTTGCTGTGTGAGCAAGAAGGAGACAGGAAGGAGGCTGGGTGTGGCTTAGCTCAACTGTTCTGTAGTAAAGCTGCTTGCCGCTGTGAAAACAAAACTGAAAGTGAAACTCCTCTCCTCTGCTTGTGTTTTGCATTTGGAACAGATTTCTTTTGAGATGGGAGGAGGAGTAGAACTCCTTAGCATCAGAGCGTGTTAATCATAATATAGGAAATACTAATGCTCTGATTTCAAAAAATTGTTTCTTAGTGAGCACCTAGAAGCCAAGAGGAATGTACATGGCAAATTTCAAGTTTGTAGGCTTTACGGTTCTGGAGATTTCGTGATTAATGTGTGAGTGGTTTTCACTTTTATATATATAGATACTCACTTTATATACCTGGGAATACATGCCATTCCCACCAACACTGAAAGGTAAAACCACATATATAAAGTGAAGTAAATCCATATCTGCATAGAGCAAAATTAGAGTGGAAATTGGTTCGCAAATGTGAGCACGCTCACTCGCTCGCTATGCTTGCGTGTGCCTCTTCCATGCATAAACCTTCTGCGCATGTGCAGAGCATCAAAAACAGGACATGATGACAACCGAGCAGGTGGGCGGAGCCTCCTGCCGTGGGCGCTACTGGATTGCATGATCCAAATAAAGCCGGCTGAATTTCACTACTGTTATAAGCGCTATGTGCTTAGAGCTCGAAGCATTGTTAGAGACCCAACACACCCACTTCACTGTCTGTTTTTGTTGCTTCCTTCTGGGAGGAGGCTCTGAAGTATCTATAGTAGGACTACTAGAATCTGTAACAGGAGGGGGTCAAGGAATTTTCCAAAGCACCTGAAGGCCAGACAAGGAATAATGGATGGAAATAATAATAATCAATAATAATAATCAATAATCAAGGAAAGATTCAACCTGGAAATGAGGAGAAATTTTCTGACAGTGAGAACAATCAACTTATGGAACTGAAGTTGCCTTCAGAAGTTGTGGGAGCTACATCACTGGAAGCTTTCAAGAAGAGGCTTGTCTGCCATCTGTCAGAAATGGAATAAGGTCTTCTTGGGCTGGGGGTGGGACTAGATGACCTACAAGGTCCTTTCTAACTCTGTTAATCTGTATCTGTATCAGCTTTGTTCCTTAGGCCATACGTCTTATCAATTTGCAAGATTCTTTTTTTTTTTTTGCCATGTATAATGTATACATTGGAACTAGATTGTGATGTTTCTTGGTGTCATACATGTGTGTTTGTGTGGGTATGTGCATAATGGTTATCTTTTGAGAGCTGAATGTAACAAAATTTCATTGGTATGCTGATTTGTACATTTAAAGTAACTCTAAAGTGGGACATACATCTAATGACTTAATTTTAATTTTTTTAAAAAAGCCTACCTTAAAATCCATGTTCTATGATGAGTTTGCTGCCAGCCCTCATAAGCCTCAACTTTATTTCAAGTTTATTTTTATGTACATTGAGAGCTTCTGCACCAGTGACAAATTCCTTCTGTGTCTAACCACATCTCACCAAATATTCTATTCTGTTCTGTTCTGTTCTGTTCTGTTCTGTTCTGTTCTGTTCTGTTCTGTTCTGTTCTGTTCTGTTCTGTTCTATTCTATTCTAATCGATTCTAATCAATTCTATTCTTTTCTATTTTTTAATTCCTATTGTATTCTGCATTCTATTCTATTCTTTAATTTCTATTCTATTCTATTCTATTCTACTCTACTCTACTCTATTCTACTCCTATTCTACTCCTATTCTATTCTATTCTATTCTTTAATTTCTATTCTATTCTATTCTATTCTATTCTATTCTATTCTATTCTATTCTATTCTATTCTTTAATTTCTATTCTATTCTATTCTATTCTACTCTACTCTACTCTATTCTATTCTATTCTATTCTATTCTAATCTATTCTTTAATTCCTATTCTATTCTATTCTCTATTCCGCATTCCATTCTATTCTGTATTGTTTAAATCTGTTGCCTAAGAAAGAGTGCAATTGTCCTACTAAATCAGCATTTCTCAACTATGGCAGCTTGAAGATATGTGAACTTCAACTCCAAGTATTCCCCAGCTAGCATGGTTTAACCAAGTCCCTTAAATCTTTCAGTCCTGAAAATACTTTTCTTGGTCTCGATTTCATGATGCTTAAAGCAAAGCCCAATGAGGCTAAGGAGATCATTATTTAAACACCTTAAAACTATGAATATTTCTTTAAATACTTAGATTTAAGACATGTATTAATTCACCTTATGCACTGGTGGAACGAGAACTAGACTTTATCGACTGAAATGAATAAAGCAAGAACAATTAAGAGACACGTGTGCAATTGATAATTTACACAGGCATCAAGCCCTCAGGCCTTACAGAAAATCTATTTCCAGATTGTTCATAAGCAGCTTTTCATTTTGTCCTGGCTGCAAATATTTTTAATAAACAAGTGTCACCTGTGAATGGCATTTTGCTAAGATCAGATGTAAGGGTAAATTTAATTATGTCCACAGATGGTAGAGCATAACTGATGGCATTAAAGTAATGTAAACTGGAAGTTATTATTTCTAAAAGTATGTCTTCTTTAGCAACAACTCCATCATGATTTCGGCTGCCGAAAAAATATTGTACTACAGTGACTTCTGCATGCCAGCAATGTTGTTGTTTTTTGTTTTTTGTTTTGGTTAATGCAAGATTTCATTTTAATAGCCAACCAAAATTTTGTTTCCCATTAAATAGGAAATTACTAAAATGGTGGTCAAATTACTAATTCAAAAGAGAGACATATATGTTGATAGGCAGATTTTACTCCGTCTAAGGTAAGATGCTCCTCTCTGTTTCAAGACCATTGAGCCAGCTCTCTCCAAAGATATTTCCATGGTCACGAAGCCAACCTGGCATCACAAAAAACTGTTACCTTCCCACGGAAGTGGTACCTATTTATCTACTTGCATTTGCATGCTTTTGAACTGCTAGGTTAACAAGAGTTGGAGGAAATAACAGGAGCCCAGCCCACTGGCTGGTAATCGGGTCTCAAACTGGGACTTCTGGCTTTTCAGCTGAAAATCCCAGGGTCTTAACCACTGAGCCACTGTGCCACCCAGTGTGCAATATACAGACCATGAAGAATCTATAACGCTAACTACTAAGTAGTAATTAACTATTGCCAGAATTTGTTTTTAAGTGATCTCATAAGTTTTCTCTCTTACTAGATCTAGACTGTATCATTATCTATTGATTTATGGACATTAATAGATGTAAGTCTCACATTATTAAACATTATCATTTCTGAATCTGATAAATATCCACTTTATTATATGAACTGAAAGGCAAATGAAGGAAGTTGAGCACGATGGCAGGGAAAGGTTTTTGTTTTTCATGATCATGATTTCTATTCTGTTCTGTTCTGTTCTGTTCCACTCTGTTCTGTTCTCTTCTATTCATTTTCTATATATTTTTTCTATTCTATTTCTATTATTTCTTTCTATTTCTATTCCATTCTTTAAAGGGTGAGTGGGAGGGTGGATCGTTGTATGTGTTAAAGAGTACAAAAATGGCTTAAACCAGGGGTGTCAAAGTCGATTTCATTGAGGGCTGCATCAGGATTGTGTTTCGCCTTGGGGGAACCTGGGGGGGCAGGGAGGGGGACAAGGCCACCTCGATGTCACTCATGTCAGCGGCACCTTTGGTGGCCCGAGTGCTCTGCCAATGAAAACGGGCTCTTGAGCTCTGTTTTTGGCTGCGACGGTCTCCTGCAACCCTTTGCCAGGAAAAATGGAACTCAGGAGAGACGCCTGCAGCCCTCCCGAATGCCGTTTTTGCTGGGTAGCCCCATAGGCCAGATCTAAGCCCCCTGCAGGCTGAATCCGGGGCCCCCGGGCCTTGAGTTTGACACCCCTGGCTTAAACAAATAAATAAACAAGATAATCAATCAATCAATAATAAATAATAAATAAACACCAGGCTTGAAATTCTGGGTTTAGAAAACTTAGAACTCCGCCGACTCCGACATGATTTGTGTTTAACACACAGAATCATCTATTGTAATATCCTTCCTGTAAAAGACTACTTCAGCTTCAATCGCAACAATACAAGAGCAAACAATAGATTTAAACTTAATGTCAACCGCTTCAATCTTGATTGCAGAAAATATGACTTTTGTAACAGAGTTGTTAATGCTTGGAATATACTACCTGACTCTGTGGTCTCTTCTCAAACTCCCAAAAGCTTTAACCAAAAACTGTCTACTATTGACCTCACTCCATTCCTAAGAGGACTATAAGGGGCATGCATAAGAGCACAAAAGTGCCTACCGTTCCTGTCCTATTGTTCCCTTCATTATAGTATTATATGCATACTTTTACTTATACTTTTACTTATATATCCTTTTTCTCTCATGATGTGTTATTGTTTATGTTGATGATTGTATATACTGTTGTGACAAAATAAAATAAAATAAAAATCAGCTATCTACCTTTAACTCAATTTAACCCAATATTTAAGATTCATAGCTGTGCCTCAGTATCCTAGAGGGAGTTTTTTTTTTCCTTCTGGATCATAATCAACTGTCAGTCAGGTTTTGGAGCTAGCTTTTATACCGAGATAGATCTGCCTGCTAAAGATCAGACCACTGCTATCAAAGGAATTATCCCTGGTTACTCGGCAATAAACTGTCAGCATAAAATGTTCTGAAGATAGCAAAATCATCAAACTTTGGGGACCCGATAGGATCTTTGTATTAGCTATTAATTTTCTTTTTAATTTATACTTATCACCCAAGAAAGGAATTTGGTTTGGTTGAAATGTTTGCAACACACAGTTTGATGGAAAGATGCTGATGTTCAATAACTGAACTGATTATTTAATTTAATTTGTTTTTTTTTTAATGTAGGCTGCTAGGACTTTGAATTAGAGACTTTGGGCATTAGAGAGAATAAGAAGGAACGAAAGATTACAGTTAAAGGAGAAGAACACTTAAAGTTGACTTCCTTAAATACAGAATTGAACAAAATGTCTTAACACTGATCATATTGAAGAGTTGTTTTTTTTTGAACAATGAAAAAGAGTTAATTTTAAGAGTGCCTCTATTGATAGATTGTGTATAACAGCGGTTCTCAACCTGTGGGTCAGGACCTCGTTGGGGGTCGAATGACGATTTGCCACCTAAGACCATCGGAAATATGGGAAGTATACTTGTGAGTCGAAGAATTGCGCTCCAATGGTTGACTCCACAAGCTAGCTGCAGGCTCTTCAAATCACTAGCCGAATTCGGCTTCAGTCGCGATGAATTAAAAAAGAGAGAAATCTTTGCTCTGATATCTCCCTCTCAAGCCAGCTGCAATCACTCCCAATCGCTAGCCTAATCTGGCTTCAGCTGCGATAAACTTAATAGGGGAGGAGTCTCCGCTTTAATGCCTCCGTCCTCAAGGCAATCGCAAGCGGTTCAGATCACCAGCCAATACGGCTTCAGGCGCAATAAATTCAAAACGAAAATAATTTTACGGTTGGGGTCGCCACATCATGGGGAATTGCATTAAAGGGGTCGCCACATCATGGGGAATTGTATTAAAGGGGTCGCAGCACTATAAAGGTTAAGAACCACTGGTGTATAATATAATGTATGTGAGGTATATGTATTATAATCAATGGTGGGATTCAAATAATTTAACAACAGGTTCTCTGTCCTTAATGGCTGGCTGGGTGTGGCCATGGTGGGTGTGGCCATGGTGGGTGTGGCCAGGAGGTGTGACAGGCAGCACTTGGCCTCCTGTACTCCCCTGGGAGCAAAAATGGGCCATGCGATGGGAGATGCGCTAACCCCCTGTGCCACTTTTTGGGCCTAGTAAATCACCCTGCAGACTCTTGGGAATGAAAACCGGCCGTGGAGAGTGTGCTGCACCCCCTGCACCCCTTTTGGGCCTAGGAGTCCTCCATGAAGCCTCCTGGGAGTGAAAACAGGCTGCGGGGGGCGGGCGCCACGTACCCCATGTCCCATTTTGGCCCTAGGAGGACACCCTGAACTTACCTGAGAGCCAAATTGGATGCGTGGGGACTCCTGGAAGGGGCGAGGTGTGAATGGGAGGAGCCAGCCAGCAATTTCCCCAAACCAGGCCTGAACCGTCTGAATCCCACCACTGATTATAATGTATCTGGAATGGAATGGAAGAGGAACATGTTTTCTGGAAAGAGAGACTGTTCTCGAAGTGGATTTAAAAATGACTGGCTACAGGAATGATCTGTAAAATTGCTACGAAGGACATAGAAAAGAAACCAGTTGTTAATAATTTCAAGTGGATATAGAAATAATCAAAAGAGAGAGACAATTTTCTTATATTGGATTTACAAAAGAGTAAATCCTAAAGTTTTGAAGATTTTTTTTGGAGAGGGAACCAGGAGAGAATGAAAAGAAATAAAGTTCTAAGATATTATTTAAAGGTACTAAAGGTCAAGATTTTGAAAAATAAAAGGGAGGGATATAAAGATGGTTTATTTGATCAAGGTTACAATAAATACATTTTATCTGAAATGTTTCAGAAGCTTTGTTTCTCTCTCCTGTAGAATTAATCTACTGCTAACGTGAAAGCTTAAACTGCCTAGGCCCCAAATTGCTCAAAATAGAGGCATTTACAGGGAAGAAGTGAAATAATGAAAATACTGTCGGATACAAGTGCCACCGTTTTGCAGGGACGCCTTGATCTAAAAAGAATAGAACGTGTCCCATGACAACATGAGACTCCTTTCCTTATTTTGGTGCAAGCTTTTGAATCTGGGGAGGTTTGTGGCCCAGTCAGAACTAAAACATTTCCACAACTATATGGCTGTTTCAACTTTTACTACTTTTTCTTTCATTGACACAATCTTGTGCTGGAGCTTCCATGCCAATCCATTTACAAGCAAACTTTGTGTGGTCCCATCCATTTGAAAACAAGAAGAAGGAGGAGGAGGAGGAGGAGGGGGAGGAGGAGGAGGACATACCTGTTGTGTCTGCGGGGCCCAAGCTGGGCTTCCTGGCAGAGAATGACTTGGAGAGTGAGGGGGAAGAGCCGATAGGGCTTCCCTCTGTAGAATCTTCCTCTCTGGCTCCGCTCCAGATTCCAGAAGCAGGCCAGGTGGAGAAGGAGGAGCTGACACGGCCTATTTCCCCTGACCCTTCCTTCCCCCTGGCAACGCCCCAAGAGCCAGCTGAGGAGGACCAATCGTGGCTAGATGCAAGGCAGCGACGCCAAGTGAAGCGTGCGCAGCAAAAGGAAGGAAGGGGCCGGCCCAGGAAGTGCTGAGTCACGGAGCCACACCCCACAGTGTATAAAAGTGGATGGAGCTGCCTTTGGGCTCCGTGGTGGACAAAGTCTGACTTTTGGAAACTTCAGCTGCTTTATTCAGGACTTGGCTTTTTGGACTTCTGTTTACTTCTGAGCTCTGGGTTGCTCCAGCAACAGACCGCAGTAGCATTGAAGAGATAAGGAGGACTTGGCAGGCCATCGTAGGTTCGTTGCCAGAGCTGATATCTGTAGCAAGAATAAATTGCTGGCAAATACAGTCGTCTCGTGTGTCTTCTAGGGGGTGGGGCAGAACAATACCTTTGCATTCCCAAACAACTAGACACAAAGATAGTTTTTCCCCTGTGCCATCGCTCTGCTAAACACCTAATTGCCACAGCACTGTTTTAGGCCTAAAGATATTTGCCCATGTAGTAGGCTGTATTGCTATCATCCTTCTTATCTTCTCATCCTTCTTATCTTCTCGTTTCTCATCATTTCTCTTCTCATCTTTCCTACTACCTTCTTCTATTCATATCTTATAATTAATGGTTGTAACTATGCTTTATGCTTTGTGATCTGTCACTTTTGTTGTTTGTATGAACACTGAGAGCTTATGCACTGGAGGCAAATTCTGTGTGTGTCCAATCACACTTGGCCAATAAAGAATTCTATTCTATTCTATTCTATTCTATTCTATTCTATTCTATTCTATTCTATTCTATTCCATTCTGTAGTACCACAGTTTGATTATTTTGTTGTCCAAATATGGAACTACTATTAGAATAGAATAGAATAGAATAGAGTAGAGTAGAGTAGAGTAGAGTAGAGTAGAGTAGAGTAGAGTAGAGTAGAGTAGAGTAGAGTAGAGTAGAATAACAGAGTTGGAAGGGACATTGGAGGTCTTCTAGTCCAACCCCCTGCTTAAGCAGGAAACCCTATACCATTTCAAACAAAGGTTATCCAATCTCTTCCTAAAAACTTACAGTTGGAGCATTCACAACATCTGGTTGTGATTAATTGGAACTGATTAATTGTTCTCACTGTCAGGAAATTTCTCTTCAGTTCTAGGTTGCTTCTCTCCTTGATTAGTTTCCACCCATTGCTTCTTGTCCTGCCCTTGGACAAGAAGCAGTGCTTTGGAGAATAACTTGACTCTCTCTTCTTGTGACAGCCCCTGAGATATTGAAAGACTGCTATCATGTCTCCCTAGTCCTTCTTTTCATCAAACTAGTCATACCCAATTCCAGCAACCGTTCTTCATAGGTTTTAGCCTCCAGTCTCCTAATCATCTTGGTTGCTCTTCTCTGCACTCTTTCTAGAGTTTCCACATCTTTTTTTTTTACATTGTGGCGACCAAAACTGGATGCAGGATTCCAAGGGTGGCCTTACTAAGTGGTATTACCATAAAGGGTGGCCTTACCATAAACTGGTATTAACACTTCATATGATCTTGATTCTATCCCTCTGTTTATGGAGCCTAGAACTATATTGGCTTTTTTGGCGGCGGCAGCACGTTGCTGGCTCATATTTAAATCAGGGGTGAAATGCTCCCAGATCGGACGGGATCGCGCGATCCGGTAGCGATGGCGGCTGCTGGTTCGGAGGATCAGTAGCAAAAATCCCTGGCCCCGCCCTCTCTGCCTCTGCTGAGCTGCACCATCTGCAGAGGTTTTTTTTTTTTTTTTACTTTTAAAGGCTGGTTTTGCTTCAGCCGAAACAGGCCTTCAAAAGTAAAAAAAAGCCTTTGAGGATCCAGCCCCTCAGCTGAGATCGGCAGCCTTTAAACTTAAAAATTAAAATTAAAATTAAAGGCTACTCTGGGGATCTCACCTGAGTTCCTCATCAGCAGAACCTTAAAAAACATGGACTCCAAGATCCCTCTCACAGTTACTACTATTGAGCAAGGTACCACATATACGGTACCTGTGCCTGTCCAACTGTGTTGTCCAACTTTTCATCATCGTTTTATAAACCAGCTGCCTAGTTCCAAACTGGAAAGGGACCAGCTATGTCTCAACACTTTTCTTCCCTTCTCACATCTGTTCCATTCATTACCACATTAATCTGCAGAGTCCAAAAATTCTCTTTGCGGTACTTCCTATTAAACTGCCAACGATTTTGACAAACACCTTTGATCAGGTTGCTCAACGAAAGTCCCCTCATGAAACCCTGTCATGAAACCCTATTCAGGAACAGAATAGAAATCACTTCACGCAATGCTGGGATTTTAACGGTTTCCATCCATTCCAAACCATCTCTATCAGGACTGGCATTTTTTAATATGTTCATAAATCATCTGCTTTTAGGGTGGTTTTTTTTTTTTTTTTTGGGGTTGGCATCATATCAAGATGCTTAAATTAAAAAGAAGCAGTAAAAAGTTCCAGGAAGATATTTCCTAGCCGGCATTAAAATTTTAAATGCGGTTCACTGTATGCAGTTAGTAACATACGTTACTAACGGGATACAGAATCCTTAATTACGCACATTTGGTGATGGGTTCAGTGGCTCAGACTGGTAAGACAGTCTGTTATTAACAACAGCTGCTTGCAATTACTGCAGGTTCAAGCCCCACCAGGCCCAAGGTTGACTCAGCCTTCCATCCTTTATAAGGTAGGTAAAATGAGGACCCAGATTGTTGGGGGCAATAAGTTGACTTTGTATATAATATACAAATGGATGAAGACTATTGCTTGACATAGTGTAAGCCACCCTGAGTCTTCGGAGAAGGGCGGGATATAAATGCAAATTAAAAAAAAAATCAGAAAAAAAAAATCATGAAGTCATTCTTTATGGGACACAAACTGATATGAGGGTGGGGGTAGGGAGACAATATCTATGGGGCAGATCCAGTGGTGGGATTCAAGAAATTTAACAACCAGTTCTCTGCCCTAATTATTTCTTCCAACAACCAATTTTCCAAACTGCTCAGAAAGCTAACAACTGGTTCTCTCGAAGTGGTGCGAACTGGCTGAATTCCACCATTGGACTAATCATTTGAAAGGGGATCAGAAATGAAGGTTGCAATATTAGAATGAATGAATTGGAAGGGACCTTGGAGATCTTCTAGTCCAGCCCTCTGCTCAAGCAGGAGATCCTATACTATTTCAAATAAGTGACGGTCAAGACTCTTCTTAAAAACATCCAGTGATAGAGCACCTACGATTTCTGGTGGCAAGCTGTTCCACCGGTTAATTGTTCTCACTGTTAGGAAGTTTCTCCTTAATTCCAAATTGCTTCTCTCTTTGATTAATTTCCAACCGTTTCCAACCTGCCGTCTGGTGCTTTGGAGAATAATTTGACCCCCCCCCCATCTTCTTTGTGGCAGCCCCTCAAATACTGGAATACTGCTATCATATCACCCCTATTTCTTCTTTTCTTTAGACTGGCGAAACCCAAATCCTGCAGCTCTTCTTCCTATGTTTTAATCTCCAAGATTTTGATCATCTTAGTTGCGCTTCTCTGAACTTTCTCCAAAGTCTTGTTTGAAGAAATATCCATCTGGGTTCAGTTCCAAGTGGGGAGAAAGACACTGGAAACATGGTGGCTGATTGCATGATTATTGCATCCAGTTTTGGTCGCCACGATGTAAAAAAGATGTTGAGACTCTAGAAAGAGTGCAGAGAAGAGCAACAAAGATGATTAGGGGACTGGAGGCTAAAACATATGAAGAACGGTTGCAGGAACTGGGTATGTCTAGTTTAACAAAAAGAAGGACTAGGGGAGACATGATAGCAGTGTTCCAATATCTCAGGGGTTGCCACAAAGAAGAGGGAGTCGGGCTGTTCTCCAAAACACCTGAGGGTAGAACAAGAAGCAATGGGTGGAAACTGATCAAAGAAAGAAGCAACTTAGAACTAAGGAGAAATTTCCTGACAGTTAGAACAATTAATAAGTGGAACAACTTGCCTGCAGAAGTTGTGAATGCTCCAACACTGGAAGTTTTTAAGAAAATGTTGGATTACCATCTGACTGAGATGGTGTAGGGTTTCCTGCCTGGGCAGGGGGTTGGACTAGAAGGCCTCCAAGGTCCCTTCCAACTCTGTTGTTATGTTATGTTATGATTGGAAAGTTTTTCTTTTCTTTTTCTTTTTCTTTTTTTGAACAAGTTTTTATTGGTTTTTTTATTTTCCTCCTCTACATACATACATGATTTATGACAGAGTATTGGCCGTATCACGTCTTACACAATTCAATATATTCAAATACATATTATTTAGTTACAATTTTTGCCAAAAATATTCTTTTGTCATAGTTTTTATTCATATCCTAATATTTCCTTGCTCGTTTCACTCAATCTCACCTTCTTTCGCCCTCAAATTCTAATTTCTCCATTTTTATTGGTACGCATTCTCTTTCATTCTTTTTTTTTTTAACTGTTTCAATTTTTATCCTAATATATTCAAATATGTTCGGGGTTGCCTTTCTTCCATTTCATCTTTTCCTTTTCACAGCAATCCTTTCGAAAGAAGGTTTTTTTAATGGTGGGCAGGATCAACGTGGCTTGAGATCCTGGGCAGAAAAGGGAAGAGATGCTGAGAGTCCCTGGGTTTTATACCCTCTCTAGCTTTGAACTTTCTGGGGCACAGGAAGACTATCCTGACTGGTTGCTGTCAGAAGTCGTAGCTAGCTTTTTAGGTTGTCTGTATGTTCCGTTTGGTTGAATCTTGCTGAGTGATGATGTAATGAAAGGGCTTTGGGCAATTCCTACTATGGCTCTGCCTGAAGGATGTAGATCTTCGTTATGTAGAATAGACTGGCCCAGGCCTTAATTGAGAAAGGTGGTGATGGTGGGGGCCTGAGTTTCTGCCTCCCTTTCAGGGAAAATATTCTGCCCTTTTAATATTTCCTAAAATATCTCATTTTCCAAGGAGAAGGGTAGGTGCTAAATTCCTACATCTTTTCTGCAGTATAGTGGCCAAAACTGGTTGTGGTATTCTAGGTGTGGTCTTACTAGGGTCTTATCTATTTTATATTTTTGTTAGAACATCCTTTTGTAATTTTTTGAAGGTTGCAATTCTAAAAGGGTATTATAATATAATTATAGGGGCCTCTGGTGGCTCAACAGACTAATGCAGTCTGTTATTAACAGCAGCTGCCTGCAATTACTGCAGGTTCAAGTCCCACCAGGCCCAAGGTTGACTCAGCCTTCCATCCTTTATAAGGTAGGTAAAATGAGGACCCAGATTGTTGAGGGCAATAAGTTGACTTTGTAATTAATATACAAATGGATGGAGACTATTGCTTAACACAATGTAAGCCGCCCTGAGTCTTCGGAGAAGGGCGGGATATAAATTCAAATAAAAAATAATAATAATAATGTTGAAGATGGGCAACCCAAAATGGTTTCTTTCCCAAGGAGAAATATCTTCCTCACTTCCCAAGGTGAAAGGGCATATCCACTGGTGGGATTCAGCCAGTTCAAGCCGGTTCGGGTGAACCGGTTGTTAAATTGCTGGCTGGCCCCTCCCCTCCCCACCCCACCTCCAGGAGTCCCCACATGCCACATTTTGGCTCCAAGTTAAGTGCAGGGAGGATTACTAGGCCTAAAATGGAGCACGGGAAGTGCGTCACGGCCCCCATGCGGATCGTTTTTGCTCCCTGGAAGCTGCAGGGAGGACTACTAGGCCCAAAATGGGGCGTTGGAGGATGCGTCGGCCCCCCCTGCAGCCCATCTTTGCTCCCAGGAGGCTGCAGGACACCGAGAGCTGCCTTTCGCAAATCAACGCCCACCATGGCCACGTCCCCCCAACTGGTCATTAGGGCAGGGAACCGGTTGTTGAATTATTTGAATCCCATCACTGGGCATATCACTGAGCAAATAAACCAACTTTCTCTTTCCTTCAGGGCAGACAAATGGAATAATTATGTCCTCCTCAAAGTAGTCCCATTCGACCCTCTACCTTTTCTGTGCTGACCCAGAAGCCCTTCCAAACTTTGCGTTTCAAGGCTTGGAGAAATATCGGTTCTTCCTAGAACTTATTACGGAGCCATGATAGGATTAAAGTATCTGATTATCTCTGAGATTGGAGAGTGACACCTTGCCAGTTAACACTAGCCGAGAGTGAAAATTCACCTTCGTGCTGTTGACTCCTATTCTACAGCAACTCCAGACAATATCCTGAAGAAATAATTGGGTAGGCTTGCTGTTTAAAAGAATTCATATGAACTACAAATGCCCCATCAAAGAAACAAGGATGAATTGACCAGTTTGTGTTATGTGTGATTTGCAAGACATTAAGTTGTTCACACATCTAAAGCCAGCTTCTTGAACCAATTGTTCCTTCCTGTTTTCTTGGCAGTTATGATTCTTTCTCATTTTATGGTTCATGTATTAATGTTCTATTCTGAGCGTCTATCTTCAAGGCTCTGTGCAAAAGCAAATTGTTCTCTCAAGCTGCTTTTTTCTTGTTTTGTTTTGTTTTGTTTTTATACCAAAACTTGTTATTTGATAAATTCAGTTACAAATTAGAAGAATGGCATGTTTTTCTTTTTTAAAAAAAGGTACAAAACAAGAGGTCTCATTATCTCTTCAAGCACCTTTTTAAGATCATGGTATTTATACCTCTGTTTTTCTGTAAGTAGTTCATAAAGTTTACTCTTGATAACTATATGAAATCACTGGTGGAATGCTGCCGGTTTAACAACTGGTTTGGTGAGTGCGTGCTTTTTGTGCATGTGTGCTTAAGGTGCTTGCACTGCAAATGGAGCATTTGGAAGCTCAGCTGCTTACGTTCCAAGTCAGCAACGGTAAGTAGAACAGCAAGGGGGCTGGGTGGGTAACTCAGCTGTGCCGCATGGTTGAGATGAGCTACAAAGCAGGAAATAAAGGACAGGATAGAGCAGGGGCGGATGGGCGGGACCAACTGAACTGACTGAATACCACCTCTGCATGAAATGTATAATAAAGTTATTGATCTTGTTAGAGTGAAGGCCAGCAACACAGCCAGTGTTGTGTCTGCACCCCCTGAGCCGGCCCTCCTGCCAGAAAGTGACTCAGAGCTGGGCCTGCTGCCAGAAAGTGACTTGGAAAGTGAGGGGGAAAGGCTGTCAGGACTTACCTCGGGAGCACCGGCTTCCCTGGCTCAGCTCCAGGAGCCAGAAGCAGGCCAGGTGGAAGAGATAACGAGGCCTCCGTCCCCTGATTCTTCCCCCCCAGGCCACGCCTGCAGACCCAGCTGACAGCAATCAGGCTTGGTTGGACCCTAGGTTTCATAGGCAGGAGAGAAGGAAACAACAGAAGCAGGGGAGGGGCAGGCCTAGGAAGTGCTGAGCCATGGAGCCACACCCCACAGGATATAAGAGGCAGCGAGAGCTGCTGTGTCTTTTTGTAACAGGCAAATCCACTATTATTGACTAAGAGCTGAAGTTTGTTCCTGGGTGACTCACCAGCGTCATGGAAGATAACAAAGGCTCTTGGCAGACACTGGCTATTCTGCTGCCAGAGCTGATAGTGCCGGCTAATTAAGCCATCACTTAGACGAAGGTGAAGGAGGACAGAACAGCCAGTGTGGTTTGTAGAGTGAATGGTCATTAAGATGGTGGCCATTGTCCATCTCATACTTTTATCAAAACTTGCTTCAGCGAGAGGAGAGAAGATCATGGAAACCACCCTTGATGCTTCAGTGCACATCAGCATAACAACTGTATTTTTAGCTGTTTCATTCTCTCTTTCCTACATATTCGAAACTTTCTGCCATGCCTGGGTGATCTGGGAGGGTCAGCTAAAGTTCACGTCTGACACCTGTAACACCCTCCCCATCATGCGGTATAAACTTTCCCTAAATACAAATGTTTGTGTGAATATAAGGAGAAGTATGAAGCTGTGTAAATTGGGTGGAAACAAATGCTTGCTCAATAAAGGATGTGTGAACACGCTTGCTCGCACACTGAAAAACATCTCGAGTCTCGTGTGCAATCATTGAAAACCAACAGTGGTTAATTAACTCTGGTGGCTCAGACTGCTAAGACAGTCTGTTATTAACAACAGCTGCTTGCAATTACTGCAGGTTCAAGTCCCACCAGGCCCAAGGTTGACTCAGCCTTCCATCCTTTATAAGGTAGGTAAAATGAGGACCCAGATTGTTGGGGGCAATAAGTTGACTTTGTATATAATATACAAATGGATGAAGACTATTGCTAACATAGTGTAAGCCGCCCTGAGTCTTCGGAGAAGGGCGGGATATAAATGCAAATTAAAAAAAAACAATGGAGGTCACTCATAACAGGTAAGATCTATCATCTGGCAATAAGAAAAAGAGAAAAAAAAACATGAGTTTGATCATGGAAACATGGCATAATCTTAAGAAAACATTTGCTTTCATGTGAGAAAATTTGCATGAGCAAATTCCTGACAATTAAAAGAACTTTACCAGTTATAGTAAAGATTGCATACGGTTCTTCACTGAAATGGAATCTTATTTTTTTGTGAAATAACTGATGCAAGGAACAGTTCACATCCGAAGTTGCAAGTTTATTGCACCATGTTAAACGCAGACCATCGAAGAAAAATAGGATTGCTGCCTTCTGTATGTTCTCAGACCCGATCCTATAAATATATGATTATCAGAAAAAGCAAACTTTTTCAAAAGGATATTATGAATTTTGTATTGCAGACAATTTATTTATTTATTTATTTATTTATTATTCATATTTGTATACCGCCCTATCTCCCGAAGGACTCAGGGCGGTTCACAGGCATATAAAACATTTATATACAAATTAAAATAATCATTAAAAAACTTATTCTAATGCCCAATTATTAAAAATAGAAATATAAATATTAAAACCAATTTAAAACCCCTAAAATTTAAAATCTAAGCCAGTCCTGCACAGATGAATAGATGTGTCTTGAGCTCGCGACGGAAGGTTCGGAGGTCCGGAAGTTGACGGAGTCCTGGGGGGAGTTCGTTCCAGAGGGTGGGAGCCCCCACAGAGAAGGCCCTTCCCCTGGGCGTCGCCAGACGACACTGCCTAGCTGACGGCACCCTGAGGAGTCCCTCTCTGTGAGAGCGCACGGGTCGGTGAGAGGTATTCGGTAGCAGTAGGCGGTCCCGTAAGTAACCCGGCCCTATGCCATGGAGCGCTTTGAAGGTGGTTACCAAAACCTTGAAGCGCACCCGGAAGGCCACAGGTAGCCAGTGCAGCCTGCACAGGATTGGTGTCATACGGGAGCCACGAGGGGCTCCCTCTATAACCCGCGCAGCCGCATTCTGAACTAACTGCAGCCTCCGGATGCCCTTCAAGGAGCCCCATGTAGAGAGCATTGCAGTAATCCAGGTGAGACGTCACGAGGCGTGAGTGACCGTGCATAGGGCATCCCGGTCAGAAAGGCGCAACTGGCGCACCAGGCGAACCTGGTAAAAGCTCTCCTGGAGACGGCCATCAAATGATCTTCAAAGACAGCCGTTCATCCAGGAGGACGCCCAGGTTGCGCACCTTCCATCGGGGCCAATGACTCGCCCCAACAGTCAGCCGAGGACTCAGCTGACTGTACCGAGATGCCGGCATCCACAGCCACTCTGTCTTGGAGGATTGAGCTTGAGCCTGTTTCTCCCCATCCAGACCCGTCGGCCTCAAGCACCGGGACAGCACTTGATAGCTTCGTTGGGGTGGCCCGGTGTGGAAAAGTACAGCTGGGTGTCATCAGCGACAGCTGGTACCTCACACGAAGCCACTGATGATCTCACCCAGCGGCTTCATATAGATGTTGAACAGAAGGGGCGAGAGGATCGACCCCTGCGGCACCCCACAAGTGAGGCGCCTCGGAGCCGACCTCTGCCCCCCTGTCAACACCGTCTGCGGCCGATCGGAGAGATAGGAGGAGAACCACCGATAAACGGTGCCTCCCACTCCCAATCCCCCCAACCGGCGCAGCAGGATACCATGATCTAATAGGTCTAATAGGACCAGGGCAGAGGAACATCCCCTATCCCTGGCCCTCCAGAGATCATCCACCAACGCGACCAAAGCCGTCTCAGTGCTGTAACCGGGCCGGAAGCCGGACTGGAACGGGTCTAGATAGACAGTTTCATCCAGGTGTAAGGGAAACTGATATGCCACCATACTCTCTACAACCTTCGCCGCAAAGCGAAGGTTGGAGACCGGACGATAATTACCTAAAACAGCCGGGTCCAGGGAAGGCTTCTTGAGGAGGGGTCTCACCACCGCCTCTTTCAAGGCGGCCGGGAAGACTCCCTCCACCAAGGAAGCGCTCGTAATTGCCTGGAGCCAGCCTCGTGTCACCTCCTGAGTGGCCAGCACCAACCAGGAGGGGCACGGGTCCAGTAAACACGTGGTGGCATTCAACCTACCCAACAACCTGTCCATGTCCTCGGGAGCCACAGGGTCAAACTCATCCCATAAAATGTCACCAAGACCACCCTCAGCCGTCTCACCCGCGTCACCGCAATTTTGGTCCAGACCATCCCGAAGCTGAACGATTTTATCGTATAGATAACCGTTAAACTCCTCAGCACGTCCCTGCAACGGGTCATCCCGCTCCCCCTGGTGTAGGAGGGAGCGAGTCACCCGAAACAGGGCGGCTGGGCGGTTATCTGCCGATGCAATGAGGGAGGAGGCGTAGCTACGCCTCGCTTCCCTCAATGCCACTAGGTAAGTCCTAGTATAGGACTTCACTAGTGTCCGATCAGCTTCCGAACGGCTAGACCTCCAGGAACTCTCTAGGCATCTTCTCCGGCGCTTCATCCCTCTCAGCTCCTCGGAGAACCAAGGAGCCGGTTGGGACCTGCGCCGGGTCAGAGGCCGCAAAGGCACGACACGGTCTAAGGCCCCCGCCGCGGCCCGTTCCCAGGCCGCAACAAGTTCCTCAGCCGAGCCGTGAGCCAGACCCTCAGGAAATGGCCCAAGCTCCGTCCGGAACCCCTCCGGGTCCATCAGGCGCCTGGGACGGAACCAACGTGTCGGCTCCGTCTCCCTGCGGTGGTGAATGGCGGTCAGAAAGTCCAGGCGAAGAAGAGAGTGATCTGACCATGACAAAGGTTCAGTGACTATTTCCTTCAAGTCCAGATCTCTCAACCACTGACCAGAGACAAAGATCAGGTCCAGAGTGCCACCCCCAATGTGAGTAGGGCCATCAACTACTTGGGTCAGGTCCAAGGCCGTCATGGAAGCCGTGAACTCCCGAGCTGCCGTCGATGACGAGCCGGAAGATGGCAAGTTAAAGTCCCCCATGACTAAAAGTCTGGGGGTCTCAACTGCCACCCCAGCCAGCACCTCCAGGAGCTCGGGCAGGGCAGCTGTCACGCAGCAAGGAGCCAATTACTGTATAACCGTCTCTGCCTCATTATTTTAAAGTCAAAATGACTGAAATTTAATAAGGATCTATGACTACATTTAACTTCAGTTTAGGATATACAGCAAAATTGTTTTATTGTGTAACTCAGTGATCTCTATACTGGTATTTGAGTATAACAAGACAGTGTAAAGTGGCAAACTTTTTCTCCTATATCAATAATTCGGTCCAAATGCTTGTTTCTAACAGTCTTCAGCCTGCATTTAAAATTTCCCATCATAACCTCGGGCTTCTGACATAGCATAATAGAGGAGCATTTTAATGGATGCTTCATAGACTAGTTGCTGTTAGCAAATGTGACTGAATAAATCAAATTGTGCTCAACTGTGTGAAGGAATGCCAGCTTTTTCTGGTAAACAGACTAAAGCTTTCAGACTACTGTAAATTGTTTGCAGGGATAGTCAATCTAAGAGGCTCAAAAGCTCTGATTAGGTTTGTTAAGGGAATTCTTTGTTTGGGAAAAGAATTTGGGACAAACTATAGAATTAGATAATTGGTAAGAACTTTGGGAAAGAATAGAATAGAATAGAATAGAATACCTTTAGGGGACACACATACACCTACCTACCTACCTACCTACCTACCTACCTACCTACCTACCTACCTACATAGAATAGAATAGAATAGAATAGAATAGAATAGAATAGAATAGAATAGAATAGAATAGAATAGAATTTTATTGGCCAAGTGTGACTGGACACACAAGGAATTTGTCTTGGTGCATATGCTCTCAGTGTACATAAAAGAAAAGATACGGTCATCAAAGTACAACATTTACAACACAAATGATGGTCAATATATCAATATAAATCATAAGGATTGCCAGCAACAAAGTTACAGTCATACAGTCATAAGTGGAAAGAGATTGGTGATGGGAACGATGAGAAGATTAATAGTAGTGCAGATTTAGTAAATAGTTTGACAATGTTGATGGAATTATTTGTTTAGCAGAGTGATGGCTTTCAGGAAAAAAACTATAGAAATTATAAATTGAGGATGGCAACTACCTATAAGGAAGCTCTGTATAAAATATTTTATAGGTGGCACTTATCACCGGTGACGTTAGCAAAAATATTTAAAAACATGTCTGACAAGTGTTGGAAATGTAATCAAATACCGGGCACATATTATCACATGTGGTGGACATGCCCAAAAGCAAATAAAAAATAAAAATGGATGAAAGTGCATATGTGGTTAGAAAAAATGTTAAGGCAGCATATAGATTATAAACCAGAACTGTTTTTATTAGGCATAATTAGCAGAAAAATATGATAAAGGGAATGTATATTTAATATTAGAGGTTTTGACAGCAGCAAGTATTGTATTTGCACAATACTGAAAAAAATGAGAACAAAAGAAGATGTAATCAAAACAAATATTAGACTGTGCAGAAATGTATAGATTAACACTGAAGATAAAACAGAGGTCTTCAAACTTGGTAGCTTTAAGAGTTGTGGCCTTCAAGTCCTATGCTGGTTGGAGAATTCTGGGTGTGTTGCGGTCCGCCAGCAGCCTGCAGACCTGGCAGTGGAGTCAGACAGTGAGGAGGCTGGGAAGGACGATGGGCCAGTCCTGGAGTCAGGGGAAGGCCTGGATGAGGGTTCTGCGTCGGAGGCAGAGATGGGGCCAGGGCCATCTGGAAGCGATGCATGAAATCTGGAGCCTCCAGAGGTAGACAGCAGAGAGGCAGAGGAACAGGAGGAGCCTGCTCCTAGTGCACGCATGCGAAGAGCTGCCAGAAGGCAAGAGCAGCTGAAGAAAAAAGGACAATTCGGGAGTAAGGCCAGAAGATGATTGGCCACTCCCATAAGGCTTAAAAGAGCAGCAATGAGCCGTTGGATTCTTTGTAGAAAAGCAACATTGAATTCCATTACTTCTTGTCAGGGTCTCTTGAACTTTGTGGGGGTTTTGCCAAAAAAAGCCTTTGGCAGGTTGCCAAAGACATCAAAGGTTGATGATAAGGCCACAATACTGTTTATTAATAATTTGTTTTGGACTAAACTGAGAATGGATTAATTCTCATCTGTTTTAATAAAATAAGTGTGTTCAGGCCTATATTGTGTTTGGTAATCACTACTTGGGCCTCGGTCACAACAGGGAGTTGAAGTCCACAAGTCTTAAAGGTGCCAAGTTTGAAGGCCTCTGAGATAAAAGAAAAAGAAGACACCGAATATTTTCGAACTTTGGACTCATTTTATCAATTGTTGGCTAATAAAGGTAGAAACTAGGAACTGAAAAAGCATTATGTAAATAAACTGAGCAAGCGCTTATTTGTATATAAAAAGAAAATATATAAATAAACTGGGGGAAAAAATAGGGAAGGAAACACTGCTATTAAACACACAAATATAACGAATAACCTGTTTGGATCGCTGAAAACTTCCCTGTCTAAAAATCAACAATCTTGGACTCCATCTGTTTGCTGGATAATAAGTGCATCCAGGATTATTAATTCACCCTTGTAAATGCAAATGCCAAAAGATCATGAGATGGAAAGAAAGTAAGAGAAACAGATAACGTTGTCTCCTTGCCACCAGTTATTCTTCATCCGGACATTCTTGCATGTCCCCGATCATGGAACTTCTGCTCTGAGGTTACACGTATTGCTTGTCTTCATGAATCGGATTTGAAGAATTCTATCCATGCCCATTGGCGGGGTGGGCAAAAAAAGAAGGATTGTTTACTCTAGAGAGCGTTGATGCCAGGAGGATATCCTAGG
Source organism: Ahaetulla prasina (assembly GCF_028640845.1). Taxonomy (NCBI): domain Eukaryota; kingdom Metazoa; phylum Chordata; class Lepidosauria; order Squamata; family Colubridae; genus Ahaetulla; species Ahaetulla prasina. Next base: position 133,665,250 of record NC_080543.1, on the reverse strand, counting down.
ATCCAAGCGATTATCCCGAAGTGCCAAACTGCTTATATTTTATTTTTCTTTTATTTTCTTCATACTATTCTCCCCACTCCCTTGCTCTGCATTTTGAAAACTTCTATGCTTGGGTCATGTTTTGTGTTTATTTAGTTTGCATATACTGTATAAAAATGAATAAATATGCTTCTCTCTCTCCCTCCCTCCCTCCCCCTCTCCTTCTCTCCCTCTTTCCATCTCTCCCTCTCCCCCCCTCTATCTATCTATCTATCTATCTATCTATCTATCTATCTATCTATCTATCTATCTATCTATCTATCTATCTATCTATCTATCTATCTATCTATCTATCTATCTATCATCTATCTATCATCTGTCTGTGTCTGTCATTATCTATCTATATCTCTATCTATCTATCTATCTATCTATCTATCTATCTATCATCTATCTATCTATCATCTGTCTGTGTCTGTCATATCTATCTATCTATCTATCTATCTATCTATCTATCTATCTATCTATCTATCTATCATCTATCTATCTATCATCTGTCTGTGTCTGTCATTATCTATCTATATCTATCTATCTATCTATCATCTGTCTGTGTCTGTCATATCTATCTATCTATCTATCTATCTATCTATTTATCTATCTATCTATCTATCTATCATCTATCTATCTATCATCTGTCTGTGTCTGTCATTATCTATCTATCTATCCCACTTTGCGTGATCGACTGGCACCAAAATCCCTGATTTATGAGCTTGTCCAGCTCCTTATCGATTTTTGGTTTTAGGGCAAAGGGACCTCCTCGCCTTAAGCCTAATGGGGCTACCTGGGGTCTAAGTTGAAGGAAATAGGGGTCCCTTGTACTTGCCCAGGCAGTCCTTGAAGACATCTTGAACTCGTTAAAGAGAATGTCTTTCAGGTTACAGTCACTTCTGTAGATGCCAGTCACTCCCATGCCCAGGGCACGAAACCAGTCTAGTCCCAACAGACTGGGCAGAGTTCCTTCGACGATCGTGATGGGCAGGGTCTTCTTGTGTGGACCGTACTCGACTCGGACGGAGGTGGTCCTCGAACAGGGATGCGATTCCCTGGTAGTCGTGGACTCGTAGTGTTGTGCTTGCAGGTGGCGCCGCGACGGACGGCAGCGACTTCGCCAAAGTGTCCCAGGACATGATGGTGATCGCTGATCCCGTGTCTACTTCAAGCCGCACCGCACTCTCTATTTTTGGCTTGGTGAAGATCTTCTTCTCCACTTTGGTCGAGGCGCGCCTATGACCACAGTTGTTTGGTTGAATCGCGCCTTTTTGTTTGAGCCAATCGCGGGTCGCCTTGCCGATTCCGGCCTGATTGGCCGATTTGAATTTTCGGAAGGTTGGGCCGCTCGACAAACTTGAGCTAGGTGCCCTTTCTTCCCACACCGCCGACATGTCGCGTCTTTAAACTTGCAGCGTTGGCGCTGGTGTTGACCCCGCAGCTTCCGTGATTCGCCTCGGTCCCTTTGTCGCTTTCGGTGCGGCAGACCCTTCCTCATCTTCACCGTCGGATTCGGTCTGAACCTCCTCCTGGTGCACCGGAGTTGCCTTCGCGCTCGCCTTTTGTGGGACCGGCTTCTGCAGTGTCTCTGCCGCTTGGGAGGACATTTCATGTGCTCTGGCTTCGTCCAGAGCGGTGGCCAGCGTTAGGTTGCTCTTTGCCAGCAGCCGTCGCCGCAAAGGGATGTCTTTGGCACCTCGGATGGGTTGCTCGAGGAGCACCTCGCCCAGGTCGGTATCCGCAGTCCTTGACGCTTTTCTTAGGGCGGCCATGTAATCACCGATGGTTCGCCTCCATCTGCCTTCGCCTCCGAATTCAAACCGCCGCACGTATTTGGACGGCGCAGCGCGTGGTTTTTAGTAAAGTCTGTAGAGTTGGCCATGACACCGACTGCAACGGCGTTGGCTCTGCCAGGGCTTCCGCGATGTCAATGACCTCCGGACCACAGTGGCTTAAGAAATAAGCCCTTTTGCGGTTATCTGGAACTCCTTGCAGTTCGTTGGCTTCTAGAAAGCTTTCGAAACGGGTCATATACGTTCCCCATTTCTCCTTAGCCGGGTCAAATGGTGCGGGCGGAGTGTAACTGGCCATCTCCGCTTTTCTGCCCTGAGTTTGCTGGGTTTGGGTCTATCGTGCTTCAGCTCGGTTCTGGTTCTCCTTAGCCTCGTATCCCATCCTCGTCGCCAATGTTAAGTTCGGGAAGTAATGAGGCTGGAGACCAGGGTAGTGACAACAGCTCTTTAATATAGGGTGAACCCAGCAACAGGCTGGGGAAAAACCTCTCCTTTTATACAGTTCTACTGGAGGCTTCGTCCAATCAGCAACGTGCTGATTTCCCGCTCAAATATTTAAAGGTACAAACATGAATACATAACACACAATACTGAAAAAAATGAGAAAACACCTACAAAAGAAGATGTAATCAAAACAAATATTAGACTGTGCAGAAATGGATAGATTAACACTGAAGATAAAACAGAGGTCTTCAAACTTGGTAGTTTTAAAGAGTTGTGGCCTTCAAGTCCTATGCTGGTTGGAGAATTCTGGGTGTGTTGCGGTCCGCCAGCAGCCTGCAGACCTGGCAGTGGAGTCAGACAGTGAGGAGGCTGGAAAGGACGATGGGCCAGTCCTGGAGTCAGGGGAAGGCCTGGATGAGGGTTCTGCGTCGGAGACAGAGATGGGGCCAGGGCCATCTGGAAGCGATGCACGAAATCTGGAGCCTCCAGAGGTGGACAGCAGAGAGGCAGAGGAACAGGAGGAGCCTGCTCCTAGTGCACGCATGCGAAGAGCTGCCAGAAGGCAAGAGCAGCTGAAGAAAAAAGGACAATTCGGGAGTAAGGCCAGAAGATGATTGGCCACTCCCATAAGGCTTAAAAGAGCAGCAATGAGCCGTTGGATTCTTTGTAGAAAAGCAACATTGAATTCCATTACTTCTTGTCAGGGTCTCTTGAACTTTGTGGGGGTTTTGCCAAAAAAAGCCTTTGGCAGGTTGCCAAAGACATCAAAGGTTGATGATAAGGCCACAATACTGTTTATTAATAATTTGTTTTGGACTAAGCTGAGAATGGATTAATTCTCATCTGTTTTAATAAAATAAGTGTGTTCAGGCCTATATTGTGTTTGGTAATCACTACTTGGGCCTCGGTCACAACAGGGAGTTGAAGTCCACAAGTCTTAAAGGTGCCAAGTTTGAAGGCCTCTGAGATAAAAGAAAAAGAAGACACCGAATATTTTCGAACTTTGGACTCATTTTATCAATTGTTGGCTAATAAAGGTAGAAACTAGGAACTGAAAAAGCATTATGTAAATAAACTGACCAAGCGCTTATTTGTATATAAAAAGAAAATATATAAATAAACTGGGGGAAAAAATAGGGAAGGAAACACTGCTATTAAACACACAAATATAACGAATAACCTGTTTGGATCGCTGAAAACTTCCCTGTCTAAAAATCAACAATCTTGGACTCCATCTGTTTGCTGGATAATAAGTGCATCCAGGATTATTAATTCACCCTTGTAAATGCAAATGCCAAAAGATCATGAGATGGAAAGAAAGTAAGAGAAACAGATAACATTGTCTCCTTGCCACCAGTTAATCTTCATCCGGACATTCTTGCATGTCCCCGATCATGGAACTTCTGCTCTGAGGTTACATATCTATCTATCTATCATCTATCTATCATCTGTCTGTGTCTGTCATTATCTATCTATCTATCTATCTATCTATCTATCTATCATCTATCTATCATCTATCTATCATCTGTCTGTGTCTGTCATAATCTATCTATCTATATCTATCTATCTATCTATCTATCATCTATCTATCTATCTATCTATCTATCTATCTATCTATCTATCTATCTATCATCTATCTATCTATCTATCTATCTATCTATCTATCTATCTATCTATCTCATCTGTCTGTCTGTGTTTGTCATTATCTATATCTATTTATCTATCCATCCATCCATCCTCTATCTATCTATCTATCTATCTATCTATCTATCTATCTATCATCTATCTATCTATCTATCTATCTATCTATCTATCTATCTATCTATCTATCTATCTATCTCATCTGTCTGTCTGTGTTTGTCATTATCTATATCTATTTATCTATCTATCCATCCATCCATCCTCTATCTATCTATCTATCTATCTATCTATCTATCTATCTATCTATCTATCTATCTATCTATCTATCTATCTATCTATCTATCTATCTATCTATCTATCTATCTATCTATCTATCTCATCTGTCTGTCTGTGTTTGTCATTATCTATATCTATTTATCTATCCATCCATCCATCCTCTATCTATCTATCTATCTATCTATCTATCTATCTATCTATCTATCTATCTATCTATCTATCTATCATCTATATCTATCTATCTATCTATCATCTATCTATCATCTGTCTGTGTCTGTGACTGTCATAATCTATCTATCATCTATCTATCTATCTATCTATCTATCTATCTATCTATCTCATCTGTCTGTCTGTGTTTGTCATTATCTATATCTATTTATCTATCCATCCATCCATCCTCTATCTATCTATCTATCTATCTATCTATCTATCTATCTATCTATCTATCTATCTATCTATCTATCATCGTCCTTTTGTAATTAAATTGTTTCCAAATCTTTGCGGTAAGATTTATCTAAACCAGAAAGTCAAATCACTTGTAGCATAATTTTAAAACCCGTGTAACAGAGAGCAAAGTGAAGAGTTACAGGGACCACTTTAGAAGCAGACAAAGCAACTTTGCAAACAAGTTTTACCTTACTATGTAAAACACTACTTCACTGAAATAGTATAGATTTGTTTTCAAATTCTGGGAACATTTAATTAAGTGGAACCCTGGGTTGATGCTACCAGGAATGAAGAGGTCATCTAACTTCACTTTCTACCCCCCTTCATTGAGTTACAGTTCTCTCTACCAGTCTTGAAGCCTTCAGAATTACATCAATCTAAAGTGTTCCAAACCTTTGCCAAATTCATTGTCAGATGAAGGAGCATTTTTTGGATTGATTTATCATGTACTTTTCCTTCAGGAACTAAGGTAACAGTCATAAATGCTCTTCACAATCCCACAGTAAGTGTAACTGAGGATGAGCTAAGACAACAGTGTCAAACTCACAGCCCGCAGGCCAATGTGTCATGTGCCAGATTTGGCGGCCTTGTCCCCAACCGGTTTAACAAAGGGGGAAAAAGTCTCGATACTGACTAGGTGACTAATTAGCCTGACTAGATGACTCAGTGCAGTGGTGAAATTCAAATTTTTTTACTACTGGTTCTGTGGGCATGGCTTGGTGGGGCATGGCAGGGGAAGGATACTGCAAAATCTCCATTTCCATTCCACTCCTGAGGGAAGTATATTGCAAAAGCTCCATTCCTACCCCACTCTGGGGTCAGCCAGAGGTAGTGTTTTCCAGTTCTCTGAACTACTCAAAATTTACACTACCGGTTCTCCAAACTACTCAAAATTTCTGCTACCGGTTCTCCAGAACCTGCTGGATTTTACTCTTGGCTCAGTGGCTAAGATACTGAGCTTGTCGATCAGAAAGGTCGGCAGTTTGGCGGTTCGAATCCTTAGTACATCTCTCCGGGTTGGACTAGATGACCTCCAAGGTCCCTTCCAACTCTGTTACACAAATCATGTGACGTGACGCCACCGTGACAACGTGAGTTTGACAACCCTGGGCTAAGGCCTTTCACATCTGAAGAGGGGTGGACTAGAATCTCTATTCCTGATCCAGCCCCTTTCAATGCTACACTGGCTCTTAGACTACAGAGCAAGGTTAAGGAGAGAGAAAAAAGATTGGAGGAACCAGCTACTTTTGTTTTCTTCCTCACCTATCAAATGTCACCAGCTGATGAAAAAGCATCTGTCAGTCAGTTTCGTTAATGTGAGATGGAGCCAGGCCTGGGGAAGAGTCATATTTTTGACAGACAGGTAGACTAGCTATCTGTAAAGCTCACACTGGCTTTTGCAGAAGTCTTTTGCATGAGAGTGCATTCAAAGGAAGCTTAACTATCAGCTGCCTGTTTTAGGATGTACTGTAGATGTATTCCTTTTCTGAAAAAGTGCTAATCTGCTGTTAAAACTGTTGGAAGAAACGTCCTTCAGTTCCAAGTGCGGAGAAAGACACTGGAAACATGGTGGCTGTTTGGAAAGATGGTGTCGTGTCCCCCTCCCCCTCCGACGACCGGGTCTAGGAAGTCTGTATCAAGTGTGGCAACGAAGCCTCTTCAGTTTTGCCAAATTCCTTCCAGGTTTCTCAGGGCAGGCAGGAGTCCAAGTTGTGACTTCAGCAAACTAGATGAGACTTTGCTTGACTCAAGGTTGGAATGCCAAAAGCAGGTCCTTTATATAGGCCGTGGGGTGTGGCTCCATGACTCAGCATTTATCCAGGCCTGCCCCTCCCTTCTTTCTGCTGGCATCGCCTCTCAGATCTCCGGAAGCGAGAATCCTCCCACTTTGAATTGTCTTCTGCTGTTTGAGAAAGGGAGGGGTCAGAAGGAGTAGGCCTGAGTAATTCCAATCCGTGGCTGACTTCCTCTGATGGCTGAACCAAAGGAACACATGCCATATGAGTGAGGTTTGTTTGTTCATTCCTGACATCCTGTCCGGGCATGGGGCCAGGGCCGGGGGCTGGAGGCATGGCAGGCCGTTCATCTTCATTATCAGACTCGGAGTCTGATAGCAGGCCTGGGTGTAGATGGGAGGGGCACGGCTGAGGAGAGGAGGGAGGACGAGGCACAACAGATGGTTTTTAATGGACAGGATCACCTGCCTTGAAGATCTTGGGTGAAGAGGGGAAAAAAAAGGGAAGAGATTCTGAGAGTGCCTGAGTTTTATACCCTCTCTTGGCTTTTGAATCTGAGCTTGTATTCTGATTGGTTGTCAGAATCCCATGGGGCCATGCAAGGGTAGCTCTGTAGGCTGTCCCTGAGTCCCAAGCTTGGTTGAGCCTTGGTGGGTGATGTAATCTTCCCAGGTGCCATGTCGTGAGATGGGTAGAGTGCTAATTCTATCATGTCCTAAGGGCCGTGTCTTAATCTCATCACGCTGGAGCTGAAGGTCTTTTGTGTTGTAGATAAGATGTATTTGGTCTTTCTGGGTCTATTAACACAGATGGGGGCCACTTTCCAAGAGCATGTTTCTCCTCTTCTCATCCAGGAAGGTAAAATATTCTGTCTTTTTAATATTTCCTAGAATATTTCATTTTATTAGGAGAGGGGTAGATGCTAACTTCCTACAAAACAAAACAGCCCCTGACAAGTCACTGCTGGCAGTCCATTGTTAAGCTTATCCAGGTCAGGGATCAGCTCAAAAACCTGGCCAGCAGAAGGAGAAGAGATGGATTCAAAAGAAAGGTGCTCTCCCATTGCACAAAAGTAGAAGGACTCTGGAATGACCGAGATACACATCCAAATAAACCCAATAAGATAATCCGAAGGTGCTTTTTCAAAAGGCAACTGGACTTTCTTTGTTTTTCCTTGAAGATGTTTCACTTCTCATCCAAGCAGCTTCTTCAGTTCTCACTGAATGGTCAGAATGGAAAGATTTCAAAGCACCTGAGGGTAGAACAAGAAGCAATGGGTAGAAACTGATCAAGGAAAGAAGCAACTTAGAACTAAGGAGAAATTTCCTGACAGTTCGAACAATTAATAAGTGGAACGACTTGTCTGCAGAATTTGTGAATGCTCCAACACTGGAAATTTTTAAGAAAATGTTGGATAACCATCTGCCTGAGATGGTGTAGGGTTTCCTGCCTGGGCAGGGGGTTGGACTAGAAGGCCTCCAAGGTCCCTTCCAACTCTGTTGTTATATATTATATTTATATTCCTTGCAGTCATCTGGTCGTTAGCACTCCTTCTGGGAGTCATTGAGACTACTTGGAGGTTTATCTTTGTCCTGAATAGGGCAAATGAGCATAGAACCTTCTTGGGACTGCTGTTGTGGACAGGAGATTGATGGTGTCACTCAGAAAGAACGCTAACTACCGCTTGACTGCAAGGAATATAAATCCGCCAATCTCCACCATTCATTCCACAACTGAAGAAGCTTCTTGGATGAGAAGTGATACATCTTCAAGGAAAAACAAAGAAAACCCAGTTGACTTTTGAACAAGCACCATGACCCGGATGTCCCAAAGATGCTTTTTTTTCAAGAGGCAACTGGACTTTCTGGGTTGTTTTTTTTTCTTTCTTTGAAGATGTTTCAGTTCTCATCCAAGTAGCTTCTTCAGCTCTGACTGGACGGTGGGCAATGGAAGGATTTGCATTCCTTACAGACGGCTGGTCATTCAGCAAATCATTAATGCCACCTGGAGGTTTAACGGTGTCATCAGGGACACCTGAGTAATGCAAATGGGTGTGGAGCCTTCTTGAAACTGTTGTAGACCAGGGGTCTCCAACCTTGGCCACTTTAAGCCTGGAGGACTTCAACTCCCAGAATTCCTTAGCCAGCTTTGCTGGGAGTTGAAGTCCTCTAGGCCAGGGGTCTCCAACCTTGATCTCTTTAAGACTTGTGGATTTCAACTCCCAGAGTCCCTGGGAGCAAAGCTGGCTGAGGAAGTCCACAAGTCTTAAAGGGACCAAGGTTGGAGACCAAGTTTATTTATTTATTTATTTATTTATTTATTTATTTATTTATTTATTCATTCACATTTTTATACCGCCCTTCTCCGAAGACTCAGTGCGGTGTACAGCAAGTAAAATGACAATAATCCAAAAACCATTTAAAATACCATAAGAAAATTAAAAATCTAATTAAACTGCTGGATACTTAAAACTATTAGGTAAAAAATACAAAAGTAAAAACCCTGTTAAGAAACCTGCTAAAATCCCCAAATATTAAAATCAATCAATTAGGCCAGCCCCTCTTGGTGAAAAAAGAAAGTCTTGAGCTCGCGTTTAAAGGTCTGAAGATCAGGGAGAAGGCGGTCCCCCACCGGCAGCTCGTTCCACAGAGCCGGGGCCCCCACGGAGAACGCTCTTCCCCTGGGGGTCGCCAGCCGACATTGGTTGTCCGACGGCACCCTAAGGAGGCCTTCCCTGTGAGAGCGCACTGGAGACAGATGATGTTGTATCTCTCCCCCTTGAGAGAGGGCTGTTCAATTTTGACATAGATGGCCTCTTTGACCCCCTTTCAAACTAGGGGTCCTCTCTGTCCGAAATGTGGATTTTGCTGTCTTCAAAAGAGTGGCCTTTGTCTTTTAAATGCAGATGGACTGCTGAATCTACTCCTGACGGGTTTGTTCTCCTAGGTTGAGAAGCAAAACGTCTTCAAAGAAAAACCAGGAAGTCCAGTTGCCTCTTGAAAAAAGCACCTTTGGGACAACCATTGACCTGGGTGCCTGAGAATCTCCACAGATTAATAGGGTGATCCCGTAGACCAGGGGTGTCAAACTTGATTTCGTTGAGGGCTCCATCAGGGTTGTTTTTTTACTTCGAGGGAGGCAGGAAGGGGCGTAGTCAGGTGGGCATGGCCAGCTCGATGTCACTCATGTTTGGGGCACCAGGCGGCCTCCCCAGCTCCATATTCAACTGGGACGGCCTGCAGCACTCTGCCAGCAAAAACAGGTGTGGCCACCTGAGCTACATTTTTGCAGGAGACCATTGCAGCTGAAAACGGAGGGGGGGTGACCGCATGTACCCCCCCCCCGAGCTCTGTTTTTGCTGGCAGAGGCACAGCAAGCCAATCCTACTCTGTTTCCAGGGTGACCCCAGGGACCAGATCTAACCACCCCGCAGGCTTGTGGGCCTTGAGTTTGCCACCCTTGCCATAGACTAATAGAGGTTACCCTGCAGGATTAGAACACCAATAGAACAATTAATGAATTAGTGAATTCTATCTAGAGGGATGCGGTGGTTCAGGGGCTAAGATGGTGAGCTTGTTGATCAAAAGGTCGGAAGTTCAGCGGTTCGAATCCCTAGTGCCGCGTAATGGGGTGAGCTCCCATTACTTGTCCCAGCTTCTGCCAACCTAGCAGTTCGAAAGCACATAAAAAATGCAAGTAAAAAAAAATAGGGACCACTTTTAGTGGGAAGGTAACAGCGCTCCGTGCGCCTTTGGCATTGAGTCATGCCGGCCACATGACCACGAAGACCTCTTCGGACAGCGCTGGCTCTTCAGCTTTGAAATGGAGATGAGCACCGCCCCCTAGAGTCAGGAACGACTCGCACATATGTTTGAGGGGAACCTTTACCTTTACCTTACCTAGAGTTGCAAATGACATGCCTGGTTTCCTGCTTGAGGAAGAAAGCAGAATAGTTAAGGATAATTACAGATACTGGCTGCGCATTAAATAAAGTCAACCTCCTGAGGAAGCAGAGAAAGTGACTGATGGGACTTGTCTGTTGTCACGACACGTCTGCCCTAGTTAGGTGCAAGTTAGAACTGCCTCCCTATACAGCTCTGCTAAAGAACAGACATCGTCCTTGATTAATTCGAGGCAGATAATTAAGTAGAATCCTCGCATTGACTTACATGCTCATTTTGGCTGAGAAAAAGCAAGGAAGCAATTAAGGGGTAGCTGTCATATTCGCCAGCTGACCTGGTCTTTGTCCAAACTTCTGCCGTGAAGATGATGAGTCATTAAGGAGGTGAAGCACATCCATTTTCTCAGTCCCACCAAGCAAGGGAGAGGTGAGCGAGCAGGACAAAACAATACTACAAATATTAGAGCCACCAAATTTGGTCACCACACTATAAAAAAAGATGTTGAGACTCTAGAAAAAGCACAGAGGAGAGCAACCAGGATGATTAGGGGACTGGAGACTAAAACATATGAAGAACAGTTACGTGAACTGGGCACGGCTAGTCTAGTGAAGAGAAGGACTAGGGGAGACATGATAGCCGTCTTCCAATACTTGAGGGGCTGCCACAGAGAGGAAGGGGGTCAAGCTGTTTTCCAAAGCACCTGAAGGCCAGACAAGGAATTTATTTTTATTTTTTATTTATTTATTTATTTATTTGTCACAACATTATATATAAACACATATCATGAAAGAAAACAATAGGACAGGAACGGTAGGCACTTTTGTGCTCTTATGCACGCCCCTTATAGTCCTCTTAGGAATGGGGTGAGGTCAGTGGTAGACAGTTTTTGGTTAAAGATTTTGGGAGTTTGAGAAGAGACCACAGAGTCAGGTAGTGTGTTCCAAGCGTTAACAACTCTGTTACAAAAGTCATATTTTCTGCAATCAAGATTGAAGCGGTTAACATTAAGTTTGAATCTATTGTTTGTTCTTGTATTATTGCGATTGAAGCTGAAGTAGTCTTCAACAGGAAGGACATTGCAATAGATGATTCTGTGTGTTAAACACAGGTCTTGTTGGAGTCGGCGGAGTTCTAAATTTTCTAATCCCAGGATTTCCAGTCTGGTGGTATAAGGTATTTTATTGTTTACAGAGGAGTGGAGGACTCTTCTTGTAAAATATTTCTGGACTCGTTCAATTGTATTAATGTCAGAGATGTGATATGGGTTCCAGACAGGTGAGCTGTATTCAAGAATAGGTCTAGCAAATGTTTTGTATGCTCTGGTTAGTAGTGTAGAGTTTTTGGAAAAGAATAATGGAAAAGAATAATGGATAAAAAATGACCAAGGAGAGATTCAACCTAGAAATGAGGAGGAACTTTCTGACAGTGAGAACAATCAACCAAGGAAACAGAAGTGGCCTTCGGAAGTTGTGGGAGCTTCATCACTTGAGACTTTCAAGAAAATATTGGACTGCCATTTGTCAGAAATGGTGTAGGGTCTCCTGCTTGAGGGGGGTGGGGTTGGACTAGATGACCTACGAGGTCCCTTCCAACTCTGTTAATCTGTTAAATATCTTGGCTGCCAAAGTTCAGCAAATTCTGTTGTGCCATGTGTGAATATTCTCTATCCAGCATCACTGTAGGTGGATGGTTAAAAACTCTATGCCATCTACTGGAGAAGGACTCAGATAGGATTTGGGTCTTCCTTCCTATGCAGGTTGTATGAAGAACCAACATTCGGGACTATAATTCCCCTATAAATTATAATGTTTGCTTGAATCCCCTCAAACTATTGCTTATTCCCAGAATTTAGATGTCTCTTCTGCTTAGAATCAGCAAACCAAACCAAATCCGAGGGGTCACTGAATTCAAAGTGGTGCCAGCAAATTTGTTGGCAGCAAATGAGAATCCCAGACAAAACAAGCTAAGCAAATTCAACCTAGTTACTCTCCAGGTAGCAGAGTACCCATTTTTTTTTAATTTTGCAGTCAAGAAAATTAGATTGCTATTTCCATGAAGTCATTTGAAGCTGGAGGTATCTCAAGGAACCTCTTTCCTTTTATCTACCATTTGACCTAAGAGGAATGCAGAATCTGACTGAGTTCTCATCAAGATGGCAATTCAGTTTAAATCCATTTACCTCAGGCACACCTCTAATTTATCAGACAATTGTTAAGTTGATATTGTGCTGTAGTTGAATACAATCTAATAATAATAGATACTATTAGATGCACCTCTGAGTAAGCAAAGCAATGTCTGTCTGCCTGCCTGCCTGCCTGCCTGTCTGTCTGTCTGTCTGTCTGTCTATCTATCATCTATTATCTATTCTATCTATCTTCTATCATCCATCCTTCCTTCCTTCTTTCCATCCGTCCGTCCGTCCATCCATCCATCCATCCATCCATCCATCCATCCATCTCTCTCTCTCTCTCTCTCTCTCTCTCTCTCTCTCTCTCTCTCTCTCTCTCTCTCTCTCTCTCTGTCTATCTATCTATCTATCTATCTATCTATCTATCTATCTATCTATCTATCATCTATTATCTATCTTCTATCTATCTTCTATCATCCATCCATCCATCCTTCCTTCCTTCCTTCCTTCCTTCCTTCCTTCCATCCATCTATCATCTATCTATCTATCTATCTATCTATCTATCTATCTATCTATCTATCTATCTATCTATCTATCTATCTTCTATCATCCATCTATCTATATACATCTTTCTCTCTCTCTGTCTCTCTCTCTCTCTCTCTCTCTCTCTCTCTCTAACTATTATCTATCTATCTATCTAATCTATTTGAAATTTTCTTTCTCTGCAAAATGTTGCCTTCCTTTAACAAAGTCCTTCCTGTTTTATGGCCTGTATCAATCAAATGGGATTCCTTCTGTTCTTATCCCTAAATCAGTTTCAATGGTGCCACCTAGCAAAACAGCCTATATACCTATTTTTTAAAAAAATGTAGAATTTCGCCAAGGGTGCTCTCAGTATTATCACAGAAATTAACAAGAGGGCATTAGCAGTTTATTTTGTTTGTGATTTTATGCTCATTAAAATGCCTTTTCTTCCACCAACACCCTTCCACTTACCATAGCTATATATTACAGTTGCAGACTCTCACCTAATCATTCTTTTTAAAAAAGTTGTAGGGTCATTTATCTGGAAAGAAAAAGAAAGAAAGAAAAAAGAAAAAAGAAAAGAAAAGAAAAGAAAAAAGGGAAGGGAGGGAGGGAGGGAGGGAGAAATGATGAGGGGAGAGGAGAAAGGGAAAAAAAGAAGGGAGGGAGGATGGAAGGAAGAGGAGAGAGGAGAAGGGGAGAAAAGAAAGGGAGGGAGGGAGGAAGAGGGGAGGGGAGAAAGGAATAAGTTTAAAGGGTCTATGTTCGGCATTTAGGAACAGTGCGATGGTTGGGCAGATCAAGCTCTCTTAGCGATGGTGTGCTTCTTCTTAGAAAAACACCACCATTTATACCACTGAATAATAATAATAAAAGATTCACAGAGTATCAATGGGAAAAAAAGTTTAAAGGGTCTATGTGAAATTGTAAGCAAGACTTTTTGACATATTCAAAATCTGGTCTCCTTAGAAAGTTCTGCTGTTTCTGCAAACTTCACAAAATCCTTCACGTAGCTACCAATCACCGTTGCAAAAACAGTCCACCTGATCAGTTTGATTTTCCGTACGAGAAGCCATGACAAATCATGGCAGGAGCCTGGAAAAGCTACCAGAGAGAGGGAGAGAGGGAGGGAGGGAGGGAGGGAGGGAGAGGGAGAGAGGGAGAGAGAGAGAGAGAGGGGGGGGGAATAATTGTCCTATGGAAAAGAGAGGCTAAAGTGATTAATTGTTCTAACTGTCAGGAAACTTCTCCCTGGTTCTCAGTTTCTTCTCACCTTGATTAGTTTCCATCCATTGCTTCTTGTCCTGCCTTGCAGGTGCTTTGGAGAATAGCTTGAATCCCTCTTCTTTGTGGCAGCCCCTGAGATATTGGAAAACTGCTACCATGTCACCCCTAAATGAATTAGATGACTCAAAAAGAGATATTTACTGGGGAAGCTGTCCACTTTGGGTTAAGACATTCTTCTTCCTCCTCTTCCTCCTCCTCCTCTTCTTCTTCCTCTTTCTCCTCATTTATTTCTTCTTCTTCTTCTTCTTCTTCTTCTTCTTCTTCTTCTTCTTCTTCTTCTTCTTCTTCTTCTTCTTCTTCTTCTTCTTCTTCTTCTTCTTCTTCTTCTTCTTCTTCTTCCTCCTCCTCCTCCTCCTCCTCCTCCTCCTCCTCCTCCTCCTCCTCCTTCTTCTTCTTGATGTACCAGAATGCCTAGACCAACTTTGAAACCGCGAAAACAAATGCTTGATTCACCTTTCACAGTTATTGCCTTCAAAGCCGCCGCGGCTCTTAGCCGAAATACGAAGAGAAGATCGACTTCTTCAATTGCAATGTAGAAGAGAGAAAAGATGTTTTGTTTTGTAAGTTAGCCCCTTTGTGCTGTTTTGGCACCAACACTCATTTCTCATCATCAGCCCTGTAGCTAGATCCTAATTTACCAGCCATCCTGCTGAGAAGATATTGTAAGTCACTTCTAATATAAAATTACTTCCCTAGCCTCACAGCGTTCTTGTCAGCCTTATCAGCTGAAATATAGCGACAGAATGAGGGGTAGATAACGTTTCTGCCTGACTATTCCTTATTCTCCGAAAGTGCTTTAAAAAGTCACAACAGACTTCCTGCTTGATAGAGAGCGGGAGGGAGACACAGCCTTAACATTTCGGCAACTTTGAAGGGTCTGGGATCATCCAGAGAGAGAGAGAGAGAGGGGGGGGAAAAAAAAAAAACCTCCCACAAAAGGATCTCAGTGGATCAGAAATAAGATTGTTTCACCTGGATTCAGGAAACAAGTACAAACTTATGGTCATTACCTAACTGATGACCCCCACCCTGTCAAAGATCTTGGAGTTCTTACATAAAATGACCTAAATGCCAAAGCCTACATAGCAAAAAAAGCTCTAAGAGTTGTAAACCTAATTTTACGCAGCTTCTTTTCCAAAAACTCTACACTACTACACTACTAACTAGAGCATACAAAACATTTGCTAGACCTATTCTTGAATACAGCTCATCCGTCTGGAACCCATACCACATCTCTGACATAAATACAATAGAACACATCCAGAAATATTTTACTAGAAGAGTTCTTCGCTCCTCCGAAAACAACAAAATACCTTATACCACCAGGCTTGAAATCCTGGGATTAGAAAACTTACAACTCCGTCGACTTCGTCAAGACCTGTGTTTAACACACAAAATCATCTATTGCAATATCCTTCCTGTAAAAGACTACTTCAGCTTGTTAACCGCTTTAATCTAGATTGCAGAAAATACGACTTCTGTAACAGAATCATCAGTGCTTGGAATACTTTACCTGACTCTGTGGTCTCTTCCCATAATCCTAAAAGCTTTAACCAAAAACTTTCTACTATTGACCTCATCCCATTCCTAAGAGGACCATAAGGGGCATGCATAAGCACACAAACGTGCCTACCGTTCCTGTCCTAATATTTTTCTTTTCTTCTTCCTATATATATATAGGAGTTCTTCGGGAGAAGGGCGGTATAAAAATTTAATAAATAATAATAATAATAATATGCTTATACCTCCTAATATTTACTCATATATATGTTTATATACTATATAATCTTTTTATATGATGCTGTGACAAAATAAATAAATAAATAAATAAAATAAATATTACAAGAGCAAAAAATAGATTCAAGCTTAATGTCAACCGCTTCAAACTTGATTGCAGAAAATATGACTTCTGTAACAGAGTTATTAATGCTTGGAACACACTACCTGACTCTGTGGTCTCTTCTCAAAATCCCAAAATCTTCAACCAAAAACTGTCTACTATTGACCTCACCCCATTCCTAAGAGGACTATAAGGGGCATGCATAAGAGCACAAAAGTGCCTACTGTTCCTGTCCTATTGTTCCCTTCATTATATCAAATTAATATAGTTGATGCATATTTTTTACATATATATATATAATTTTCTTCTAGATATGCCATTTTATTTATGACAATGTTTGTGTATACTGTTGTGACAAAATGAAATTAAAAAAAATAAATGAAACTCAACCTGATCCAGAACCTTTTCAAAGATTTCAAGATTTGAAAAGACACCCAGTTGTGGAAGAGATTTTTAGGTTAGTTTAGTTTACTTTATTGTCATTGCACCTTGTACAACAAAATTAAATGCCATCTCTAGTGTACGTTATAACTATAAAAATAAAAACACAAACACACATCCTTCAAAAGGTTGATTGAATTATAACCCCTGATATTGCATTAATATTGCATTATACCAGTGATGGTGAACTTTTTCTACACCGAGTGCCGAAAAGGTCACATGGAAACGTCATGCGCGAAAAGCCAAACTTCTGGGTCCTAGCACACATGCATGCCCAACACTCAACTGACCGGTACACATGCGCATGCTGGTTTTCGGCACTGCCATACGCACAAAGGACTTGTGCTCCAGAAAAGCTGAACTTCCAGGTTCTAGCATGCATGTACACCAGACAATCAGCTGGCTGGCGCGCATGAACACACTGGTTTTCGGCACTGCCACAGGTGCGAAGGACAGCTAAACATCATGCGTGGATGCACGCCAGATACCCAGAAGACAAACAGGCAAGGTTGTGCATGCCAGGCGATATAGCTTCATGTAATAATAATAATAATAATAATGTGCCACTTTGGGCATGCATGTCATAGATTCACCATCACGGCACTATACAGTAAAATTCAATATAGTTACTACTCTGGGATAGAAGCTGTTTTTCAGCCTATTAGTCCTTGTTTTTATTGACCTGTACCGTCTGCCAGATGGTAATAGTTCAAAAAAAAGTGGGTGCCCAAGGATGAGGTGGATCTTTAAGAATGTTTTGAATGTTCTTAAGGCAACGGGAGCTATAAAGGTCTTCCAAAGAGGAGAGAGGGCAACCAATGATCTTTTGGGCAATGACATTGACCATCTGGCTCACTGTCCTATCTGCCACTGTGCAATGGGCAAACCATACACAGCAGGAGTGAAATGCTCCCGGTTATGACCTGATCTCGTGATCCGGTAGCGATCGTGGCTGGTGGTTCGGTGATCCGGTAGCAATGGCGGGGCAAAGCTCTGCCCACCCACCCTGATGGGGTTTTAACCAGGAAGTAATGTGTTTTTTAACTTCTGTGCATGTGCAGAAGGTGTGTACACTTCCGAACCAATAAGGAAGGTAAGTAGATTTCACCCCTGATATACAGGTGCAGTAAGTTAAAATATTCTCTATGGTGCAACGGTAGAAGGTCACCAGCAGCTTTTCATTCAGTTGTTGTTTCCTGAGAAGTCTCAGGTATTATAATCTCTGCTGGGCCTTTTTGACCAGTGCTGCAATGTGAGCGCCCCAGGTCAGATCCTCTTTTATGATAACACTCAGAAACTTAAAACTGGCCACTTGCTCCACTTGGTCTCCATTGATAAACAAGGGCTGGATATCCAATCTATTTCTTCTATAGTCTGCTATAAACTCCTTGGTCTTATTGGTGTTAAGGATCAAGTTATTATCTCCACACCACGAAAACAACCGGTTCACCTTTTGCGTCCAAGTTTGTGTGTATGTACTATATGTAGATGTCTTCCCCCTCAACAGTATTTTTTTTAACTGCTGAATTCAACCATAGTTCCAACAAGGTAGCTGACATCTGAACTTTAGGAGAAAAGATTAATTCCTTCATTTATTCTATTTGATAACACCATAATTCATAAATAAACATAGAATAACAGATCTAGTTATTCTAACCGAGGTCATCTAGTCCATGCTAGCATTTTAATAACAGAATAACAGAGTTGAAAAGAACCTTGAAGGTCTCCTAGTTCCACCCCCTGCTTAGGCAGGAAATCTTACCCCACTTCAGACAAAAGGTTATCCAACATCTTCTTAAACACTTCCAGTGTTTCAAAGTTCAGTTTTACAGCTTTATTACAAATACACGAACGACAAAGAGCAACACTAATTGCAAATATTACTAGAATCTAAGTAATAATGATAAAAAATATTATAACTTAATTGTAAGGTACGTTGCAGAAAACATAGCCCAATATTGTTATAAAAAGATTATAAAAAATGTAACTTAATTTGCTTTATTGTCTTTTAGTGCTGGTTAATGACATTTTTATTATCTTGGGGCTTTTAATAATGTGTTAATGCAGATGATTTTTTTTTAAAAAAAATTAATTAACAATGTTATTTTTATTTTTGTTAAATGACAATTTCATTGTTTCTATTGTACACAATGTTCAATTCCTGCTTTATCCATTGTTTTAAACCACTTTTTTTTTTTAAAAAAAAATTGAATCTTATTATAAAATTCCTTGAGGGTTTTTTATTTGTTTCTTTGTAATGGGGAAAAAATGTATTTATTGACTTAATTATTTAAATTGATATGGCCGCCTTCTCGAAAAGTTTCTGGGCGGCTTACGATATTCAAATATAACATTAAAAAGTGATGCAAGGTATCTTCTAATCCAACCCCCTGTTTAAACAGGGGACTCTATACCATTTCACACCAATGGCTATCCAGTCTCTTTTTTAAAGCCTCCAGTAATGGGTTATCCACAACTTCTGAAGGCAAGCTGTTCCACTAGTTGATTGTTGTCACTGTTGGAAAAGTTCTCCTTAGTTCTAGGTTAGTTCTCTCCTTGATTAGTTTCCATCCATTGTCTCTTGTCTTGACTTCTGGCGCTTTGGAAAATAGGAAATTTAACTGTATTGTGCGACTGCCATATTTTGTAATATTGTTTTAAAAAGTAACAGGCAAAACAACAAAAGACCCTATCCCACCAGACTTGAAATCCTAGGCTTAGAAAACTTGGAACTCCGTCGCCTTCGACAAGACCTAAGTTTAACTCATAGAATCATCTATTGTAATGTCCTTCCTGTCAAAGACTACTTCAGCTTTAATTGCAATAATACAAGAGCAACCAATAGATTTAAACTTAATGTTAACCGCTTGAATCTTGATTGCAGAAAATATGACTTCTGTAACAGAATCATCAGTGCTTGGAACACTTTACCTGACTCTGTGGTCTCTTCTCATAATCCTAAAAGCTTTAACCAAAAGCTTTCTCATATTGACCTCACCCCATTCCTAAGAGGACCATAAGGGGCGTGCATAAGAGCACAAACGTGCCTATTGTTCCTGTCCTATTGTTTTTCTTTTTCTTCTTCCTATATATACATGCTTATACCTCCTAATATTTACTCATATATATGTTTATATACTATATAATGTTTTTATATGATACTTGTTAAGTTCGGGAAGTAACGAGGCTGGAGACCAGGGTAGTGACAACAGCTCTTTAATATAGGGTGAACCCAGCAACAGGCTGGGGGAAAAACCTCTCCTTTTATACAGTTCTGCAGGAGGCTTCGTCCAATCAGCAACGTGCTGATTTCCCGCTCAAATATTTAAAGGTACAACTGTTAATACATAACACTCCTCCCCTCCCAGAAAACACTTTGTCTCTATTTACATATTTATTTACATGTTATTTTTCGACGTAGTCACGCAAATAACCTGGGCGTCTCCTAGTTCTTTCTGACCTCCGGTTCAGTTCTGGGTGGTGTTTTGAGCTGGTCGGAGGGCTGTTTCTCCTCCCAGCTCTTTCTCTGAGCCATCGGGCTCGGATTATTGGCCGACTCTTTGTGTTGGCCATCCGGCCTTGGATTAATTTTGGAATTTTCCCTGCTGCTTCCCTCGGGGACCTGATGGCGTCGCTGGAACTCTGGGACCTCAGCTAAGTCTTGCGCCTCCCCCGGGTCATTGTCAGCTGTGGATTCAAAGTGGTATTGGTCATTACCTGTCTCTGTTGGTTTGGTTTGGTCAGTTATTCGTTTCCTTAACTGATCTATGTGGCGTCGCCACACTCGGTTGTCTGGTAGCTCTACCACGTACGATTTTGGGCCTGTTATCTTTGTTACTTGTCCTGCGACCCAACTCGGGCCGTCCCCATAGTTTCGGGCCCACACCCGGTCGCCTATGCTCATTTCCTTGTCTTTTCTAGTTCCCCTTGTAACCCTCGGGTGTGTAATGGGGTTCAAGCAGTCAAGTGGGCACGGAGTTTCCGTCCCATTAGCAATTCGGCTGGGCTTTTCCCAGTGGCTGTGCTTGGGGTTCTGTGCTGGACGGCTAGGAAAAAGTCTATTTTGTTTGCCAGTCACCTGGCTTGAGCCTGGACAATGCCTCCTTAGCGCTCCGGACGGAACGCTCTGCAAGGCCATTCGCGCAGGGTGGAAAGGTGCAGAGAGGGCATGTCGGATGCCTTCCTCTGCCAGGTACTCTTCAAACTGGGCTGCCGTGGTGGGGCCCATTGCCGGACACCAGAGTGTCCGGCAACCCGTGATTGCGAATAGGTGGCGCGGGTTGCGATTACTGCTCGGCCGTGGTGGACTTCATGAGTATGATCTCCAACCATTTGGAAAATCGTCCACCACCACTAGGAGCGTTTGGCGTGAAAGGGCCAGCAAAGTCAATGTGGATTCTTGACCAAGGCCCTTGGGGCTTTTCCCATTCTCTGACTGGGGCTGTTGGGGTAGCGGTCTGGACTCTTGGCAAGCTTGGCATTTCCCTACCCTCTCAGCAATCTCTGCGTCCATGAGTGGCCACCATACATAGCTTCTAGCTAACCCCTTCATCCTTACGATGCCTGGGTGACCCTCGTGGAGGAGGTCCAATACCTTGCCCTTAACTTAACAGGGAATTGTGCGATCACCCCATAACAGGCACCCCTTGAGCGAGAGCTCATCTGTTTCTTAACAAATTCTTTGAACCGTTAGCCGGCGCAGCGGCACCCTCTCTGTACCCAACGGTACAGTCCTTAACACAATGTCGGTATGATGCCGAGCCACTTCCTTGATGTGACTGGGCCAGAGTCAACGAGTCAATAAGGAGGATGGGTGTCCCGGAGTGGGGTCTTGATCGCCCCTGGCAGTGGGCATCGGCTCAATGCGTCTGCATGCCCCACTTCTTTCCCCGGTCGATGCTGCAGCTTGTATGAGTAAGCGGCTAAAAATATAGTCCATCGGGTCAAACGTGGCGAAAGTGCCACAGGCGTTGGCCGGTCGCCAGCCAGTAATCCCAGTAACGGTCTGTGGTCAGTCACGATTTCAAAATTCCGCCCAAAGACATACTCATGGAATTTTCTGACCCCTGATACAATGGCTAGCTTCGTTGTCTATTTGGCTGTAGTTCCTCTCTGGGGAGGACATCGTTCTAGAGTAGAACGCTATAGGGGCTTCTGTGCCGTTTGGAAGTCTATGGCTGAGTACAGCCCCCACCCCATAAGGGGACGCATCGCAAACCAGCACTAGGGGTAGTGAGTCGTGATATTGGATGAGCAGGCTATCACTTGAGAGCAGGTTCTTTACTGCTTCAAAAGCCCTATTTTCTGACTTTCCCCAAGACCAAACAGTATTTTTCCTAAGAGCCTATGCAGCGGTTCCATAGTTGCTTTGTTCTTTAAAAGACGTAAAATTAACCAATCCCAGGAATGCCTGCAGCTCTGCTTTGTTTTTGGGCGCTGGAGCCTTCCTAATTGCCTTAACCTTGCTCTCAGTAGGGTGAATTCCTTTCTTGTCTATCCGGTAGCCCAAGAAATCGAGATTCGACCCCTATCTGGCATTTATTTGTCTTGACTTTTAATCCGGCTGTCCGGAAAATGCTCAAGACCTTTCTTAACGCTCCCCAATTCCTCCATGTTTTCCCTGAAATTAGGACATCATCAGTAGGAACTACCCTGGGAGCCCTTGCAGTAGTCGTTCCATCAGGTTTTGGAACAGCCCTGGTGCCACACTAACCCCAAATTGCAATCGGGTGCACTTGAAGGCCCCTGTGTCACAATCGTTTGGGCTTCAGCTGTGCGGGCGTCTACTGGCAGTTGTTGGTAGGCTTGGGCCAAGTCTAACTTTGCAAAGACTTGCCCTTGCCCCAAAGAGTGCAATAAGTGTTGCACCACGGGAACGGGTAGCGCTTTTCTGTAAGGCTTTGTTAAGCGTCGCCTTGTAGTCAGCGCAAATTCTAATTGACCCGTCCGATTTGATGGGGTGACGATTGGCGTCTCCCACTTTGCGTGATCGACTGGCACCAAAATCCCTGATTTATGAGCTTGTCCAGCTCCTTATCAATTTTGGTTTTAGGGCAAAGGACTCTCCTCGCCTTAAGCCTAATGGGGCTACCTGGGGTCTAAGTTGAAGGAAATAGGGGTCCCCTTGTACTTGCCCAGGCAGTCCTTGAAGACATCTTGAACTCGTTAAAGAGAATGTCTTTCAAATTGCAGTCACTTCTGTAGATGCCAGTCACTCCCATGCCCAGGGCACGAAACCAGTCTAGTCCCAACAGACTGGGCAGAGTTCCTTCGACGATCGTGATGGGCAGGGTCTTTTATGAGGGCCGTGCTCGACTCGGACGGAGGTGGTCCCTCGAACAGGATGCGATTCCCTGGTGAGTCGTGCACTCGTGGCCGTTGTGCTTGCAGGTGGCGCCGCTGACGGACGGCAGCGACTTCGCCAAAGTGTCCCAGGACATGATGGTGATCGCTGATCCCGTGTCTACTTCAAGCCGGCACCGCCTCCCTCTATTTTTGGCTGGTGAAGATCTTCTTCTCCACTTTGGTCGACCTATGACCACCGTTGTTTGGTTGGAATCCAGCGCCTTTTTGTTTGAGCCAATCGCGGTCGCCTTTGCGATTCCGCGCTCTGATTCGATTTGAATTTTGGGGAAGGTTGGGCGCTCGACAAACTTGAGCTAGGTGCCCTTTCTTCCCACACCGCCGACATATCGCATCTTTAAATTTGCAGCGTTACGCTGGTGTTGACCCCGCAGCTTCCGCATTCATCTCGGTCCCCCGGCGTTTTCGGTGCGCGGCAGACCCTTCCTCGTCTCACCGTCGGATTCGGTCTGAACCTCCTCCTGGTGCACGTTGCCTTCGCTCGCCTTTTTGGGACCGGCTTCTGCAGCGTCTCTGCCGCTTGGGATGACATTTCATGTGCTCTGGCTTCGTCCAGGCGTTGGCCAGCAGGTTGCTCTTTGCTAGCAGCCGTCGCCGTAAACGGATGTCTTTGACCCCTCGGATGAGTTGCTCGAGGAGCACCTCGTCTAGATCACGGTATCCGCAGTCCTTGGACGCTCTTCTCAGGGCGGCCATGTAATCACCGATAGACTCGCCCTCCATCTGTCTTCGCTCCCCGAATTCAAACCGCCGCACATATTTAGACGGTGTTGGGGCGAAGTGGTTCCTTAGCAAAGTCTGTAAGGTTGGCCACGACACCGACTGCAACGGTGTTGGCTCTGCCAGGGCTTCCGCGTCAATGACCTCCGGACCGCAGTGGCTTAAGAAATAAGCCCTTTTTCGGTTGTCGGGAACTCCGTGCAGTTCGTTGGCTTCTAGGAAACTTTCGAAACGGGTCATATACGTCCCCCATTTCTCCTTAGCCGGGTCGAACGGTGCAGGTGGAGTGTAACTGGCCATCTCGCCTTTTCTGCCCTGGATTTGCTGGGTTCGGGTCTATCGTGCTTCAGCTCGGTTCTGGTTCTCCTCAGCCTCGAAATCCCACCTTCGTCGCCAATGTTAAGTTCGGGAAGTAACGAGGCTGGAGACCAGGGTAGTGACAACAGCTCTTTAATATAGGGTGAACCCAGCAACAGGCTGGGGGAAAAACCTCTCCTTTTATACAGTTCTGCAGGAGGCTTCGTCCAATCAGCAACGTGCTGATTTCCCGCTCAAATATTTAAAGGTACAACTGTTAATACATAACAATACTTATATATATTGTTGTAAATAAATAAATAAATAAAGGAAGAATTCAGCTGAAAACCAATTGTCCTTTAATGGTTTAGCAGAGAACCTGATCAGTTATACCTACTAGCAACAAGAAAAAAAAATGCATAATCTGTCCAATGCATAGCACACAGCAGGAGGAAAAACAACAACAACAATTTGCTTATTTGCTGGTGTATTTATTTGATGCCTCCTACACACATTCTTTCAGATCAGACAATCAAGATTTTAGTAACCGGGACTGACTCTGTTTTTGGCCTTCACTGAACTCAGAATAAGAAGAAAATCTAATTAAGGAGAGTTAATTGGGAATGAAACTGAATTTGTCATTGACTTGTCCCTTGTCCCTGCTTCAGAAACTTCTTTCCAAGTAAAATTCTCTCTGTTGTAGCTTTTGTTTTCTGGCTAGTTATTATTCAAAACAATTGCATTTCTTGGGGATATTGATTTTTAATGCCCTCTCTGGCCAGAGATTATTACTAATACCTATACATTCTGCATACAGATATACTCCAGATACAGAAGAGTCTTCTGTAGACCAAAAGTTTCTAGTTTCACAGTTTTCATTGTTATTGTAATACCAACAATACCTTTTATGTAAAGCGTTGAGTAAAATGCATGACAGCATTTTGCTATGCTATCATGATAGCAGTGTTCCAATATCTCAGGGGCTGCCACAAAGAAGAGGGAGTCAAGCTCTTCTCCAAAGCATCTGAGGGTAGAACAAGAAGCAATGGGTGGAAACTCATCAAGGAGAGAAGTAACCTGAAACTAAGGAGAAATTTCCTGACAGTTAGAACAATTAATCCATGGAACAACTTACTAGAATAGAATAGAATAGAATAGAATAGAATAGAATAGAATAGAATAGAATAGAATAGATTTTTTTATTGGCCAAGTGTGATTGGACACACAAGGAATTTGTCTTGATGCATATGCTCTCAGTGTACATAAAAGAAAATATATGTTCATCAAGAATTCTAAGGTGCAATGCTTAATGATAGTAATAGGGTACAAATAAGCAATCAGGAAACAATCAATATCAATATCAATTGTAAGTATACAAGCAACAAAGTTGCAGTCATAAATAGAAGGAGATGGGTGATGGGAACGATGAGAAAATTAATAGCAATGCAGATTTAGTAAATAGTTTCAGTGTTGAGGGAATTATTTGTTTAGCAAAGTGATGGTGTTCGGGGGAAAACCTGTTCTTGTGTCTAATTGTTCTGGTGTGCAGTGCTCTGTAGCATCGTTTTGAGGGTAGGAGTTGAAACAGTTTATGTCCAGGATATGAGGGGTCTGTAAATATTTTCACAGCCTTCTTTTTGATTCGTGCAGTATACTGGTCCTCAGTGGGAGGCAGGTTGGTAGCCATTGTTTTTTTCTGCAGTTCTAATGATCCTCTGAAGTCTGTGTCTGTCTTGTTGGGTTACAGAGCCAAACCAGACAGTTATAGAATAGAATAGAATAGAATTTTATTGGCCAAGTGTGATTGGACACACACGGAATTTGTCTTGGTGCATATGCTCTCAGTGTACATAAAAGAAAAGATACCTTCATCAAGGTACAACATTTACAACACAATTGATGGTCAATATATCAATATAAATCATAAGGATTGCCAGCAACAAGTTATAGTCATACAGTCATAAGTGGAAAGAGATTAGTGATGGGAACTATGAGACGATTAATAGTATATTAATCTAATATCTAATTAATAGTATATTATAGAGGTGCAGATGACAGACTCAATCATTCCTCTGTAGAACTGGATCAGCAGCTCTTTGGGCAGTTTGAGCTTTCTGAGTTGGCGCAGAAAGAACATACTTTGTTGTGCTTTTTTGATGACGTTTTTGATGTTAGCTGTCCATTTTAGATCTTGTGATATAGTAGAACCTAGAAATGTGAGAAGTCTCTACTATTGATACTGTGTTGTCTAGTATTGTAAGAGTTGTAAATGCTCTTAACACTGGAAGTTTTTAGGAAGAGATTGGACAACCATTTGTCTGAAGTGGTATAAGGTTTCCTGCCTAAGCAGGGGGCTGGACTAGAAGATCTCCAAGGTCCCTTCCAACTCTGTTATTCTATTAAAAATGAGTGAAACGGATTACATAGAATGAGAAAGTGCCAAGAATGGTGGGAAATTAGAATCTGAATAGGAGAAATAAATCAATCTTTTCTTCATCAAAGCAGGTGGCAGATAGGTGACTATTACTGTGATACTACCACCCAAGCACCAATCTTTTCTCTTCCTCTACAGATTGTTCAAAAGGATTCTTTATTAATAGTGAAGATTCTTTGGGAATCACCTAAGTGTACTCTGAAGAATGTTATCACATTTAGAAAAGTTGTCAACATCTTCTAGGCATCCAAAAGGTTAATTTTATTTATTGGCCAAGGACAATGCCAAGACGAGGTCTCGTATTCGAAGGACCTGCAGCTCTCTAACTCTCTTTCTTCTTTTTGATACTTCTTCAGTATTATCATTTCAGGGTCAGCCTGGCTGATTACTACTACACCACTAAGGTGGTACAAAAATATGATGTTTTATCTTCCCCTCTCTTTTATTTTTTTAATAAAAAAAATGGAAACACAGGGAAATGTTGAATTCACCATCAAGGACTGTGAATTTTCAGCTGAGATTTCAGCTCATCTGGTTAAATTAAATACTGTTTAATACTGTACTAATTAAATAATATATATATTGTATATTAATAATAGACAGAGGAGCCAGTGCACTGGTAGTCCTTGACTTATGACCATAATTGAGTCTGAAATTTCTATTGTTAAGTGAGACATTTTTAACTGAGTTTTGCCTCATTTTATGAACTTTCTTGTCACAGTGGGTAAGTGAATCACTGCATTTGTTGAGTTAATAACACGATAGATAGATAGTTACGTGAAACTGTCTTCCTCATTGACTTTGCTTGTGCTGGTGCAATGGTTAGGATGCAGTATTGGAGGCTGACTCTGCTCACTGCCAGCAATTCGATCCTGACCGTCTCAAGGTTGACTCAGCGTTTCATCCTTCCGAGGTTGGTACAATGAGGACCCAGATTGTCGGGGGCAATATGTTGACTCTGTAAACCACTTAGAGGGGACTGTAAAGCACTATGAAGCAGTATAGGGATATCTTCGGGATATCTTCGGGACCGCCTTCTGCTACCACATGCCTCCCACCGGCCGGTACGCTCCCATAGAGAGGGTCTTCTCAGGGTGCCGTCAGCCAAACAGTGTAGGCTGGCGACCCCCAGGGGGAGAGCCTTCTCGGTGGGGGCACCTACCCTCTGGAATGAGCTTCCCCCAGGACTTCGACAACTTCCTGACCTCCGGACCTTTCGCCGCGAGCTGAAGACGTATCTATTCTTCCGAGCAGGACTGGCTTAAATAGGGTTTTTAAATATGGATTTTATTGGGGTTTATTTTATATTTTGTATTGTATTTTAAATTTTAGGCCATATTGAATAAGTTTTTTAAAGTGTTTTTATTGTAATTTATGGTATTATTTTATCTGCCTGTTCACCGCCCTGAGTCCTTCGGGAGAAGGGGCGGTATAAAAATTAAATTATTATTATTATTATTATTATTATTATTATTATTATTATTATTATTATTATTATTATTATTATTATTATTATCATCATTATATCAGTTTGAGTTCTGTTGTCAAGGTTCCGACAGATGCCCTAATTAAATCATGAGCCTCGAGCCAAGCTTCAAGAGAAATCCAGTTGTTTATTAGGAGTGTCATGTAAACACGTTCCAAGTGAAGCCAACTCTGACCCCATGTGATTTACGCCCCAATCATGACCCTTTTCTCCCCCTGCCCCCAGGTTATGTCATCAATCATCTTTGCCAACGGAGCAATTTTGTGGGTTGTAGAGATCACTCCTCACCGGCTGCTGTGGGTAACCCTAGAAGACAGCCTTGAGAGCGATATGTCTGGAATGTGCTTTTGTATTTGGTTACCATGCTGCTTCGTTGGTTTCCCATCCCCCTTGCCTATGGCAACCCGAGAGCCGGTCAGGGATGCTTTGTGAGTTGACACTGTTACTATTGCTATTGTCAAAAGGTCACAAAAGGGGATCACATGACCCCAGGACACTGCAACTGTCATAAATATGAGTCAGCTGCTAAGCATCTGAATTTTGAATACGTGACCATTGGGACTGCAACAGTTGTACATGTGAAAAACAATCATAAGATATTTTTTCAGTGTTGCAATAACTGCGAACGGTCACTAAATGAATTCTTGGGCCTCTGGTGGCTCAGGCTGTTAAGACAGTCTGTTATTAACACAGCTGCTTTCAATTACTGCAAGTTCGAGTCCCACCAGGCCCAAGATTGACTCAGCCTTCCATCCTTTATAAGGTAGGTAAAATGAGGACCCAGATTGTTGGGGGCAATAAGTTGACTTTGTATATAATATACAAATGGATGAAGACTATTGCTAACATAGTGTAAGCCGCCCTGAGTCTTCGGAGAAGGGCGGGATATAAATGCAAATAATAAAAAAAAAGTTGCGGACTACCTGTATTGTCTAGATAACTTGAGTCTGAAGGTTTTCTATAGGAAACTAGAACAAAACAGGTTTTTTTACAGCCTTTTGCATATTCATTGCTTAATGGTTCTCTTCACTTTTGCTCCATATCTATATGTGAAAGTGATTAAAAATATTTAACTGCTGAAGGATATATCACAATGATCAAATAAGCTTTCACACTAATGCCTGCAGTTCTCTACATGAATGAACCCTTGGCAAACAAGCCTTTGATGAGGTTAATGACTCAAAGAATTAAGGGTCTAAGATCCAGAAACGGTCCCAGAATAAATTAAAATCAAAAGATGTAAGAAAACGGCACAGGGTGAGATTTGTCCGCTAAGAGAAAACAAACAAAAAGATAGTTTTTTTATTGCTATTTTTTATTACTGTCTGCAATTTGGCAGTTCGAATCTTACCAGGCTCAAAGCTGACTCAGCCTTCCATCCTTCTGAGGTGGGCAAAATGAGGACCCAGATTGTTGGGGGCAATAGGCTGACTCTGTAAACTGCTTAGAGATGACTATAAAGCACTGTGAAGCAATATATAAATCTAAGTTCTATTCTATTCTATTCTATTCTATTCTATTCTATTCTATTCTATTCTATTCTGTTCTATTCTGTTCTATTCTTTCTTAGTTTCTACTCTACTCTACTTCTACTCTACTCTACTCTACTCTACTCTACTCTACTCTACTCTACTCTACTCTACTCTACTCTACTCTATTCTATTCTATTCTATTCTATTCTATTCTATTCTATTCTATTCTATTCTGCCATAATTGGAGGAAAACTCTGCCCACTGCCAGCAGTTCAGTCTTGATCACCCCAAGGTTGACTCAACCTTCCATCCTTCTGAGGTGGATAAAATGAGAACCCAGATTGTTCGAGGCAAGATGCTGACTCTGTAAACCGCCTAGAGAGGGCTGTAAAAGCACTCTGAAATGGTTTATAAGTCTAAGAGTTATTTCTATTTTATATTTCTGAGAAAGGAGTGGTCCTAACTTAGGAAAGAACATGATCATGCTTTAGCCCACAGCCAAAATACGTTCTTAGGTGGACTAACATCAGGGGTGAAATGCTCCCGGTTCAGACTGGATCACCTGATCCAGTAGCAATGGCAGCAGGTGGTTTGGAGAACTGGTAGCAAAAATCCCTGCCCCCCCCACCCGCGCCCCAGCTGAGCCGCACGATTATCAGAGGTTTTTTTGTTTTTTTTTAACTTTTAAAAGCATTTTTTCTTCTGCCGAAAAAAATGCTTTTAAATTTTTTTTAAAAAAAAGCCTTTGATGATTGTGCAGCTCAGCTGGGATCATCAGAACCCTTTAGAAGCATTTTTTCTACAGCCTCGTTGGCCGAAGAGGTTGTAGAAAAAATGCTTTTTAAAGTAAAAAGTAAAGTAAAAGGACTCTTGTGGCTCAACAGGCTAATGCAGTCTGTTATTAACACAGCTGCCTGCAATTACAATTACTGCAGGTTCGAGTCCCACCAGGCCCAAGGTTGACTCAGGCTTCCATCCTTTATAAGGTAGGTAAAATGAGGACCCAGATTGTTGGGGGGGCAGTACAAGTTGACTTTATATATAATATACAAATGGATGAAGACTATTGCCTTACACAATGTAAGCCGCCCTGAGTCTTCGGAGAAGGGCGGGATATAAATTCAAATAATAATAAAAAAAAGTTGGCCATGCCCACCCAGTCACATTATCCACCCACCAAGCCACGCCCACAGAACCGGTAGTAACAAATTTTACATTTCACCCCTGGCTAACAGTCAGGGCTAGAAATTTAAAAAAAATAAATAAATGACCACTGTACAGGGATAGAGAAGAGGTCAACTCCTTGCCCTCATTTAACAGTGATCTAGGAGGGTGTGACACCCTTTTCCACCACATATATAGTATCCTATTATTAATGAACCTTATAATAGAATAACAGGGTTGGAATCGACCTTGGAGGGTTTCTAGTCCAATCCCTTGCTCAAACAGGGACCAGCCTTATACTGTTCTGGACAAATGTCTGTCCAATCTCTTCTTAAAACTTCCAATGACGGAGCAGCCACGACTTCTGGAGGCAAGCTGTTCCACTGATTAATTATACTAACTATACTAATTTCTCCTTATTTCTGAGTTGGTTTTGTCCTTGCTGAGGACAAATTTATTTATTTATTTATTTATTAATTAAACTTTTATACCGCCCTTCTCCCGAAGGACTCAGGGCGGTGTACAGCCAAGATAAAAAGCAATAAGTATACAAAGTTAAAAATCAATTTAAAATACCTATTCAATAGTGGCCGAATTAAAACCGTCAAATTGACCAACCTAAAATACCCCATATAAAATTACAGAAGATTTAAAAATTTAAAATTTAAAATTTAGAAATTTAAAAAATCTAAAAAATCAGTCCAGTCCCGCTTGAATGAATAAATGAGTTTTTAATTCCCGACGAAAGGTCCGAAGGTCAGATATTTGGCGCAAACCGGGGGGAAGGTCGTTCCAGAGAGTAGGTGCTCCAGCAGAGAAGGCCCTTCCCCTGGGGGCCGCCAGCCGGCATTGCTTGGCAGACGGCACCCTGAGAAGACCCTCTCTGTAAGAGCGTACGGGTCGATGGGAGGCATAAGGTAACAGCAGGCGGTCCCGTAAGTACCCGGGCCCTAAGCCATGGAGCGCTTTAAAGGAACCAAATCCATTGCTTCTTGTTCTTCCTTCAAGTGCTTTGGAGAATATGTAGACCCTCTCTTCTTTTTGGAAGTCTCTTAGATATTTGAACATTGCTATCATGTCAGCCCTAGTCCTTTCTTTCATTAGACATCCCCAATTCTTGCAACCATTCTTCATGTTTTAGCCTAAATCAGTCTGTCTGTCTGTCTGTCTGTCTGTCTGTCTGTCTGTCTGTCTGTCTGTCTGTCTGTCTGTCTGTCTATCTATCTATCTATCTATCTATCTATCTATCTATCTATCTATCTATCTCTCCCTCTCTCTCTCCCCCTCTCTTACCTTCTATTTATCTTCTCTCTTCTATCATCCATCTATCTACATCCATCTATCCTCTCATCCATCTATCTATCTATCTATCTATCTATCTATCTATCTATCTATCTAACTATCTATCATCTATCATCTCTCTTTTTCTCTTTCTCTCTCTTCCATGAGCCTCTTCACACTATTAGGGATATACTTTTGCAGAATCAGTAGGAGACTGTTGGCATTGTGACACTTTTTAAAATCTTATTCTCTTTCTCTGCCTACTCTAGAGCATTTTTCTCTGCCTACTCTAGAGCATTTTTCCAGTAGGCAAAAAAATCAGTTGATGTATAAATCAGTGCTACAAGGACATGGGCTAAAATTGGGGTTTCCAGGCCACTGTACTACACTATAAATAACTTATGAATCATGGCTCCCAAGGCAGAGAATAAGCACTTCCCCCCCCCAACTTGTCCAAAAATGGAGGGGAATATAAAATTTTTGCCAGTCTGATCGTGTTTGACTGATTGCTGGAATGAGCAATTCAGATCTTCGATGAGATCAAAATTGGAGCTTTGAGACTGCATTGTGTTGCTGCTCAGAAAATAGGTACTGAAACATGGATCTCATTCATTAAAAAACAAAACAAAAAAAACAGCTTGATTGCTTGAACAGTCTCTCTGAACAGATTACTTGATCGTAACTCTGTCACCATCTTGCAGATCCCTGAAGCAGAAGATTTATTACCATGCTGGTCAAACAGTTGTCTAGTCCAGGGGTCTCCAACCTTGGCAACTTTAAGACTTGTGGACTTCAACTCCCAGAATTCCTCAGCAAGCTTTTTCTGGCTAAGGAATTCTGGGAGTTGAAGTTCACAAGTCTTAAAGTGGCCAAGGTTGGAGATCCCTGGTCTAGTCTATTTTTGAAGACCTCCAGTAATGGAGCATCCGCAATGCTGGGATTCCAAGCCATTCCATCGTTTAATTGCTCTCCCTGTCAGGATATTCTCCTTAGTTCTAGATTGGATTTCTCTTTAACAAGCAGAATAATAGACTTGGAGAGAACGTTGGAGGTTTTTTATTTATTTATTTTATTTCGTCACAACAATATATGTAGGTATCATACAAAAAGATTATATAGTATATAAACACATATTTGAGTAAATATTAGGAGTTATAAGCATATATATGTGTGTGTGTGTGTGTGTGTGTTTTCTGAGGTTTTCGCGGGTGTTTGCATATAGGTCCTTGGCTATTCGGGTTCTCTCCCGCATAAAATTGGAAGTGTCTTGGCGACGTTTCGACGAAGTCTCATTCGTCATCTGGCACGACCACAAACACAAAGCCAAACAACAGCAATGCAGCTCACCAGCTCAAATTCCCCTGCAACTCAGACTAATCTGAGCACAACCAAGCCCCCACCCAAACAGGACACACCCCCATCCAATCAGAGCACAAAAAAACCCCCATCCAATCAGAGCACAGCCAAGCTCCCATCCAATCAGTTCAAACCCCCACTAGCAGTTAAAAAGGAAGAAACAGCTGCAATCACACATTGTTCCCAGAAGCATGAAGCTGAAGCCTGAAGATGACGAAGGAGACTTTGTCGAAACGTCGCCAAGACACTTCCAATTTTACGCGGGAGAGAACCCGAATAGCCAAGGACCTACATATATATATATATATATATATATATATATGTAGGTCTTTGGTTGTTCGGGTTTTCTCCAATGGATTCCAAAGAAATAAGATTACCAAGCTAATCCAAAAAGAACCCCCCACTAAAATCCAAGACAGAGAACAAGAAAACGGCACAGCCCTCCTCCCATATATAAAAGGCACCACAGACAGAATCAGCAAGATCCTCCACAAACACAACATCAAGACAGCATTCTGCACAAACAGAAAAATATCCACCATCCTAAGAAACCCCAAAGACAAAATTGAGTTAGAAAATCAAGGAGTATATGAAATCCCATGCACCGCCTGCCCCACCACATACATTGGACAAACCAACAGAAGAATAAGTGCACGCATTGAAGAACACAAGAACTCAATCAAAAAGAGGAACCAACTTCTTCCCTGGTCCAACACTTTAAAGTCACAGGACATGATATTGACTTTAAAAGACCAGACCTATCGACAAAACTGAACACTTTAACAACAGAATAATCAGAGAAGCCATTGAGATAGAAAAACGCCCACACAGCATGAACAAACGAGATGATACCTCCCGCCTACCAGCCATTTGGAAACCCGCCCTTATTGACAAACGAGTCCCTAACACGAGGAATGACACCAGACCCACACTCACGAGGTCCACACAGGATGTCACCACCGCACATCCACCCAGAAAGCAGACCCAAACCCACACTGATCATGAAGCACGACCAAGGACCAGAAGCCAGACCGCAGCTGCAACATTAGCCATTTCAAACCCCTCCAATCCATACATGCAGCAGACTGACACCCACTATGAAGATGTAGCACCACCACAAAGCCAAACAACAGCTATGCAGTTCACCAGCTCAAATCCCCCTGCAACACAGACTAAATTGAGCCCAACCAAGCCCCCACCCACACAGGACACACCCCCAGCCAATCAGAGCACAAAAAAACCTCCATCCAATCAGAGCACAGCCAAGCTCCCACCCAATCAGTTCAAATCCCCACTAGCAGTTAAAAGGAAGAAACAGCTGCGATCACACATTGCTCCCAGAAGCACGAAGCTGAAGCCTGAAGACGACGAATGAGACTTCGTCGAAACGTTGCCAAGACATTTCCAATTTTACATGGGAGAAAACCCGAACAACCAAAGACCTACATACAAACACCCGTGAAAACCTCAGAAAACATATATATTCTTCTTTATATATATATAAAGAAGAAAAGAAAAACAATAGGACAGGAATGGTAGGCACGTTTGTGCGCTTATGCACGTCTCTTATGGTCCTCTTAGGAATGGGGTGAGGTCAATAGTAGAAAGTTTTTGGTTAAAGCTTTTAGGATTATGGGAAGAGACCACAGAGTCAGGTAAAGTATTCCAAGCACTGATGATTCTGTTACAGAAGTCATATTTTCTGCAATCTAGATGAAAGCGGTTGACATTAAGTTTAAATCTGTTGGTTGCTCTAGTATTATTGCAATTAAAGCTGAAGTAGTCTTTAACAGGAAGGACATTACAATAAATGATTCTGTGAGTTAAACTTCTAGTTGGTCTTCTAGTCCAACCCCCTACTTCAACAGGAAACCTTATAACAGTGATGGCAAACCATTTTGGCACTGAGTGCTGAAAAGGTTGCACGGGAAGGTTGCAGGTGTGCTCGTCAGGGCTGCAGTCCAGAAAAGCTGAACTTCTGGGTTCTAGCGCACATGCACGCCCAACAATTAGCTGGGCGATGCACATGCACACACTGGTTTTTGGCACTGCTGTGCATGAAGGACAGCTGATCATTGCACATGCATGCACGCCAGAAACCCAGAAGACAAACAGGCAAGAACATGCATGCCAGGCGACATGGCTTCAGGTGGCACTTTGGGCATGCGTGCCATAGGTTAGCCAACACGGCCTTATACCATTTCTGACACAGCTTCCACTCATTACTTCTTGTCCTACCCTCAGGTGTTTTGGAGAATAAGTCAACCCCCTTTTCTTTTTGACAGTCCCCTGAATACTAGAAGGCAGTTATCATATCATCTCTAATCCTT
The DNA here is from genome assembly GCF_028640845.1 of Ahaetulla prasina. Classification (NCBI taxonomy): domain Eukaryota; kingdom Metazoa; phylum Chordata; class Lepidosauria; order Squamata; family Colubridae; genus Ahaetulla; species Ahaetulla prasina. The sequence goes on along the minus strand of NC_080543.1, from coordinate 133,629,863 downwards.
CTCTTCGACAGGTTAGTGTTGTGTCTCGCCCGCTTTCACCGCAGCCGGGACCTTCTTATCTGCTTCCGAATGCTGAGGAATGTCCTAGTATGCCTCCCGGCCCCAGCTCTGGCTCCATGCCCAGGCAAACGGAGCAACTAGACCCCTCCCCCTCCCCCACAGCATGTGAGCCTGAGGAAGGTCAATTGCCAACAGCTGCAGACTGGAGTGACCCTTGCTTCAGAAGAATTGATAGGCGGTGGCGACAGAAGGAAGGGAGGGGCAGGCCTGGATAAGTGCTGAGTCATGGAGCCACACCCCATGGCCTATATAAAGGATCTGCTTTCTGGCATTCTCTGAGTCAGGCAAAGTCTAACATATCTTGCTGAACTCACTTTCTGGTCTCCTGCCTGCCTTGAGAACTTTGCTAGGACTTTGGCAGAGCTGCAGAGGCACGCCTGATTTGGATTTCCCTGACCCGGTCGTCAGTGGAGGAGTGGGACACGACAGCTAGAAATAACCAGTTCCCTCAATCCTTCATTATAAAATTGAACCTCCAGATCCCTTTATCATCTTCGCTGCTCTCTTTGCACATTGTCTAGGGTCTTGGCACCTTTTTTATATTGTGGTGATTATATTGAGATGTAATGAATAATATGCATGGACAGATAAACTCTGATACCTATTCTGCTTCACCGTATCCCAAAAAGTATGAGCTGAAGCTCCAAGGACGATGTATTCTCAATAAATAATTAGGACATAGCAATTCTGAACATCGCATTAGAACTTACATATGATAAAAGGCCAATACAGTACTGGCTGAAAGAGTGATGTCTTAATAAATATTGGTCTGCTTTCCAAGTCTATATTTATTATTCATTTTCTTTGGGAAGCAGAAACCCAACAGCTTCATTTTCAATTAATATGCATGCATGTCTGGAATCACACATTGCTCGGTGTTACAAAGGGGAAAGTTGTTTAGTTCATTTAGACTGGTTGAGAGTGAAACATATGATCCTTTTGTGGGGTTTGTCTCTCTCTCTCCCACCACACCATTCAGCCAAGAGATTTCACTCCAATTAAAAGCCAGCTCATCCCATTGTCAGTACCAATCATTCTGAAGAATAAAGCAAAAGATTTTGTTCTTAAGCTTTCTCCAACAGTATGGCTCAAATCTCTAGCCTATAAGCTTCCCCCCACCCCGAGAGCACATTGATTGTCCTTTTCATAGATGAAATCTTCAGTTCTGGTGATTTTTAAACACAAATTAAATCAGATCAGACCATCAGAATTTAGGAAAGAAGATTAAGAGGGAGTATGCTGAGATAGAAGGATAAATGGATAGATAGGTAGATTGATAGGTAGGGATGTTAAATAGATGGTAGATAGAAATAGTCAGACCAACAGATAGATAAATACATAGCACATGGAGATAGATACAGTAGATAGCTAGATGATAGATAGATAGATAGATAGATAGATAGATAGATAGATAGATAGATAGATAGATAGATAGATGAAAGAGAGAGAGAGAGAGGATGGATGGATGGATGGATGGATGGATGGATGGATGGATGGATGGACGGACGGATGGACAAACAGACAGACAGACAGACTGACTGACTGACTGATATGATAGATGTATAGAAAGCATACAAAGAGAGAGAGGGAGAGAGAGAGAGAGAGAGAAAGAGACAGACAGACAGACAGACAGACAGACATATAAGTAAAGATAAAGGTTCCCCTCGCACATACATGCTAGTCGTTGCCGACTCTAGAGGGCGGTGCTCATCTCCGTTTCAAAGCCGAAGAGCCAGCGCTGTCCGAAGACGTCTCTGTGGTCATGTGGCCGGCATGACTCAACGCCAAAGGCGCACGGAATGCTGTTACCTTCCCACCAAAGGTGGTCCCTATTTTTTCTACTTGCATTTTTACATGCTTTTGAAACTGCTAGGTTGGCAGAAGCTGGGACTAGTAACAGGAGCTCACCCCGTTACACGGTAGCACTAGGGATTCGAACCGCTGAACTGCCGACCTTTCAATCAACAAGCTCAGCTGTCTTAGCCCCTGAGCCACCGCGTCATATAGATGATAGATTTATAGATGAAAGAGAGAGAGAGGATGGATACATAGACATACATACAGATAGATATGATATGATAGATGCATAGAAAGGAGAGAGGGGGGGGAAGAAAGAAAAAGAAAGAAAGAAAGAAAGAAAGAAAGAAAGAAAGAAAGAAAGAAAGAAAGAAAGAAAGAAAGAAAGAAAGAATGAATGAAGGAAAGAAAGAAAGAAAGAAAGAGGATGGATGGACAGACAGACAAGACAGACTGGTGATAGATGATAGATCAATAGATCAATATATCGATCATTAGATCGATAGATCGATCGATCGATCAGTCGATAGATCGATAGATAGATATACACACATATACATTCTCAGATCAAAACCACAAAATAACTGCCTATATTTTGAGGAGGACAAAAGAAGAAACAACTTTTTAAAATCACAGCATGATAAAAGATACACAGTAAAACTGGAGGGAGACTGCATGGAACTTGCAGGAGGCTATTGAAAAGAGAAGCTTGCCTCTTTCATTTTCCCCTGCAAAGTAATACAAAGCTTGTTATCTCATGCAGAATGCCTGGGACAGCAGGAATGCAGGTCTGTGTGGGCAACACTTGAACAAATCCAGGAGGAAAAGCAGGCTCTGTTTTAATAGAGCTAATTTGCAGGGAGTTTCCTCCACTGGTCTCCCTGGTGTGTTATTCAAGATATACTTCCTGAATAACTTTTCTGAGATAACAAGAGAGAATCCAGAAAGAGCAGAGACAAAGAGAAAAGAAGATAAAGAATTCCCTGCCTTGAATCCCTTTTCCTCTCTTCTACAGAGGTTCTACAAAGGAAGTATTGAGTCTGTCATCTGCACCTCCATAACTGTCTGGTTTGGTTCTGCAACCCAACAAGACAGACACAGACTTCAGAGGATCATTAGAACTGCAGAAAAAAACAATGGCTACCAACCTGCCTTCCACTGAGGACCTGTGTACTGCACGAGCCAAAAAGAGGGCTGTTAAAATATTTACAGATCCCTCACATCCTGGACATAAACTGTTTCAACTCCTACCATCAAAACGAGGCTATAGAGCACTGCACACCAGAACAACTAGATACAAAAACAGTTTCTTCCCGAACGCCATCTCTCTGCTAAACAAATAATTCCCTCAACACTGTCAAACTATTCACGAAGTCTGTATTACTATTGATCTTCTCATCGTTCCTATCACCCATCTCCTTCCATTTATGACTATATGACTGTAACCTTGTTGCTGATATCCTTAAGACAACAATAACAACAACAACAGTGCCTTATTTTAATTGTGATGCCAGAATTAAAATAAGGCACGCTATATGACACAAAATGCAAGATTAAAACATGTAAAAATGAAACAGATGTCTATGGAGATTCCCAATCATCCAGGTCATGGGTATCCCCAAGGTGATTCTTCAGGAGGCAACTGGACTTTCTTGTTTTTGTTTTCTTCTGAAGATGTTTCACTTCTTATCCAAAAAGCTTCTTCCGCTATGACTGGATGGTGTGGAATGGAAAGATAAACCTCTAAGTAGCCTCAATGACTCTCTAAAAGATTGCAAATGACCAGCTGTTGGCAAGGAATATCAATCCTTCCCTTCCCCACCATCCAGTCAGAGCTGAAGAAGCTTCTAGGAAGAGAAGCAAAACATCTACAAAGAAAACACAAGAAAGTCCAGTTGCCTCCTGAAAAAAAGGCACCTTTGGGACTTCATATAATTTTGATTTTTAAGGTAACTCAGGACTGCATTGGCTTTTTTGGCTGCTGCTGCACACTGCTGGCTCAGATCAGATCAGTGTGAAGTAGTTTCTTTGAAAGTAGCCGAATTTTGTTATACTATCTGCAAAATTAGGCAGATTCTAACCACCCAGTGATAATCCACTATTAATTGTAATGTCCCAAAGGATTTTTTTTTTCAAGAGGCAACTGGAGTTTCTTATTTTTGTTTGAACCAGAAAATCCAGTTGCCTCTTGAAAAAGCACCTTTGAGACAACCATGACCTGGATGACTGAGAATCTCCATCACTAATTATGATATATTATTTTTGTCTGTTTTTTAAAAATTTTATTATTGTTGTTTTAATGCTTTTGTTTGTAATGCTGGTCTGTGACTGTAATAAAAATGAATGATGGAGGCTTAGAACTTAGAATAACAGAGTCGGAAGGGACCTTGGAGGTCTTCTAGTCCAACCCCCTGCTTAGGCAGGAAACCCTACACCAGTTCAGAAAAATGGTTATCCAATCTCTTCTTAAAAACATCTAGTGTTGGAGCATTTACAACTTCTGGAGGCAAGTTGCTCCACTGATTAATTGTTCTCATTGTAAGGAAATTTCTCCTTAGTTCTAAGTTGCTTCTCTCCTTGATTAGTTTCCACGCATTGCTTCTTGTCCAGCTTTCAGGTGCTTTGGAGAATAGCTTGACTCCCTCTTCTTTGTGGCAGCCCCGGAGATATTGGAACACTGCTATCATGTCTCCCCTAGTCCTTCTTTTCATTAAACTAGACATAACGAGTTCCTGCAACCATTCTTCATATGTTTTAGCCTCCAGTCCCCTAATCATCTTTGTTGCTCTTCTCTGCACTCTTTCTAGAGTCTCTACATCTTTTTTACATCGTGGTGACCAAAACTGAATGCAATATTCCAAGTGTGGCCTTACCAAGGTGTTATAAAGTGGTATTAACACTTCTCGTGTTCTTGATTCTATCCCTCTGTTTTATGCAGCCCAGAACTGCAGCCCTTCTTTTCATTAAACTAGACATACCCAATTCCTGCAACCGTTTGTGATAAGTTTTCGCCGGTGGTGGGATTCCAGTAATTTAACAACCGGTTCTCTGCCCTAATGATTTCTTCCAACAACCAGTTTGCCAAACTGCTCAGACAGTTAACAACCGGTTCTCCCGAAGTGGTGCGAACTGGCTGAATCCCACCACTGGTTTTCACGTCCAGTTCCCTAATCATGTTTGAAGCTCTTCTCTGCACTCTTTCTAGAGTTTTTTTTTTTTACATCGCCTAGGGGATTAGGGGCTGCTTCCCGTCCTTCCTTACTTGTATTCTTGTTTTATCGATTGTAATTTATGCAATCTTGGATTGTCGCTTTGGGAGAATTGTTTTATTGCACATAGAATCGGGTCACGGTTACGATCAACTGCTTCTAGCCTCTCAAGTGGGCAGGGTACATGTTTTAACCTAAACAGTAATGAAAATGCAGAAGAATTGCCACCTGCATTTACAGTTCCCAGTTGTTGACAAAGACGTGGGTTTTCTGTTTTGGCCTGGACTTTTAAGCACTGAATCAAAAACCTGGATTTCTTTCCAGCTCCAAATTTATGCCGAAGGATCAACAGAGACTTATTTTTAAGTCTTTTCAAGATAACCAAAGCAAAGCATCTAATTTTGAGGCTGTCCGAGGCCAGCTTTTATTCTTTCTTTGCAATCCAGTGGATATGAGCTGTTTTGATTGCTTTCAGATGTGTTTGGACACCGGGATGGTATATTGATATGCTTGTGGATCTATGGTTTATAGAAAATCGCCAGCCATTCAGCATTTGCCCTTTCCGGCCAACTGCCGAGCACAGAAACCTGTCAATCAATCAGTGCTTATTCGCCATTCTTTTCAGAACGGTGCCTAAACAAACTTCCTTTCCGGTCTTTGCAAAATAAATAAATAAATAAAAGTATTCCCCAGGGTTTGCGCTCGCTGCGTTGGCCAATTCCCATTGCCTTCGAAACTCCAAATGCTGGCAGGCGAGAGATTCTACATTCAGGCTTCTTTATTTATTCATGCCAAAGTGACAGAATTCCAGGAAACGGGAAAAGGATGAGCCAAGAATCCCTACCGTGACAGCACCGGCTGCTTCTTCAAGCAGAAAGCTGGGACGCGTTGCCAGGTTTTCAGAGCCACACAACATTGCCTGCAAATGGTATATTTTCATCTATGAAGGCCCTGCGACAGTGCTAGGAGATATGAAAATAGTTTGCAATTGATTCTGACACTTAGAACGTCATTTGATCTACCGGGAAACTGAACTTGCTCCCTTCTCAGGTTACACATTCATCCAGGAATTCCTCAATTTGCTAAAACTTTCTCTGTGGTTGTAAGATCCAGCCTCAGTTTTTTTGTTTTGCCCCAAATTTTCGTAATCTGGAAGCAGAACATCCTTGATTGTTAGCAGAGCTCTTGGTGAGAACAGTGAGGAGAGTTCTAGTTTCAAAATTTGCAAATCGTGATATCTAGAAAAAAGTTTCTATGAGAAAGTATGGTGTTCTGGTATATTTCAATGACTTCCCAATGCAGATCACACTTTTAATGAGGTGATTTGTATTTTATTTTATTTTATTTTATTTTATTTTATTTTATTTTATTTTATTTTATTTTATTTTATTTTATTTTATTTTATTTTATTTTATTTTATTTTATTTTATTTTATTTTATTTTATTTTATTTTATTTTATTTTATTTTATTTTATTTTATTTATTTATTATTATTTCATTTCATTTTTTATTTTACTTTATTTATATTTACTATATTGTATTGTATTTATTACTTTATATTTTATTTTATTATTATTTCATTTCATTATTTCATTTTTTATTTTATTTTATTTATATTTATTATATTGTATTGTACCCTGTTTTCTCCAAAATTAGACATCCCCTGATAATAAGTCCAATCGGGCTTTTGATTTTGAAATAAGGCCAAGAGCTGATTTCAGGGTTCAAAAAAATATGAGACAGGGTCTTATTGTCAGGGAAACACAGTAATGTATTTTTATTGTATTGTATTGTATGTATTATTTTTTTATTATTATTTTATTTTATTTAGTTTAGTTTATAGCAATTTCTTGTCACCATCTTTTGCCAAGAAATGTCTTAACCCTGGAAGATTTTCATAAAGAAGCCCTTTTATTCTTTATTTAAGTAAACTTTATTTTTATTTATTCATTTTTGTTTTCTTTTGCTTTATTTCATTCTCTTCTGCTTACTCTTAAAATGTAAAATTTTTAATGGGCAGGCAAGACAAATTCCTTGTGTATCCAATCACACTTGGCCAATAAAACATTCTATTCTATTCTATTCTATTCTATTCTATTCTATTCTATTCTATTCTATTCTATTCTATTCTATTCTATTCTTTTACCCAGCAGTTTTATTGCTTTTTCTTGTGTTTTGGCCTGCTTTTATTTCAGTAGTTACTTTGCTAATCATGGGTTGTAAATAAATAAACACATACTTAAATTAACACTTGCTCATGTTTGCTCATATCTTTAAAGTCTGTTAACATGGCCATAATTCCAGCATCATAATGAAACTATCTTTATGTTTATTGCATTTGTAATCCTATATATCATTCTATTCTATTCTATTCTATTCTATTCTATTCTATTCTACTCTACTCTACTCTACTCTACTCTACTCTACTCTACTCTACTCTACTCCATTCATACATACATACATACATATATATATGTATGAATGGAGTAGAGCTGAAGCCTGAAGATGATGAATGAGACTTCGTCGAAACGTCGCCAAGACACTTCCAATTTTACATGGGAGAAAACCCGAATAACCAAAGACCTACATACAAACACCCACGAAAACCTCAGAAAACATATACATATATATGTATATATATATATATATAACATATATATATCTATTGTATATATATACAATAGAATTTTTTAATTAGAACTGCAGAAAAAATAATTACTACCAACCTGCCTTCCATTGAGGACCTGTATACTGCACGAATCAAGAAGAGGGCCGTGAAAATATTTACAGATCCCTCACATCCAGGACATAAACTGTTTCAACTCCTACCCTCAAAACGACGCTATAGAGCACTGCACAACAGAACAACTAGACACAAGAACAGTTTTTTCCGGAAGGCCATCACTCTGCTAAACAATTAATTCCCTCAACACTGTCAAACTATTTACTAAATCTGCACTACTATTAATCTTCTCATTGTTCCCATCACCAATCTCTTTCCACTTACGACTGTATGACTGTACCTTTGCTGCTGGCAGTCCTTATGATTTATATTGATATATTGACCATCATTTGTGTTGTAAATGTTGTACCTTGATGAACGTATCTTTTCTTTTATGTAACACTGAGAGCATATGCACCAAGACAAATTCCTTGTGTGTCCAATCACACTTGGCCAATAAAAAATTCTATTCTATTCTATTCTATTCTATTCTATTCTATTCTATTCTATTCTATTCTATTCTATTCTATTCTATTCTATTCTATTTTATTTTATTTTATTCTATTCTATTCTATTCTATTCTATTCTATATATATATCCTATATAGCAACTGCTTATACAAGCCAATTTCTTCTTCTTAAAAATTTTTCCCTATACATGTTCACATATTTTATATGTAAATGCTTTCCCATTAATTCTAAATTTAAACATTAATTGTGGAATGCTACCTATACATTTTTTGCTTTCTCCTATTCCTCATATTTCACTCTCCTATTCCCCATATTTATAACAACAACAACAAAAAAAATAGCATTATTCCTAAGCTAGAATCCAGTTGAAATTGGTAACTCTGAGTAAATTCTAGGACCTTCGCTACAGCTGAGTTTATTTAGCTTTCTTCTTATAGGCTTCTCTGCTCCTCGCATCCATTCCACCCCAGGCTAATGAATCTGTAATGCAGGAAATGAAATCAGAAATGTCAATATCGCATTCTAACTCTGGTGGTTTTCCTCCCCAAAGGTGTAAATTATCTGTCATGGATTGATGCTAATGGCGATGCCATATTCAGGGCAAAACTGACTGGGTTTAACAGGTGCAACTCTGAAGTAATTGAACACATTTCTACCAATAGGTGACCTCGGTTGATCAAAGGACTCACATAGGATGAGTTTGTCAAGATATAGAAGATTCCTTGCCAAAGCTGGAGGAGAACAAGTAGCGTATATGAAATAGCTGTTAAAACCAACTTCCTATTACATACTCTATAAGGCTACATAACATTGAGAGGACAAAAATCAGCACATTACAAGAAAAAAAGGCACTGTTTAAGTTTTTGCCTAGAAAGAAAATTATTTTTTTTCACCCATCCTATAAAATTTCTCATTTCTCTCTGTTTCTTTGCCCTATTTTTAAACCAGATTAACTGCAATAGCACATAATAGATAGATGATAGATATATGACATGCAGATAGAGATAGAGATGATAGAGATAGAGATAGAGATAGAGATAGAGATAGATAGAGATAGAGATAGAGATAGAGATAGAGATAGAGATAGAGAGAGAGAGAGAGAGAGAGAGAGAGAGATAGAGATAGAGATAGAGATAGAGATAGAGATAGAGATAGAGATAGAGACAGTGGTGGGATTCAAGTAATTTAACAACTGGTTCTCTGCCCTAATGATTTCTTCCAACAATCAGTTTGCCAAAACTGCTCAGAAAGTTAACAACCGGTTCTCCCGAAGTGGTGCGAACTGGCTGAATCCCACCACTGGATAGAGATATAGATAGAGATAAATAGAGATAGAGATAGAGAGAGAGAGAGGGAGAGAGAGATAGACAGAGAGAGAGAGAGAGAGAGAGAGAGAGAGAGACAGACAGACAGACAGAGAGAGAATGAATAGAGAGAGAGAGAGAGAGAATGAATAGAGAGGTTTTCTCTCCCTTCTTCTCTTTGAACAAGGGATACTCAGTAAAACCAATTTCTATAGTAATGGACATTCGGCGATATATTTTATTGAGCACCAACAGTTTCAGAACATTTGAAACAAACAGTATAGCATTAATTGTGTTTTTCTTATTGGCATTTTTAAAATTAAAAAAAAAAGTTCCCAAAGTTTTATTTTTATTCATTTACTTATTTTCATCTCACCTTTATTCTTTTCAGAAATAATTCAAGGCAGTGAATCTGTCCAAACACACCTCCGTCATATTTTATGCTTAAATAATAAATTAAGAATACAGAATAGCAGAAGAGTTGGAAGAGGCTTTGGAGGTCTTCTAATTCAATCCCTTGTACCATTCTGGACAAATGGCTGTTCAATCTCCTCTTCAAAACATCCAGTGATGGAGCATCGACAACTTCTGGTAGGTTAGCCATTCCACATAGTAACTGTTCTGACTTTCAGGGAACAGTTCTCCTTAATCCTAAATTGGATCACTTTAATGATCTTTCACCTGTTACTTCTTTGTCCTTTGTCCTTTGTGCTTTGAGGACAGGACAAGAACCAACACAGAACTATAGGAAGTTAGCACCCACTTCTCTCCTAGAAAAATGGAATATTCTAGGAAATATTAAAAAAGCAGAACGGTATACCTACCTGGATGAGAAATGGAGGGACATGTTTTTTAGGCAGGAAACAATTCTTTCCCCTGGAAATCAAGGACGTTGATGCAAATGTTTGAAAGGTGGAGACTGAGGTCACCTGAAAGGCTGAGACTAATAACTGGACTACATGCTGATGGGACCATGTGATTGGTGACTCTGGGAGGAAGTGATAAAGCTTTACGTTTAATTGGGTGGAACCTACAGTAGTGGCCAAAATTGTGGAAGCCTTTTGGGAAAAGTGTATTTTTGAGGTTTGATGGCTAATAACACCACTTTTTTTTTGGGGGGGGGGTTTCAAGAGAATCCTATTCCACTCTTGGAATGGCCTGGGAATAGCCCAGATCTTAATAGCCCAATTGAAAATCTATGGAACCGACTAAAGAAACTTGTTAGTCAGAAGCGACCCAGCAATAAAACCCAGTTAATAGAAGCAATCATTCAATCTTGGTTTCACATCATAACAGCTGCAGAACTAAAAGACTTGGTTCACTCCAAGGGAAGACGTTGTAAGGCCATAATTCATGCTAAAAGTTACCCAAAAAAGTATTAACTGACATGGGAATCATTTTTGTATATCTCATTTTTTTTTGACGTGTTTCACTTTTCTTTTCCATACTGTAACTGCTATTCTAATAGCAAATCCTTGATAAAAGTTATTGCATTACATTCTTGATTAAATGATCTTTCCATTGATGTATAATTTTATGGTACTAATCCCCCAAAAAGTGGTGTTATTAGCCAGTTTTAGAAAATATACTTTTCCCAAAAGGTTTCCACAATTTTGGCCACTACTGTAGAGCCAGTTTTTGACCAAGAAAATGCCAATTTGATATGTTCCAATAAAAATGTTCTTTGAGGAATATGCCTGCTTCGGAGTTCTTATTGAATGGGACGTATTAGTTGGAACCTTGACCTAACTGTTCCTTCCTTCCTACGTTACAAGTGTATCTGTTTCCAAACACCAGGAATGTTGCTGTATTCCACTTTTCCCATTGATATGGATGTCCTTCTTAGCTAAAGAAAACGGTGCAATTTTGTCCTGTAGTCAAATAATCAGGCGAAAAGTCACCTTCTTAATAATCGTCTTCCCATATGGCCTTGTTTTTATTTTAATTTATGGGGTTCTCTTTTTTTTTTCTTCAATCTTTATGTTTTAACGGTTTATTTGCAATTCTCCCGATCATCCAAGAAACCCAGCTGATTGTCTTTCTTTCCTTAATCTACAGCAAATGAATTTCACTTAAGAAGAAGCTGATTGTGAGGTGACCCACATTTATGTTAGAGAACATTTATGTTCACGCGGCTCTGTGTGAGTGTGAGAAACTTTGATTGCCACGTTGAAATTCTTGCTTCTCAAATCCTCTCTCAGGTTGGGAAATTCCAAAGGGAATACAGTCAGACCTCGACTTCCGACCGCATTTGTGCCCATCATTTTCTGTTACCAAGCAAAACATTTGTGAAGTGAATTTAGATTAGATTAGATTTATTAGATTTTTATATCGCCCTTCTCCCGAAGGACTCAGGGCGGTTCACAGCCATAATAAAACAATAGTTATGTACACAATAAAACAATTATTAAAAAACTTATCAGGCCGAAATTAAAATCATTTAAAACCATAAAAACCCCATAAAATTTACATCAAAATATTAAAAGCTACTAAAAATTTCTATGCCAGTCCTACGCGGATAAATAGGTAAGTCTTCAACTCGCGGTGGAAGGTCCGAAGGTCAGGCAGTTGACGGAGTCCTGGGGGAAGTTCATTCCAGAGGGTGGGAGCCCCCACAGAGAAGGCCCTTCCCCTGGGGGCCGCCAGCCGACATTGCTTGGCAGACGGCACCCTGAGGAGTCCCTCTCTGTGAGAGCGTACGGGTCGGTGGGAGGCAATCGGTAGCAGTAGGCGGTCCCGTAAGTAACCCGGCCCTAAGCCATGAAGTGCTTTAAAGGTAGTAACCAAAACCTTGAAATTTTGTCCCATTTTGCGATCTTTCTTGCCGCGTTGTCCACTGAATCCCTGCAGTTGTTAAACTAGCAACACGGTTGTTAAGTGAATCTGGTTTGCCCATTCACTTGGCTTGTCAGAAGGTCACAAAAGGGGATCACGTGACCCCAGGACACTGCAACGTCATAAATACGAGACAGTTGCCAAGCATCCGAATTTGGATCACATGGCCATGGGAATGATGAAACGTCCTAAGTGTGAAAAATGATTTTAAAATAAAATCATTTACGCCAAATACCTGACCTTCGGACCTTCCGCCGCGAACTGAAGACACATCTTTTCATTCGCGCGGGGCTGGCTTAAATTTTAAATTTTAAATTACATAAATTTTATCAATTTTAATTTTTTTACTAATTTTAAATGGGGTTTTGGTTTTTATAAATTTTTAAAGTTCTAGGCTAATTATAATAAGTTTTTTAACTTGCATTTTAAATTGTATACTGTAGTGTCTGTATTTTATTGTTGCCTGTACACCGCCCTGAGTCCTTCAGGAGAAGGGCGGTATAAAAATCAAATAAATAATAATAATAATAATAATAATAATAATAATAATAATAATAATAATAATAATAATAATAAGAAGAAGAAGAAGAAGAAGAAGAAGAAGAAGAAGAAGAAGAAGAAGAAGAAGAAGAAGAAGAAGAAGAAGAAGAAGTAGTCCCCTTTTTCAGTGGCGGTCAGCAAATTAACTCTTGTAAGTCAAGGACTACATACAGTCCCGAGTTCCCTGCTTCCCTTCCCATTTCAATTGCAGGCAAAGAATTTATCTGAGTCCTTTGCCTTTTTGTGTTACATTTGTTCATTAGGAAATAACACACTCTCTGTGTTTTCAGCACAAAGCCCTCTGTTTAATCAAAACTTGGAGGGCCCTAAGGTACCTGCATTTTATGTAGCCCTTTCCATCTCATTAACTTCCTTTTTTCCCCCCTAATTCACAATGGCGCTCAAGTCATACTTTCTTGTGAGCCTACAACAACCAGGAAAATTATTTTACCTCCCATAACCGACTTGACAGCTTCCCACTAAGCACTCCAACTTATTTCTTGGTTTTATTATTAATTTATTCTCAAATAGTCTTTATCTGTTGCACAAATGCTGTGGCTTTAATTAGAGAGTTGCTAAATCCCCATCCTTCAGATCTGTGATTTTTTTTAAAAAAATTTTTTATTTACATTTATATCCCGCCCTTCTCTGAAGACTCAGGGCGGCTTACAGTGTGTAAGGCAATAGTCTCATTCTATCTGTATATTTACAAAGTCAACTTATTGCCCCCCCCAACAATCTGGGTCCTCATTTTACCTATCTTATAAAGGATGGAAGGCTGAGTCAACCTTGGGCCTGGTGGGATTCGAGCCTGCAGTAATTGCAGGCTGCTGTGTTTTAATAACAGGCTATCTTACAGCCTGAGCCACCACGGCCCTATGATAATTCACGAGGCTATCCAGGGACATTAGACCTCGGAAAAGCATCAGGTGAGGCTGGGTTTAAAATTCGTGTAAAGTTGGATTTACTCATGATGGAGGAGGAGGAGTAAGAGGAGGAGGAGGAGGAGGAGGAGGAGGAGGAAAAAGAGGAGGAGGAAAAAGAGGAGGGGGAGGAAGAAGAGGAGGAGGAGGAAGAGGGGGAGGAGAAGAAGAGGAGGGGGAGGAGAGTGGGCGGCCCACCCACCTGCAGGTCGCTACTACCGATTCACCCAAACTGGTCTGACCTGGCTGAATCCCACCACTGCTTATATCCAACTCTTCTCAGGTGTGAAGCAATACAGTGGTTATTGCCAGAGTGGGAATGCTTCCTCATGTACATATATCGAAGGAGAGAAAGAGAGAATAGAAGAATGGGTCCACCTATTCTCCAAAGCCCCTGAAGGACAAGAAGCAATGATGGAAACTAATCAAGGAGAGGAGCAATCTAGAACCAAGGAGAAATTTCCTGACAGTGAGAACAATTAACCAGTGGAACAACTTGCCACCAGAAGTTGTGGGTGCTCCAACACTGGAGGTTTTTAAGAAGAGATTGCACAACCACTTGCCTGAAATGGTACAGCAGCGGGTTGGACTAGAGGACCTCCAAGGTCCCTTCCAACTCTGGTGTTCTGTTGTTCTGATTTACAGGCATTCGAACAGTATAAGTGGCTTTCTGTACAAACATCTATACATCTGCTCAGAAGAAAGTTTCAATGAGTTTGAAATAGCTTTCTCTTCGGGATGAAGAGAAATGCGGCAAATGTGCAGTTCAAAACATGTTGTTTTATGTCACAACAAGCAGGCCTGCCAGATTACTATCTTGTGGCATTTTATCCCTTCTGCTCCAAACTTTTTTTTCTTTCTTTCTTTTCTTTTCTTTTTTTTGCGTTCAATATTTCTTGATTCCTTTTACAGAAAAAACAAAATTAGTTCAGGAGGAGAGAAAAAAAACTACGGATTTTCACATTGTATTTTTAGGATGTCGAAAAAGAGTAGCCATATGTTTAAAACTAGATTAAAATTGGAAGTTATTTGGATATATTTTATTGCCAGCACTCTTTTGGATCACACCTGATCAATACGACTCACATTATTTTAAAATCAAGGAGGAGACAGAAATGAAATGGAATTACTTTGCAGGCAGATGGTATGCTGAAAAAGTGCTATGTAATAAATTAAGGAAGATACAAAAAAGTACCATCTAAAAATGTTGGATGTAGCACCAAACAGAAATAGTTAGTCACTTGATTGGCTTACTCTAACTTATTCGTTATTGAAAATAATTTAGATCACTTTTGGGACGTAGGAAGTTCTCTCAAAGTGATTTTATTTATAACTTTGCCATGATGCAAAATAGCATCATAAAACTTTGACTCATAAAAGAAGAAGAAATAGTTTTTAAATAATCCACACAGGTAATGGGGGAAAAAAGAGGATATAAAATATAAAAAAATCTTCAAAAGTCCTGTCTGGTTGATTGTCCTCAACAGTAATAAATAAACCAATTTCATATCATAAGCTGTTTCAACTCCTACCCTCAAAACGACGCTACAGAGCACTGCACACCAGCACAACCAAAAACTTTCTACTATTGACCTCACCCCATTCCTAAGAGGACCATAAGGGGCGTGCATAAGCGCACAAACGTGCCTACCGTTCCTGTCCTATTGTTTTTCTTTTCTTCTATACCTTTATATACTATATAACCTTTCTGTATGATAGTTACATATATTGTTGTGACAAAATAAATAAACAAAAATAAATAAATAAACAAGGACAGTTTTTCCCCCACTCTGCTAAACAAATAATTCCCTCAACACTGTCAAACTAGTTATTAAGTCTACATTACTATTAATCTTCTCATCATTCCTATCACCCATCTCCTTCCACTTATGACTGTATGACTGTAACCTGGTTGCTGGTATCCTTACAATTTACTGTATATTGACTGTTTCCCTGTGACCATAATTAAGTGTTGTACCTTATGATTCTTGACAAATGTATCTTTTCTTTTATGTACAGTGAGAGCATATGCACCAAAGACAAATTCCTTGTGTGTCCAATCACACTTGGCCAATAAAGAATTCAATTCAATTCAATTCTATTCTATTCTATTCTATTCTATTCTATTCTATTCTATTCTATTCTATTCTATTCTATTCTATTCTATTCTGTAAATAAACACTCAACTGTCCCAGAATTTTCATGAAAGAAAACAAAGAGGAAGCCAGTATTTATCTAAAGAATTCTAAGAAATCATTGCAAAGGCAATGATTTGATATCTACCCCAATCCAAGCATGTGGTACAGTGGTGGGTTTCAATTTTTTTTTACTATCGGTTCTGTGGGCGTGGCTTGGTGGGCGTTGGCATGGGTTGGTGGCGTGGCAGGGGTAGGATACTGTAAAATCTCCATTCCCACCCCACTCCAGGGGAAGATTACTGCAAAATCCCCATTTCCTCCCGATCAATTGGGACTTGGGAGGCAGAGAATTGATGGGGGCGGGGCCAGTCAGAATTTTTACTACCGGTTCTCCGAACTACTCTAAATTTCTGCTACCGGTTTTCCAGAACTGGTCAGAACCTGCTGAAACCCACCTCTGATGTGGTATCTATAGTACTTAGATGGAGATTAGATGGAGATGGAGATTAAACTCAGAGTTCAGGGAAGTTCACAAACTGATCACAAAGCATTTAACTTAATCAGTGGAGCGACCTGCCTCCAGAAGTTGTGAATGAAAGAGAAAGAGTGAAAGAGCCACATGTGGCTCCAGAACCACAGGTTGCTGACCCCCTGGTATAGATCTTCCTCCCTAAGCAGGGGATTGGACTAGAAGACCTGCAAGATCCCTTCCAAATCTGTTATTCTATTCTATTCTATTCTATTCTATTCTATTCTATTCTATTCTATTCTATTCTATTCTATTCTATTCCTCTACTCTTCTCTACTCTACTCTACTCTACTCTATTAATTTTTTTTATTGGCCAAGTGTGATTGGGCTCATGAGGAATTTGTCTCCAATGCATAAGCTCTCAGTATACATACAAACAACAACGTGATGAATAAGAATGATAAACTCTACCTAATATTAGTTGGTTTATGGATAGTAATGGGTGCAGAAGTATAAAACTCTGCTTCATCTCCCTGATCCATGGGCATTCACATATACTGGACTATATGAATTGAATTGAACCAAGAACTGTGATAAATCTTGGGTTTTATTTTGAACCCTTGCTTCATAAGCCTATATGTTGCTCCACACCCAAGAATTTTTTTTTTAATTTTTCCTGACAGTTGCAGATCTCCATTCTGAAAAGGGGAATCTTTCTCGTATTAAGGTGCCAGATATAACCCTAATAAACAGAGCTTTATGGTTGCCAAGCTCTCTGCAGAAGCGACACGCAAGTGCTGCTGCTGTTATGCTCAACTGACCAGTAATTTTGGGACAGAATAATAACAGCAGAAATGTCCGTGTATTCATCCAACGCGCAAGTGCTCAGCAAGAATGTTCTTGCGTACCACGAGCCAAAGGCTCAGAATTAGGCAGATGTGCCAAAGAACGAAACCTTTAGGCACAGCTTCAAGGAGGTCAACTGAACGTATCTGCTTCTGCAGGCTGCTTTTTGGCAAAATCAGAACATTTTTTTTTAGTTTGCCTTATCTTATCATCTGAGCTTCTTAACCAACACCCCACCCCAGACAATTACTTTAGTTCAAAAGATTTAGGGTGCTGTTCTGTCCCCCCTTTGCCTCCGTCCAAGTGATGGCTTAATTAGGCGGCACTATCAGCTCTGGCAGCAGAATATTTATTTATTTATTTATTTATTTTTGTCACAACAGTATACACAATTGTCATAGATAAAACAACATATTTTGAAGAATATATATATATATATATATATATATATATATATATATATATATATATATATATATATATATATATATATATTTGTTTTCTGAGGTTTTCTGAGGTATATATATATGTAAAAAATATGCATCAACTATATCAATTTGATTTAATGAAGGGAACAATAGGACAGGAATGGTAGGCACTTTTGTGCTCTTATGCACGCCCCTTATAGTCCTCTTAGGAATGGGGTGAGGTCAATAGTAGACAGTTTTTGGTTGAAAATTTTGGGATTTTGAGTAGAGACTATGGAGTCAGGTAATGAGTTCCAAGCATAAAAAACTCTGTTACAGAAGTCATATTTTCTGCAATCAAGTTTGAAGCGGTTGACATTTAGCTTGAATCTATTTTTTGCTCTTGAAATATTGCAATTGAAGCTGAAGTAGTCTTTTATAGGAAGGATATTACAATAGATGATTTTGTGTGTTAAACACAGGTCATGTCAAAGTCGACGGAGTTGTAAGTTTTCTAATCCCAGGATTTCAAGTCTGTTGGTATAAGGTATTTTGTTGTTTTCGGAGGAGTGAAGAACTCTTCTAGTAAAATATTTCTGGACTCTTTCTATTGTATTTATGTCAGAGATGTGGTATGGTTTCCAGACAGATGAGCTGTATTCAAGAATAGGTCTGGCAAATGTTTTGTATGCTCTAGTTAGTAGTTTAGAGTTTTTAGAAAAGAAGCTGCATAAAATTAGGTTTACAGCTCTTAGGGCCTTTTTTGCTATGTAGTTGCAGGGGGTTTTGGCATTAAGGTCATTTGATATGAGAACTCCAAGATCTTTGACAGGGTGGGGGTCATCAGTTAGGTAATGTCCATCAAGTTTGTACTTGATGTTAGGATTCTTTTTTCCAATATGTAAGACTGAGCATTTGCTGGTTGAGATTTGGAGTTGCCAAGTTTTACACCAATTGGAAATTAAGTCAAGGTCTTCTTGAAGGGTAGAAGTATTATTAGTGGTATTAAATAGTTTGACATCATTAGCAAAGAGAACACAATAACTTGAGATGAGGTCGCAGAGATCATTTATGTATAGTATGAAGAATGTTGGTCCAAGAACACTACCTTGGGGAACGCCACTTTTGACAGGAACAGGATTAGATATAGTGTTGCCAATTTTGAATAGCGAGCGTCTGCCAAGTGACTCTGTTATCTCCCTTGACGCTGATGAGTCACCCAGGAACAAACTTCGGCTCTTAGTTAATCAGTTGATTTGCCTGCTACAAAGAGGCACAGCAGCTCTGGCTGCCTTTATATCCTTTTTTTTTTTTTACATTTATATCCCGCCCTTTTCCGAAGACTCAGGGCGGCTTACAGTGTATAAGGCACACACTTTGGGGTGTGGCTCCATGACTCAGCCCTTCCTAGGCCTGCCCCACCCCTGCTTCTGTTGTTCCCGCCTCTCCTGCCTACGAAACCTAGGGTCCAGCCAGGCCTGATTGCCATCAGCTGGATCTGAAGGCGTGGCCTGGGGGGTGAAGAGTCAGGGGACGGAGGCCTCCTTATCTCTTCCACCTGGCCTGCTTCTGGCTCCTGGAGCTGAGCCAGGGAAGCTGGTGCTCCCGAGGTAAGTCCTGACGGCTCTTCCCCCTCACTTTCCAAATCACTTTCTGGCAGGAGGCCCAGCTCCAAGTCATTTTTTGGCAGGAGGCCCGGCTCGGGGGGCGCAGCCACAACAGGGGTCTTCAGAACTGAAAAAAAGAAGGAAGAAGTTGTTTGAAGACAGGCATAAGATTTCTCTCCTCCTGTCTTCCTTTCAAGCTTTTGAACCTTATACCTGAAGACACAATGCTTTCTGTTACACACAAGTTGTGTTTATTTTTTAGAGGCAGGGTGCCAAGATAAGATTTATTCGTGTAGTTTTCCCATGCAGTATGCAGGAACAGGAAGAAGAGCCCTGCGGTGACATATCCCTTCACTCGGTGAGGTTGTTCTTCACACTTCAGAGAACTGGATGCTTGCAGGAAGGCACATACAATACTTAAGAAGCCTCCCAGCACAATTTTGTAACTTTGCAGGCAGCCAAGGTGAGTAGGTTTCCTGTTGCAATTACTCGGTGCAGAAAGTCATGTGAATACTGAAAAGGGTGGAACTACAAGGATGTAGATAGAAGAGGGGCACATTTTACTACTGTCAATAGAAAAGAATTTTGGAATTTAATTTATTTATTCCGCCAATGACCAGCAACATAAAACAATAAAAAGGGAAAATAATAGAGTTACAGTCAGGACTGACAGGGAGAAATGGGTGCATATTATATATTGGTGACTCTAAAATAAATCAAATATGCCATATTCTGAACATACCTATTACAATAATAATATCTTTATTTACCTAATACCAATTAATATAATAAAGTTATACTGAGCCGCTCAGAATCTTTTGCTGAGATGGGAAGGTGTATATATCGAATGAATGAATGAATGAATGAATGAATGAATGAATGAATGAATGAATGAATACACTAAAATATATGTCCTCTAGAAATTATTTAAAAAATAACTAAGTGAGATGTTGATAAAAATAGAAGTCTTTAGTTCTTTAACCAGGTTTTGCCTTATTGTCATTGCAGTAGCACAAAATTTAGCTACAGTAATCAATAGAAAGGAACAAAAATGAACATTAACATTATATAAAAAACAAAAATACAGATGAGATACGTTGTAAAAAAGATTATAATCAATGGAAACCAAAGGACCAGATGGCTACTACAGCAATAGTAATAGCACTTAGATTTATATACAACTTCATAGTGATTTACAGCCCTCTCTAAGCAGTTTACAGAGTCAGCATGTTGCCCACAACAATTTGGGTCCTCATTTTACCGACCCTGGAAGGATGGAAGGCTGAGTCAACCTTGAGCTGGTGAGAATTGAACTGCTGGCAGTTGACAGAATTAGCCTGCAATACTGCATTCTAACCACTGTGCCACCAGGGCTACTATATGTCCTCAAGAAAGCTGAGTATTCTATCGTATATCTCTTTGCTGCCATCTAGGTGTGGTTCATAATTTTGCATCCCAGATTTGGTAGTAGAAGTACTTAATCATACATAAAAATAAAACAGCAGTGACACACCCACCCACCTGATGTAGTGGAATATAGTCTGGATTCCCAGGATGAGGGAAGGGCTACATTAGAGAGGACAAATCGTGAAAAGTTTGGTCAGGAGGAAGACCATTAAAAAGAGATTTCGAGAGTATAGCTGTTGGGATCATACAGTTGTTTTAGTTGGGCAAGATTTTTTTATATACAAAGGTGAAGACAGAGGTGGTGTTGTGACCCAGGTTCCTGGACTTGGACTCCTGGACTCGGATGATTCAGAAAGTGAGGAAGAAGACCTGGCAAGGCCTGCTTTTCCTGGACCCTCTCCCTCCCTGGCACCCACCCAAGGGGAGGAGGAGGGGCCGGCAAGGCCTGATTCCCCCGGGCTTTCTTCTGATTTGGCAATGCCCCAAGAACAATTTTGGCTTGATGCAAGACTGCGCAGACGTGACCGGCGCGCGCAGCAGAGGAGGTGTTGGGACAAAGTCAAAGAATGATGAGTCACGGAGTGACACCCACAGAGGCTATAAAAGCAGGAGGCGGAACTTCCTGGCTTTTTGTCTTGGACAAAGCAATGAATTTGCGCGGGCAAACTGTTTCAATGGAGGGAAGAATATCTTAGTAAGTAACTCCAGCCTTATCTATAATTTCCTAGTTATCTCCAGAGACTTGGCAGGCGCGTGGGTAGACGTGGCCAGAACATTTATCTATGTAATTAAACTAGAAAAGAAGGCCTTTGACTGACTCTTTGTTGGGAGTATTGGGGGAGGGAAACAGAACAGGTGGTATTCAGCTGGTTCACACCGGTTCAGGGGAACCGGTAGCAGAAATCGCGGTTGGACCCAACCTGCCTCTATGCTGTCCTATTTAGGCACACTTTTTAGGCCAGGTGCATGTGTGGAAGCACGCGTGTGAGCAAAGCACATGCACGGAAGGCTGGGTGCATGCGCGCGCTCACATTTTCGGTGCTGGGCGAATTGGTAGGTAAATTATGTGAATCCCACCTCTTGGTGAGGAATAATAAAGAAAACTACGAATAGGCAACTTCATGGGTCTTTCTGGATTCCTGAGGCCTGACACCCACCTGCCCAATATTCCCTGTTGTGTAGGTCCTTCAACCAGCAGATTGATTACTTATTCTAACTTCTTGTAATAAGTCATAATATGTCACTTATGTGGAAATGGCTTTTTATTTTATATTTGTGGAACGTTGAATGGATCTATCTAGCAATGTAATTGATGTAGGTGTTGCTAATTGCTGCTGGATTGAAGTATAAATCGTAAAGAAGGGCAGTCAAGTCTCCAGATGACTTGATTTCCTTTTCATTATGTGGAAAACCTGCAAAGATGGGTTAATTCCAGCATTGCTTCCCTGCAGAACCTGTGACAGAAATACAGTAGATTCAATCTTTCCCAAGTAAAGCAGTGTGAAAATTAATTACATCAAGGCTACTAAAATTAGCAGCTGGCTAAAAAACTAGATGTAACAGCAGTAATTATCTGTCCTTTGACGTTGACCATATCAGGGGGGAAAATTCCACACGAGGACTAGAACTACCACATATTTGTATGTATTACTATTGCGACTTTTAATAATGTTACTATTATTACCACTACATACTTGTATGTATTACTATTCTTCTTCTCATCTTTCCTATTTCCTTATCTTCTTAATGACTCTACCTTTGTTGCATGTATCTTACGATTTATATTGTTTTATTTAGTATCCTACCATGATTTATGTTGATTGCTTATTCGATATGACTGTCACTAAGTGTTGCATCTTATGGTTTATGATGAATGTATTTTTAGGATGTCTATGATCATGATTTATTGCTTGTTTGGATGTACATTGCGAGCTTGTTCACCGGAGACAAATTCCTTGTGTGTCCAATCACAATTGGCCAACGAATTATTCTATTCTATTCTATTCTATTCTATTCTATTCTATTCTATTCTATTCTATTCTATTCTATTCTATTCTATTCTATTCTTCATTCCAATACATTCTGTTCTGTTCTGTTCTGTTCCATTCCGTTCTGTTCCGTTCCACTCCGCTCCGCTCCATTCCGCTCCATTCCATTCATTTCTTTATTGGCCAAGTGTGATTGGGCACGTGAGGAATTTGTCTCCAATGCATAAGCTATCAGTATATCTACAAATAACAAAATAATAAATAAGAATGATAAACTCTACCTGTTCTGTTCTGTTCTGTTCTGTTCCGTTCTGTTCCGTTCCGTTCCGTTCCGTTCCGTTCCATTCCATTCCATTCCATTCCATTCCATTATTTCTAATTCTATTATATTCTGTTCTGGTCTGTTCCATTATTTCTTATTCTATTCTATTCTATTCTATTCTATTCTATTCTATTCTATTCTATTCCAATGAGCTAATATAGATTAGCTCATTTGAGTTGTTTCTCCAGGGTCATCTCTGTGGCTGAGTAGTTTCTGCAGGGTCATCTCTGTCGATAGAGCCAGGTGACTGCATGACTGCACAAATTGCTTTGAACATGCCAAAACCAGCACATTGAATTTTCAGCTAAGAAATTATGGATATGGTAAACCATTCATAGAAATTGGTGACTTCTTTGAGACTTAAATCATGTTCCTGGCTGAACTGGCCATATATATATATGTGTGTGCGTGTGTGTGTATGTGTGTGTATGTGTGTATGTCTGTCTTTGGTTATTCAGGTTTTCTCCCGCGTAAAATTGGAAGTGTCTTGGCGACGTTTCGACGAAGTTTCATTCGTCATCTTCAGGGTTCAGCTTCGTGCTTCTGGGAGCAATGTGTGATTGCAGCTGTTTCTTCCTTTTAACCCCTTGCAATACAGACTAAACTGAGCACAACCAAGCCCCCACCCAAACAGGACACACCCCCAGCCAATCAGAGCACAACCCCCTCCAGCCAATCAGAGCACAGCCAAGCTCCCATCCAATCAGTTCAAACCCCCACTAGTAGTTAAAAGGAAGAAACAGCTGCGATCACACATTGCTCCCAGAAGCACGAAGCTGAAGCCTGAAGATGACGAATGAGACTTCGTCGAAACATTGCCAAGACACTTCCAATTTTACATGGGAGAAAACCTGAATAACCAATGACCTACATACAAACACCCGCGAAAACCTCAGAAAACAAATATATATATAAGCATATAAGAAGCTTTAACAGAGGCAGCATAATCTCTTTAACACGTTAACAGAGTCAGAAGCGACTTTGGAGGTCTTCTCCTCCATCAGCTAAACTTCTCATGAAGATCCTTGAGGCAAGTTCTAGGAACTCCAGAGTTCCCCAGTGTGAAAGCGCTTTTCTCTGGTATTGTATAAAGTTGCACGTCTCCTTATCTCAAACAATTTTTTATTCATTAGATGCCACAAAAGATCTTGGAATTGGACCATTAGAGGATAATCACATTGACCTATTGGCTCAACTTTGCACAGCAACTTGCAAAATGTGTCACTTTAAAGATGCTCTATTTCACAAAATAATCTGCCTGGGATAATTTAAGAGCTGGTAGAAATATTCTGAGGAGTTCAATTAATTTCACAAACTAGCTCGGTGCAGTTCTGAGTATTTTTTTCCCCAAGAAAACAAATATTTGAATATATTTCATGCAACTGAGAACTCTTCTCTCTAACTCCAGCTAATTGGTTCAGCAGGAGCAGCTTCATCCCCTTGTTATTAAAAGCTTGCCCCTCATTGTTCCATGAAAGTACCAGCTTCAGCATTGCAGAGAATAAATTGGGAAATCTTAATCCCTAAAATGCTCACTTTCCCCCGTGGGTTTCTCACAATTTTCCTTTCAAGAAAGTGTCAGCCACTTAAATTAGTCCACAACTGCAGGGCAGAGCTGCAGTTCTCATCATTTGCCTGCAGCTGGTGTGTTTCTTAGTTATGCTCCCAGTTCAGGCAACTTATTTTAATAATTCATATACATGTGAACCATGTCACTAGTTGAATTTTTTTCCCCCAATGTGCTATTTAAAAATAAAAATGACTTGCATTTTAGGTCTAGTTCTCCCGGAGAAAGAGGGAGTGTGCTTGAGACAGTCTTTTTTTTTTTTTTGAGCTGGTAGCCAGTAGGCTTCAGGGATTACACAAAATTTCCAACAAGTGCAATCTATTAATTGGAGACTCTGGTTATGCCATCTTGAGAAAGACCTAAAGGTGTTTTTCCAACAGACATTCAAGGGGCAGGAAAAGCAAAGAAAGTCCAGTAAACAACAAAACAGAACAGAACAGAACAGAATAGATAAGTAGGTAGGGTAGGGTAGGGTAGGGTAGGGTAGGGTAGGGTAGAGTAGAATAGAATAGAATAGAATAGAATAGAATAGAATAGAATAGAATAGAATAGAATAGAATAGGTAGGCAGGGGAGGGTAAGGTAGGGTAAGATAGGATAGGGTAGAATAGAATAGAATAGAATAGAATAGAATAGAATAGAATAGAATAGAATAGAATAGATAGGGTAGGGTAGGGTAGGGTAGGGTAGGCAGAACAGAACAGAACAGAATAGAACAGAATAGAACAGAATAGAATAGAACAGAATAGAATAGAACAGAATAGAATAGATAGGCAGGGTAGGTAGGGTAGGGTGGGGTGGGGTAGGCAGGGTAGGCAGAACAGAATAGAATAGAATAGAATAGAATAGAATAGAATAGAATAGAATAGAATAGAATAGAATAGAATAGAATAGGGTAGGTAGGGTAGGTAGGGTGGAATAGAATAGAATAGAATAGAATAGAATAGAATAGAATAGAATACATAGGGTAGGTAGAGTAGGTAGGGTAGGGTAGGGTAGGGTAAGGTAGAACAGAACAGAACAGAACAGAACAGAACAGAACAGAACAGAACAGAACAGAACAGAATAGAATAGAATAGAATAGAATAGAATGACAGAGTTGGAAGGGACCTTGGAGGTCTTCTAGTCCAACCCCCTACTTAGGCAGGAGACACTCAGACAAATGGTTGTCCAATCTCTTCTTAAAAACTTCCAGTGTTGGAGCATTTACAACTTCTGGAGGCAAGTTGTTCCACTCGTTAATTGTTCTCACTGTCAGGAAATTTCTCCTTAGTTCTAAGTTGCTTCTCTCCTTGATTAGTTTCCACCCATTGTTTCTTCTCCTCCCCTCAGGTCCTTTGGGACAGCCATGACCTGAATGACTGAGACTCTCCCTAGACATCTTGAGAAAGAGTTTTAATTCATTGGCTAGTCGGAGGGAATGCCTGTGATTTACCGCTGCTTTGTGACAGGAAATGAATCCTTGAATGTAGAAAACTGGCCCGTAGAGAAATAATCATACGGTTTTCTTTCTGCACCACCTTTTAATTGTGCAATCTTTTTACTCTAACTAAACATGGGTAGAATGGGCTGCCTAAGAAGTGTGAATAGCAATACACAAATTCTAGGAAAGTGATGATGAACCTACGACATGCATGCCAGAAGTGGCATGCAGCCCCCACTCTGTGGGCACGCGAGCCATTGCCCCAGTTCAGCTGTACAGTGCATGTACGTGCCCCTCCTGCCAGCCAGGTGGTCTTTGGGTCTCTGCTGGACATGAATAGGGGGTGGGGAGAGTGTGAGGTAGACCCCCCTAAAGTAGGAACTATACATACCCCAAATATACCCCCCCAAAGCTAAGCACGCATAAAAACATATGGCTAAAGGAATATTTAAAGGAATATTTAAATATTTAAAGGAATATGGGGACGCGGTGGCTCAGGGGTTAGGACGTTGAGCTTGTCAATCGAAAGGTCGGCAGCTCGGCGGTTCGAATCCCTAGTGCTGCCGTGTAACGGGGTGAGCTCCCGTTACTTGTCTCAGCTTCTGCCAACCTAGCAGTTTCAAAAGCACGTAAAAATGCAAGTAGAAAAAATAGGGACCACCTTTGGTGGGAAGGTCACAGCGTTCCGTGCAACTTTGGCATTTAGTCATGCCAGCCACATGACCACGGAGATGTCTTCGGACAGCGCTGGCTCTTCGGCTTTGAAACAGAGATGAGCACCGCCCCCTAGAGTCGGCAACGACTAACACGTATATGAAAGGGGAACCTTTACCTTTACCTTTAAAGGAATATTACTCATCATGAAAACATGAGTGTATTGTTTTTGTCAGATGTGGTGTCGCAAGTTTTCTGGGAAGTACAGAAATATTTCTAAACGTTGTTCTTTGTAACCTGTTTACCAGCTTGTTCCAGTAACATGATTTTGCAAGGAAAGGATACCGAAAGTGACAGATGTAACAGAAGATGTAAGATATATCCCTAATATGGACAGATGATATGATAACCAATTAGAATAACTTCTCTTTTTTCTGATTTGATACTTTCTGTAACAAAAACTGTATAAAGTGATGCTTGGGCGTTGCCCAGTGTTCAGATTTTTTCCATGTGAATGGGTCTGAACCTTTTCTCAAAATAAAACTTGTTTCTCCTACCCTTCATGGTATTTGTGGTATATTTGTGGTATATATTTGTGGTATATTCGTGGTATATATTCGTGGTATATTCGTGGTATATAATCCTGGGCTTAGAAAATTTAGAACTACACCACCTTTGAAATGATGTGAGTTTAACTCATAAAATCATCTATTCCAATATCCTTCCTGTTGAAGACTACTTCAGCTTCAATTGCAACAATACACAAGCACACAATAGATTTAAACTTAATGTTAACCATTCCAATCTTGATTGCAGAAAATATGACTTCACTAACAGAGTTGTTAATGCTTGGAATACACTACCTGACTCTGTGGTCTCTTCCCAACATTCCCAAAGCTTTAACCAAAAACTGTCTACTATTGACCTCACCCCATTCCTAAGAGTTCTGTAAGGGGCGTGCATAAGAGCACAAACGTGCCTACCATTCCTGACCTATTGTTTCCTTTCATTATATCCAATTAATATAGTTATTACATACTCATGCTTATATATATGCTCATATATTGTATAGTTATTACATGCTTATGCTTATATATACTGTGTGACAAATAAAAAAAAATTGTCTTCTGATTGTAAACTTAAATTCTCTGCAACAAGTGCAAGGGGCCACACGCGCATGCAGGGGTGGGGGACGAGGTGCTTGCAGGGGCACACAAGCATGCAGAGGAGTGGGGCATATGCAGGGGGTGCATGTGCATACATGGGGGGCATGGCACCTATGGGATGCACGTGTACATGCATGGGGGCACATGTTCAGGGACCGTGCATGCATTGCATTTTGGGGTTTTGGGGCACTCGTGCGCACATTTGCATGCACACGCACTTTGGGCACTTAGTCCGGAAAAGGTTAGCCGTCACTGTCCTAGGATGCGCCCTAGGATGCGTAGACGGTGAATATTTGTGCACTGAATTTCTACGCTGGGAAAGAATGAGGATCAAACCGCAGAAGGAATACACGACAAAAGTGAATATTTTAATTTTATTTATTTTATTTATTTATTTTTGTCACAACAATATACACAAGCATCACACAAAACGATTATATAGTATATAAACATATATATGAGGAAATATAAGGCAGTATAAGCATATATATATATATATAAGAAAAAACAATAGAATATTTTTTAATATATATATAAAACAATAGAATATTGTTTTATATATATATATTTTGCATTTATATCCCGCCCTTCTCCGAAGACTCAGGGTGGCTTACACTATGTCAAGCAATAGTCTTCATCCTTTTGTATATATATACAAAGTCAACTTATTGCCCCCCAACAATCTGGGTCCTCATTTTACCTACCTTATAAAGGATGGAAGGCTGAGTCAACCTTGGGCCTGGTGGGACTTGAACCTGCAGTAATTGCAAGCAGTATATTCTATTGTTTTATATATATATGTAGGTCTTTGGTTATTCGGGTTTTCTCCCGCGTAAAATTGGAAGTGTCTTGGCGACGTTTCGACGAAGTCTCATTCGTCATCTTCAGGCTTCAGCTTCGTGCTTCTGGGAGCAATGTGTGATTGCAGCTGTTTCTTCCTTTTTAACTGCTAGTGGGGGTTTGAACTGATTGGGTGGGAGCTTGGCTGTGATCTGATTGGATGGGGGTTTTTTTGTGCTCTGATTGGATGGGGGTGTGTCCTGTTTGGGTGGGGGCTTGGTTGTGCTCAGATTAGTCTGAGTTGCAGGGGGATTTGAGCTGGTGAGCTGCACTGCTGCTGTTTGGCTTCGTGTTCGTGGTCGTGCTACATCTTCATAGTGGGTGTCAGTCTGCTGCATGTATGGATTGGAGGGGTTTGAAATGGCTGATGTTGCAGCTGCGGTCTGGCTTCTGGTCCTTGGTCGTGCTTCCTGATCAGTGTGGGTTTGGGTCTGCTTTCTGGGTGGATGTGTGGTGGTGACATCCTGTGTGGACCTCGTGAGTGTGGGTCTGGTGTCATTCCTCGTGTTAAGGACTTGTTTGTCAATAAGGGCGGGTCCTCCCGCCTACCAGCCATTTGGAAACACAAGAACTCAGTCAAAAAAGAGGAACCAACTTCTTCCCTGGTCCAACACCTTAAAGCCACAGGACACGATATTGACTTTAAAAAGACCAGAACTATCGCCAAAACTGAACACTTTAACAACAGAATAATCAGAGAAGCCATCGAGATAGAAAAACGCCCACACAGCATGAACAAACGAGATGATACCTCCCGCCTACCAGCCATTTGGAAACCCGCCCTTATTGACAAACGAGTCCTTAACACGAGGAATGACACCAGACCAGACCCACACTCACGAGGTCCAGCTGCAACATTAGCCATTTCAAATCCCTCCAATCCATACATGCAGCAGACTGACACCCACTATGAAGATGCAGCACGACCACGAACACGAAGCCAAACTACAGCAATGCAGCTCACCAGCTCAAATCCCCTTGCAACTCAGACTAATCTGAGCACAACCAATCCCCCACCCAAACAGGACACACCCCCAGCCAATCAGAGCACAAAAAAACCCCCATCCAATCAGAGCACAGCCAAGCTCCCACCCAATCAGTTCAAACCCCCACTAGCAGTTAAAAAGGAAGAAACAGCTGCAATCATACATTGCTCCCAGAAGCACGAAGCTGAAGCCTGAAGATGACGAATGAGACTTTGTCGAAACGTCGCCAAGACACTTCCAATTTTACATGGGAGAAAACCCGAATAACCAAAGACCTACATACAAACACCCGCGAAAACCTCAGAAAACAAATATATATATATAGGTCTTTGGTTGTTCGGGTTTTCTCCCGTGTAATATAAGCATATATATATAAGAAAAAACAATAGAATAGGTCAAGAAGAAGAGGAAAACCAAAAATGACAGAATGACAGAATTGGAAGGGACCTTGGAGGTCTTCTATTCCAACCCCCTGCTCAAGCAGGATACCGTGTACCAATTCAGGTTGTCCAATCTCTTCTTAAAAGCCTCCAGTGTTGGATCAAAGATGTTTTTGAAAAGGCACCTGGACTATTTTTTTTCTTGAGGAAGAAGAAGAAAACATTTTGCTTCTCATCCAAGAAGCTTTCATTCATTCTGATGGTGAGAAGCAAAAAATGTTTTTCTTTTCCTTCTTCCTCAAGAAAAAAAACAGTCCAGTTTCCTTTTCAAAAAGCATCTTCAAGACAACTATGAACTGGATGACTAAGAATCTCCAGACACCTCCAATGTTGGAGCACCCACAGCTTCTGCAGGCAAGCTGTTCCGCTGATTAATTGTCAGGAAATTTCTCCTCCTTTCTAGGTTCTCCTCCTTTCTTTCAGTACGTGGAGAAGAGAATGAGAGAGAGAGAGAGAGAGAGAAAGAGAGAGAGAGAGAGCACACAAGAGAGAGAGAGAGAACAAGAGAGGAAGAGAGAGAGAGAGAGGGAGAGAGAGAGAAAGCAAAAGAGAGAGAGAGAGAGAAATAGAGCAAGAGAGAGAACGAGAGAGAATGAGGGAGAGAGAAAGAGAGAGACAGAGAGAGAAAGCAAAAGAGGGAAAGAGAGAGAGAGAGAAAGAGAGAGAAAGAGAGAAAGAGAGAGAGAAAGAGAGAGAAGGAGAAAGACTGAAAGAGAGCAAGAGAGAGAAAACAAGAGAGAGAAAGAGAGAGAGAAAAAGAGAAAGAGACTGTGCATCATTTATCACTTTTCAATGACAAAACCATATATTGCAATTTTAAACAAATGTGAGAAATGCTTCATTTTATTTCCTGAAAGCTCAGTTACATCATTAAAAAGTGGAAAATAGAAAAAGCTAATTAAACTTGGAGGTGGTCCAACTCCGTTTAACAAGTTTTGATCAAACACATCAGCAGTGGGTTTCACTTACCTTCGCTACCAGTTTGGAACTGTGAGCACATGTGATGACGTCTGAGTGGGTGGGCAGAGCCTCCCGCCTCTGCTGCTACCGGTTCGCCTGAATCGGGGCGAGCCGGTAGAAACCCACCACTGAAACACATTTCCTTTGGAAGGAGGGGCTCAACTTTTCTTTTCATTGGGCAAACATTCCCCTTCCCTCCTAAAAATCACATTTTATTTTATAAAGCCAAGTTAACAATTAAGGGATAAACCACTGAGCACTAAAAATCAACTGGATTAAACTAGCTGGATTAAAGAAGCAATGCTGATAGGAAAAAGGAACCTAATTATTTATTTCCAAGGACATGGAATAGTTGGGGGGTGGGTGAGGGGTGGGTTTTTTCAGATACTGCTAATCCTGTTTCTCAAATTTATATGTCCGTGTATGTGTATATATGTCTCTGAACAATCTCACAATCAAAACAAAATTAAAAAGTAAAAAAAACCCAAAACCAAACCCTTTCAAAACAACCAAACGCATGTATGCAGAATTTATTTTTCCTCTATGTATCACCTTTCATTTTATAGCAAACAATTTTTAGTCTTCCTGTCTATGGATAACACGATTTAGCTAGTGAAATGCCTGAATATTTTACTTGTTTGCTAAATTTATGTCCCCACATTTCCATTAAATGGCGCTCAAGGCAACTCATGATAACACATGCAAAACAAAACGTCGAACAACAAGCAAAACATTAAAACGCTAATGAAAACAAGAGCCGGTTAAAAAAACAAACACAACTTTTATAGTGGCTATAATAAGCCAGCTTAGGAGGCCAGGAGCCTGACTTAAACAAAAACTACAAGATTCAGGAGCTTTGATATTAACTGTCACATAAGAAGGAAAATATGAATAGTTTTTGGGAGTATGTGGTAGATATTCAATTGAAACAATGCTTTCCAATGTAGAATCAATTGGTTTAGTGTTGCTCAGGAGTTGCTCAGGACGTAAGCGGTCTTACAAGAAGAATACAACTCCCAGTAGAAGTTAGAAACAGGGGAAAATGTCCTTTTAGAACAGGGGTCTCCAACCTTGGCAATTTTAAGCCTGGAGGACTTCAACTCCCAGCATTCCCCAGACAGCAAAGCTGGCTGGGGAATGCTGGGAGTCGAAGTCCTCCTGACTTAAAGTTGCCAAGTTTGGAGACCCCTGCTTTAGAAGACCTGATTTTCTTAGATACATCAGATGTGGAAAGTCAGGAAGTAGTGCTCGGATATAGATGACCCAAGATAAGACTTTGACGTAAATTTAGAATAAGTTTAAATGTATCGTAATCGGCATACATTAAAATGAAATTTCATTGCATACAGGTCTAAAAGTATCACCACCTCCAATGTACACCACATAAACCTGACAAAATAAATAAATAAATAAATAATTATGCACATAGCAATAGCACTTAGACTTATATACTGCTTTACAGCCCCCTCTAAGCGGCTTACAGAGTTAGCCTATTGCCCCCCAACAATCTGGGTCCTCATTTTACCCAACTTGGAAGGATGGAAGGCTGAGTCAACCATGTGCCTGGTGAGATTTGAACTGCCCAAATTGCAGGCAGCCAGCAGGCAGCAGAAGTCACCTGCAGTACTGCACTCTAACCACTGTGCCACCATGGCTCCTAATATACCCACATATATTACACATATATAACACAGTCTAGTCTGGATTTATACATGTACATGGTGAGAAAAACGAATCTTGCGAGGTTACCGGATGGATGGCACAGGAAACAAAGCTGTTACAGAATCTGGTAGCCCAGCTAGAAATACTTCGAAATTTCCCCCCCAGAGGGGAGCAACAGAAACGGACTGTGAAATGAGTGTGTGGGATCTCTAACAATACTTTGAGCTCTAAGGACATAGTGCTTATAAGCAGCATAGGGACATTTGGATGGCTGAGTCATCAGATCCAGGTGGTGGAACAAACCTAACTGCATGTCACTTGTTTAGAAATCATCGATTCAGTAATTTCACATTTTGTCCCAGCTGCAGTGGTCTTCTGAACGCTAACTGGCTAAGGTTGATCATAGCAAACTACGAATCTTAACTCTAAGATTCTAAGTTGCTAAGACCTAACTGAATCCCTTAATGAAAGTTGAAAGCATGCAATCACATAAACCAATACATAACTATGACACAGCTATTTAGTTGAATGATTGTTGTCAAAGTCCCCAACTGGGAGACGGGGAATTAATAGTTCAGTCTTATTTTTGACAGTCTTATTTTTTTTTTCCTTCCACAATTTGCTGAAATAAGGAAGAATGATGGTGGCCAAAATTAGATCTATGCAGTTACAAAGGCATGTTTGAGATTGTCCAAGCGCTCCTTTGAACCTCCTAATTCTTCATTTAGCCATTATTACTTCACTTGCCTTGTTTCTGTCTCCTATACAACATAATCAGAGGGGAGGGAGGGAGGGAGACATAGACAGACAAAAGTAAATATCGTAACAACATAAACACTTAGCTATTAATTTGTCAACACAATTATCTTCATATTTCTATAACAAAGAGAATCATATTTCATTAAAAATCAAGGAAGGAAGGAAGGAAGGAGATGGGAGGGAGGGAGGATGGAAGGATGGAAGGAAGGAAGGAAGGAAGGAAGGTAGGAAGGAAGGAAGGAAGGAAGGAAGGAAGGAAGGAAGGAAGGAAGGAAGGAGATGGGAGGGAGGATGGATGGATGGATAGAAGGAAGGAAGGAAGGAGATGGGAGGGAGGATGGATGGATGGAAGGAAGGAAGGAAGGAAGGAAGGAAGGAAGGAAGGAGATGGGAGGGGGAGGATGGAAGGAAGGAAGGAAGGAAGGAAGAAGGAAGGAAGGAAGGAAAGAAGGAGATGGGAGGGAGGATGGAAGGGAGGAAGGAAGGAAGGAAGGAAGGAAGGAAGGAAGGAAGGAAGGAAGGAGATGGGAGGGAGGGAGGATGGATGGATGGATGGAAGGAAGGAAGGAAGGAAGGAAGGAAGGAAGGAAGGAAGGAAGGAAGGAAAGAAGGAAAGAAGGAAGGAAGGAAGACTAAAGCACAATATCTTAATAACATAAACACTTAGCTATTAATTTCTCAACACAATTCTCTTCATATTTCTATAATGAAGAGAACCATGTTTTCAGAAATAGTGAATATCTGCCTATTCCAGCAATGAACTCTCCAGCTGCTGTTGAACTAGGACATAACCCTGTGGTTTAAAATGTTGACATTTAATTACAATTAGGAATATCAGAAACTTATGCCCAGATTGAAATAGCTCATCTTTCAATTTGGCGCTCTGTGTGTGTGTGTGTGTGTGTGTGTGTCTGTGTGTCTGTGTGTCTATGTGTGTCTGTGTGTGTGTGTTTGGATCAAAATTATCTCTTTTGGCTAGTTGCAGCCACATAAATTCTCGTTCAGCCGAGCAAATGGAACATTTACAAAGAGCAGCTATGGGGAGAACTATGGCAGGCCTGTGCCATCATGTGAATATTAAAATACAGTTTGGGTAATAAATCAATTATGTCCCCTCAGATCAAAGGAAATGTCAAATGGAAAAGCTAACACATGCTGTTCTCCCTGACGTTCGAGGCAAGATGGCATCCTCACGCTGTCTCTCTCTCTCTCTCTCTCTTGGCGCAAACTGGCATTAGACCACATTTTCATTCCTTGGTGAGCATATGGCAACAGCAGCTGAAATGTGGGAGCCTGCTGATTTTGGACTGCTGTGTATATGAAGGTAGAACAAAATGCCAACGTCCTTTTTTCTATGTACACGACAAACTGTAAAGAGGAAGGCAAAGCTGATTTCAATTAAGGTGGCAAGAACAGCCTCTGCTGTTCTATCTATCTATCTATCTATCTATCTATCTATCTATCTATCTATCTATCTATCTATCTATCTATCTATTTCTGTCCTTTTTCACTTTCTATCTATCCATGTATTTATTATCTCTCTCTCTCTAGCCATCATCCATCCATCCATCCATCCATCCATCCATCCATCCATCCATCCATCCATCCATCCAATTATCTATCTATCTATCTATCTATCTATCTATCTATCTATCTATCTATCTATCTATCTATCTATCTATCTATCTATCTATCTATCTATCTTACAAACTATTCTAAAAATACGAGTTCCAGGTATATTTGTAAATCAAAAAACAAAACAAAAAACCAGACATGCTCCAGAACTGAAATAATTAAAATTTTATTCTACTAAGATTTTGTCAGAGTATTAGAATAGAATAGAATAGAATTTTATTGGCCAAGTGTGATTGGACACACAAGGAATTTGTCTTGGTGCATATGCTCTCAGTGTACATAAAAGAAAAGATACCTTCATCAAGGTACAACATTTACAACACAATTGATGATCAATATATCAATATAAATCATAAGGATTGCCAGCAACAAGTTATAGTCATACAGTCATAAGTGGAAAGAGATTGGTGATGGGAACTATGAAACGATTAATAGTAGTGCAGATTCAGTAAATAGTCTGACAGTGTTGAGGGAATTATTTGTTTAGCAGAGTGATGGCCTTCGGGAAAAAACTGTTCTTGTGTCTAGTTGTTCTGGTGTGCAGTGCTCTATAGCGTCGTTTTGAGGGTAGGAGTTGAAACAGTTTATGTCCAGGATGCGAGGGATCTGCAAATATTTTCACGGCCCTCTTCTTGATTCGTGCAGTATACAGGTCCTCAATGGAAGGCAGGTTGGTAGCAATTATTTTTTCTGCAGTTCTAATTATCCTCTGAAGTCTGTGTTTTTCTTGTTGGGTTGCAGAACTGAACCAGACAGTTATAGAGGTGCAAATGACAGACTCAATAATTCCTCTGTAGAATTGGATCAGCAGCTCCTTGGGCAGTTTTAGCTTACTCAGTTGGCGCAGAAAGAACATTCTTTGTTGTCCTTTTTTAATGATGTTTTTGATGTTAGCTGTCCATTTGAGATCTTGCGATATGATAGAACCCAGAAATTTGAAGAAATTTAAACTACCATTGCAGAGATTTCTGCCTTTATATGCCATTAATCAATTTGGCCATTGTGCGTGTAATAGCCCCCCACCCCCAGTGGTCTCCCACTGGATTGGAGACTAAAACATATGAAGAATGGTTACAGGAACTGGGCATGGCTAGTAGAGAAGGACCAGGGGAGAAATGGTAACAGGGTTCCAATATTTAAGGGGCTGCCACAGAGAGGAGGGGGTCAAGCTATTTTCCAAAGCACCTGAACGCAAAAGAAGGGGAAAAGGATGGAAACAAATCAAAGAGAGATTCAACCTGGAAATAAGGGGAAAAAATTCTGACAGTGAAAATAATCAACCGATGGAACAGAAGTTGTCTTCAGAAGTTGTGGGAGCTTCATCACTTGAGACTTTCAAGAAGAAATTGGACTGCCATTTGTCAGAAATGGTGTAGGGTCTCCTGCTTGGGCGAGAGGGAGTTGGAGTAGATGACCTACAAGGTCCTTCCAACTCTGTGAATCTGTTAATCTGTAATATCTGGTGATTGACCAAGGATTCCTATTAACCCTCCATCTAAGCTCCACAGAAGGCCTTGATTACTTAAGGTAATCCCTTAAATCTGCTATAACTGCTGCTCTTTAGATTATGGGATGTTTCGCAGCAGCCGAAGGGGTGTTCCTTTGTATGGCTGGTGAAAAGGGAGTCAAAACATCACAGGAATAAAGAATAAAGTTTATGGCAGTTTGACTCTGGATCAGAAATTTACCTTGCAGGTAATGTGACCGTGGTAAAAATCATGGCACACAATCTTCTTGTGTTAGAGACACATCAAGCCAATTGAGAGTGAAAATTGTCCAAGAATGCTTTTTGCCACTCAAATGGTGGTGGCTATTTCTGATATATGGATAGCCCTTGGCCATGCCAAATGTTGCTTCTCACCTGACGGTAGGACAAGAAGCAACGGGTGGAAACCAATCAAGGAGAGAAGCAATCTAGAACTAAGGAGAAATTTCCTGACGGTGAGAACAATTAACCAGTGGAACAACTTGCCTCCAGAGGTTGTGAATGCTCCAACACTGGAAGTTTTTAAGAAGATGTTGGATAACTATTTGTCTGAAATGGTATAGGACTTCCTGCCTAAGCAGGGGGTTGGACTAGAAGACCTCCAGTGTCCCTTCCAACTCTTATTCTATTCTGTTCTAATCTGGAATCCATCATCTCAGATTATATATATTAGTTTCTGGCTTTCACTAAAATAGAAGAAAGATATTTTAGAATCCCTAAAAATTTAGAACAATAGTACCCATTCATTTTCAGATTACTTTCCCCATATGCTTTTTATATGTATTTGGAAATATCTTTATCCTAAATTATATCCTACAACTTGTGGTAGAATGACAATTTGTAGATCTCTCACCTGCTCTGGAATAATTGAAGGATATATTTTGAGGGGAAAGCCCTTATTAAACCCAATTCAGAATAAAGCTTCTAACCAAATCAAAGCAGGCTGTATGAAAGGGAAGGGAAGGGAAGGAAAGGGAAGGAAAGGAAAGGAAAGGAAAGGAAAGGAAAGGAAAGGAAAGGAAAGGAAAGGAAAGGAAAGGAAAGGAAAGGAATGGAAGGGGAAAGACAAAATGCAAAGACTGGAAAGGAAAATAGGGGAAGGAGAGGGAAGGGAAGGGAAGGGAAAGTCTTATTTCATATACAATGCATTTTCTGTAGAAAATAGATGAAAATATTATCAGAAGGTTTAAGGGGGGGAACACGAATATTGTGTATCAAAAACTATTGACTTTAATTCTAGAAGTTGATCAAAATATCTTCCTAGAGTTTTCTGGCTTCTAGTTATGTATTTACTGACAGAAATTGGCTTCCTTCTGGTTTGTTCTGGATTCTGTATGGATTTGACAAGAAGACTTATGTTTTCTTTTGATTTTAAATGTTGGGTTAGTGCTTTTCTTTTCACCTAAAAAGATCTCAGGAAACGGCTCTATCATTATCTGCAGACTCCAAAAAGTCCCAGTAACCATCAGGCCTTGAGATCGCCAACCAGTAAACCGAAAAATAAAATAATCACAGTTCTTCATTCACACCAGCCATCACAGGAAGTTAAAACAATGTGATTTTTTTACTTGGGGAGGGAGGGAGGGAGTGGGGAGAGAAAGAGAGAGAGGGAGGGATAGATGGGGGATGTTGTGTCTCACCCGCTCGCCCTGTGTGTCTCTCCTGTGAGAGAGACAGACAGAGAGAAAGAGAGAGAGAAAGAGAGAGAAAGAGAAAGAGAGAAAGAGAGAGAAAAGAGACAGACAGAAAGAGAGAGAGAGAGACAGAGAGCAAGAGAGAAAGAGAGAGAGAGGGAGAAAAAGAGAGAGAGAGAGAGAGAGAGACAAGAGACAGAGAGCAAGAGAGAAAGTGAGAGAGATACAGAGAGAGAGACAGAAAGAGAGAGATACAGAAAGAGAGAGAGAGAGAGAGGGAAAGAGGGAGAGAAAGAGAGAGGGAGAAAGAGAGACACAGACAGAGAGAAAATGAGAGACAGAGAGAGAAAGAAAAAAGAGACAGAGAAAGAGAGAGAGAGAATGGGGGGAAGCAAGAATAGTTTTCCTTGCCAAGGAGAGAGAGAGAGAGAGAGGGACACAGAGAGAGAGAAGCCTCATGGGTAAAGTGTGAGATTTTTGAAATACCACAAATGTATGCCTGACTACATAAGAGAAATCATGCCGTGTTCTCTCTCTCTCTCTCTCTCTCTCTCTCTCTCTCTCTCTCTCTCTCTCTCTCTCTCTGTTGCGCTGGCCACTTGCTGTTCATGTGGCTTAGTTAAAGAGGGAGGAAAAAAGCACATTTTTTTTTCTGAAAGACTGTGTTAGCCAACATAAGGAAAGAGAGAGAGAGAAGAGTGGGGAAAGGAAGAGAGCTTGATTCTGTCTCGGTGTCATATATCAAATACCACTGCATGGGGAATGCATTAGAGCCTTTCAACTGACATGGCCTGTTACTTTCTAACCTCATGCCAAGAATACAAAATACAACCGGGTTATCACACACACTGAAGAAAACACAGCCTTTCCTTGTCTTTTGGGTCAAGGTTTCACTGATGCTCGTGTCAGAAAAATTTGTTTAAGGGCATGGCATTAAACCCAGAGTGTATAACCCTAAGCTCAGGACTCCTTTATGTGACAGAAGTTCGAAACAAATTCACAGCAAATTGTTGTCTCCGTTTAAGGGCCTAAGAGAAAATTCTGCAGGGCTCTGTTGCAAATGATGGGGATTATATTTGCCAACGTTTGATGGGATGGTGCGTTGTTTATTTTGTTTTTCTTGCTGTTTCATCATGACAAAGAGCTGAGCTGGACCACATCCGACCAAAATATCAAGTATATCTGTTCTACGCAACTTTGATTCTCAGGTGTTTCTTCTGAATTCTGCATCTGGGATTGTTGTGACTTGTCCTCCCTCCTCTCCTCAGCCGGGCCCCTCCCGTCTCCAACTGGGCCTGTTATCAGACTCCGAGTCTGATAATGAAGATGAACGGCCTGTCATGCCTCCAGCCCCCCAGCCCTGGCCCCATGCCCGGAGAGGATTCCAGGAATGAACAAACAAACTCGATAAACCTTACTCATACGGCGTGTGTTCCTTTGGCTCAGCCATCAGAGGAAGTCAGCCAGGGATTGGAATTGCTCGGGCCTACTCCTTCTGACCCCTCCCTTTCCCAAACAGCAGAAGACAATTCAAAGTGGGAGGATCCTCGCTTCCGGAGATCTGAGAGGCGACACCAGCAGAAGGAAGGGAGGGGTAGGCCTGGATAAATGCTGAGTCATGGAGCCACACCCCACAGCCTATATAAAGGACCTGCTTTTGGCATTCCAACCTTGAGTCAAGCAAAGTCCCATCTGGTTTGCTCATATCGGACTCTATCGCTGAAGTCACAACTTGGACTCCTGCCTGCCCTGATAAACTTCAAAGGAATTTGGCAAGCTGCAGAGGCTTCATTGCCACATTTGATACGGACTTCCTTGACCCGGTCGTCGGAGGGGGAGGGGGACACGACAGGGATTCAAAGGCTGGACTTGCTACTTATTTAAAAATTGTTGTCAATATCTTACCTGCCCAACCTTTTTGGATTTGAGACAGAAGAGGAAACAGGAAGAAGAAGAAGAAGACCTAGCGACATGAAATGATTTCATTTGCAAAATTCATTCAATTAGTGCATGGCATTTGAAACTCAGCTAAGGATGTTTTTTCATGGTCAAATGGAGAGGCTTTCTTTCAGTCTAGCCTGGGAGATCCTGCACGTGTGTCATTACAATTTCAAATATTATGAAAATGTGCAGACGTGTGTGTGTGTGTTCACAAGATGTATTTATATTAAGTGAGGAATCATGTAAATACTGATATAACAGAACCCTGAAAACAATTATAGGAGAGTTTTAAATGTACGCTGAAGGAAAATTACAGACATAATTTATAGTTACGTGAGCCAGTCTTTATTTTCATATTACATGGAAAAACCTACCTTCTCTTCAGGGCAAAGCCTGTCTGAGCGCCACATGTTGGCTGGCATTAAAGCAAAATCTGAAGATTATCGATATAGTCATATTACAGGCTAAGAAGATTTGGTGTCAGAGTGGAGTCTTTGATATAAAGCAGCTGTGATGTCATATATTGCACACAAAGATCACAGATGTTAAAGAATCTCTTAGGTAGATAGATAGATGATAGAGAGATAGATAGATAGATGGATATGGATAGATTTAGAGGAATAGATTTAGATGAAGATAGATAGATAGATAGATAGATAGATAGATAGATAGATAGATAGATAGATAGATAGATAGATAGATAGATAGTCAGTTCTAGAGGAGATCAACCCTGACTGCTCTTTAGAAGGCCAGATCCTGAAGATGAAAATGAAATACTTTGGCCACCTAATGAGAAAGAAGGACTTACTGGAGAAGAGCCTAATGCTGGGAAAGATTGAGGGCAAAAGAAGAACAGGACAACAGAGAACGAGGTGGCTGGATGGAGTCACTGAAGCAGTAGGCATGAGTTTAACTGGACTCCAGAGATAGATAGATAGAAGATAGATGATAGATAGACTGAAAGATTGACAGATTGACAGATAGATAGATATGGATAGATTTAGATGACTAGATTTAGATGACGATAGAGAGATAGATAGATAGATAGATAGATAGATAGATAGATAGATAGATAGATAGATAGATAGATAGATAGATAGATAGATGATAATGGATGGACGGATGGACGGATGGACGAATGATGGTTGGATGGTTGGATAGATGGATAGATGGATGCTAGAGCATTAATAATAGAGAGAGAGAGAGAGAGATGAGAGAAAGATATAGTGACAAACAAGGAGACAGAGAGGGAATAGATAGATAGATAGATAGATAGATAGATAGATAGATAGATAGATAGATAGATAGATAGATAGAGAGAGAGAGAGAGAGAGAGAGAGAGAGAGAGATAGATAGATAAACAGACAGACAGACAGACAGCTAGAAAACAGATAGGTGAGAGGAAGAGAGATGATAGATAGGCAGAGATAAATAGACAGAAACAGAGAGAGAGATGACAGATAGCTGGATGATAAGATGATAGATGATAGGTAGTTAGGTAGTAGACAGACAGATAGACATTGTGTGAGAGAGATGATATATTTTACACAAATGCCACCTTTACTCCACTTGAATTATTATAATTTGCTAAGTTAAAAGGGTAAAATCTAACCTTCCTCATTGATAAATTTAACTGGTTGAATTACCTATTCCATCACGGGCTTTGCCTAATTAGGAGTCCTGTGTCCAGCAACATTTTCAACCTGGACCTGCTGGATCTATGGTTCCAACTCATTTCTTGATGTGAAGGGTTGCTAGCTCAAGGGAAGAAAGGAAAACAGAACTTTGGGATGGAGAGGTGTTTCATGTCATGACCCATGGTGGCGCAGTGGTTAGAGTGCAGTACTGCAGGCTACTTTGGCTGCCTGCCGGCTGACTGCAATCTGGCAGTTCGAATCTCAACAGGTTCAAAATTGACTCAGCCTTCCATCCTTCCGAGGTTGGTAAAATGAGGACCCAGATTGCTGGGGGGAAATATGCTGACTCTGTAAACTGCTTAGAGAGGGCTGTAAAGCACTGTGAAGCAGTATATAAGTCTAAGTGCGATTGCTCTTCCTTCCTTCCTTCCTTCCTTCCTTCCTTCCTTCCTTCCTTCCTTCCTTCCTTCCTATGCAGCATTGCAGGCTGACTCTGCCCACAGTCAAGAGTTCAATTCTCACTGGCTCAAGGTTCACTCAGACTTCCATCCTTCTGAGGTCGGTAAAACGAGGACCCAGATTAATTGGAGCAATTGGCTGACTCTATAAACTGCTTAGAGAGGGCTGTAAAGCACTGTGAAGCAGTATATAAGACTAAGGGCTATTGCTAAGTGCTATTAGCTGCAAAAATTCATAGGGAAGGTGAAATTAATCCAAAGTAATAGTTCTTGACTCCTGTCAGTTTTTTGAGATGTAGAAGAAAAGCTTGGGTATCCTTCTTATTGATGTTATTCATTAAACTGAAGTTCTTAAGGCTGGAACAGCACGACAGAAATCCTCATCGTGATTATCATTATTAATTATTTTATATTTCACTCCTCCCCTGCATTTTCTTCCCATAAGTAGAGACCCAGGTCCCTCGGGGTTCCCAATATGTCTGCATGTAGAAAACTCCCTTTTCTAATAGAGTGCATGATATTTACAAAGCTCAACACTGTGGCTCAAGGCAAATTGCAGACTGTTTGAACAAAAATGCCTATAAAATAAGACAAATTCCTGTCAGATGTCAGGATGTGGCAGACATATCTTAACAGGATTACCTGGGTAACACTGTTGGGCTGGTCAGAAATGAGGCTAATGCTTCTAGTATGAAGTGTGTGGTTTTCCTTGACTTCTCTTTGACGTATTTATATATTGTTATCAATGTAGTATCTTGACATGCAGTCACGGTTAAGGAAATGTGGGGGT
This sequence comes from Ahaetulla prasina, assembly GCF_028640845.1. NCBI lineage: Eukaryota > Metazoa > Chordata > Lepidosauria > Squamata > Colubridae > Ahaetulla > Ahaetulla prasina. The sequence goes on along the minus strand of NC_080543.1, from coordinate 133,586,782 downwards.
TCAAAACCTACAGGAGCAGTCTCTACTAAAAGTAAGGGTCTACATTTAGGCAAGAAAAACAAAATGCGCAGGTACACTATATGTGGTACCTTGCTCAGTAGCAGTAACTGTGAGAGGGATCTTGGAGTCCTAGTGGACAACCATTTAAATATGAGCCAGCCATGGGCAGCAGCTGCCAAAAAAGCCAACACGGTTCTAGGCTGCATAAACAGAGGGATAGAATCAAGATCACGTGAAGTGTTTTATAAGGCCTTGGTAAGGCCACACTTGGAATATTACATTCAGTTTTGGTTGCCACAATATAAAAAAGATGTTGAGACTCTAGAAAGAGTGCAGAGAAAAGCAACAAAGATGATTAAGGGACTGGAGGCTAAAACATATGAAGAACGGTTGCAGGAACTGGGTATGTCTAGTTTGATGAAAAGAAGGAGTGGGGAGACATGATAGCTGTGTTCCAATATCTCAGGGGTTGCCACAAAGAAGAGGGAGTCGGGCTGTTCTCCAAAGCACCTGAGGGCAGGACAAAAAGCAATGGGTGGAAACAAATCAAGGAAAGAAGCAATTAAGAACTAAGGAGCAATTTCCTGAAAGTTAATTAATCTGTGGAATGACTTGCCTCCAGAAGTTGTGATTGCTCCAACACTGGAAGTTTTTAAGAAGATGTTGGATAGCCATTTGTCTGAAGTGGTGTAGGGTTTCCTACGTAGGCAGGGGGTTGGACTAGAAGACCTCCAAGATCCCTTCCAATTCTGTTTTTCTGTTATATTCTATTTACCAAACTCCTTTTCAAACCACAGAGGAAAATTCCTACCTTGTGGCAATAATAATACAGTTGCTGTTTGGATAAATATTGCATACAAAATTGGGGTTGGGGGGAGACCAGGTATAGTTCTTGCTTAAAATGGTGGCTATGAAAATATTTTATTTTTATTTTTATAGAGATTCTCAGTCTTCCAGGCTATTCCAGGATAATTCTAGGTCATGGTTGTCCCAAAGCTGGACTTTCTGGGCTTTCTTTGAAGGCGTTTTGTTTATTTTATTTTATTTTATTTTATTTTATTTTATTTTATTTTATTTATTTATTTATTTATTTATTTATTTATTTATTTATTTATTTATTTATTTATTTATTTATTTATTTGTCACAACAGTATATATAAGCATAAGCATGAAAGTAAATATATAATATATAAGCATATATATAAGCATAAATATGTAATAACTATATTAATTGGATATAATGAAAGGAAACAACAGGACAGAAACGGTAGGCATGTTTGTGCTCTTATGCAAGCCCCTTACAGACCTCTTAGGAATGGGGTGAGGTCAATAGTAGAGAGTTTTTGGTTAAAGCTTTTGGGAGTTTGAGAAGAGACCACAGAGTCAGGTAGTGAGTTCCAAGCACTAATAACTCTGTTACTGAAGTCATATTTTCTGCAATCAAGATTGGAGTGGTTAACATTGAGTTTAAATCTATTGTTTGCTCTTGTATTGTTTTGATTGAAGCTGAAGTAGTCTTCAACAGGAAGGACATTGCAATAGATGATTCTATGAGTTAAACACAGGTCCTGTCGAAGGCGGCGGAGTTCTAAGTTTTCTAAATTCAAGTTTTAAGTTCTAAGTTTTAAATTCAAGTTCTAAGTTTTAAATTCTAAATTTAAATTTAAATTTTAAGTTCTAAGTTTTTAATTTTAAAGTTCTAAGTTTTAAATCCAAGTTCTAAGTTTTCTAAATTCAAGTTTTGCTTCTCATCCAAGAAGTTTCTTCAGTTCTGAAGACAGCAAAGTCCACATTCTGGAGAGAGAGGACCACTGGTTTGAAAGAGGGGTCCAAGAGGCCATCTACATTAAGGTTGAGCAGCCCTCTCTCAACAGAGGAGGACGGGCACGATACCGCCTACCTCCTGTTTACATCACAGTCCTTTCAGCAGCTCCAAGAAGGTTCCACACCCATTTGCACTACTCAGATGAACCTGAGGTCACAGATAAAACTCCAGGCGGTCTCAACAATTCTAAGAAAAAATGCTAATGACCAGATCTGTTAGGGTTCCAAGTAACACCCCCAATGAAAGAAGACCCTTGAAGTTCCTCAAAGTTCCATTTTATTAGAGATGTCATATTGGCACATCTGGGAAAACCTGAATCTGAAAGCTTCCAGGTTTTCCCCACCCAAATGAAAGTCCAAGTCCCTGCCCAGCACCCACATGTCCATCACATGGTCCAATCGAGCACAGTCCCAACTGGAGATGCCTCCCAGGTTCATCCATCCAGGTGCAGGGCAAGATGTCCTTGACTCTCTGAGAAAGGAACATTATTATGACTACATACCACCCTGGCTCCATACAATCCCCCCTTCCAGTTTCCCACAGCAGTAAATATGGCAGGCCTGAAGGCCCAATGCAAAAGATGGCTTCCAGGCTTGACAAGATGACTGCAAGGAGTACAAATCCTTCCATACTCCCCCATTCAGTCAGAACTGAAGAAGCTTCTTGGATGAGAAGCGAAACGTCTTCAAGGAAAAACGAAGTCCAGTTGCCTTTTGAAAAAGCACCTCTGGGACATTTTTATTTTTATTTCATGCTTCTAATAGAAATGATTGCGAACTCTTGATGTCGACTCAGAAACAAAGATTGAATAGCTTCAGCCTATTATTTTTTTTGCAGAATCACAGATTCAGATTTCCACAACATTTTAGTGAGTTTATTTCTCACAGCAAAAAAAAAAAGCATGAAAAGATGCCGTTTTGTCTTTTGGGGCATCATAAATTTCAATTTCTTGGATTATAATAGCAATTGAAGATCAATATCGTGCAGTGAATAAATTGTATCAGATTCTGCCATGCGTGCAATTTTCTCATTAGAATAAATGCATACATTCAAAATGCCCTGCATTGAGCACACCTTTTTCCACACTCAAAATGCTCATCATCCATTGATAAATTATTTATTTATTTATCAGATTCATCTTTCGTTTTAATATTTAATTTAATCTTAATATTTGAGGGGCTGCCACAAAGAAGAAAGGAGAAAAGAAGTTTCTTTTCTGCCACAATCTATTCTCCAAAGCACCTGAAGGCAGGATAAAAAAGCAAAAACAATGGATGGAAACTAATTAAAGAGAGAAGCAACATAGAAATATGGAGAAACTTCCTGACAGTGAGAACAATCAAGCACTGGAATGACTTGCTTCCAGAAGTTGTAGATGCTTCATCACTCGAATTTTTAAAGAAAAGACCGGATGTTGTGACTCGTCCTCCCTCCTCTCCTCAGCCGGGCCCCTCCCGTCTCCAACCGGGCCTTTTATCAGACTCAGAGTCTGATAATGAAGATGAACGGCCTGTCATGACTCCAGCCCCCGGCCCTGGCCCCATGCCCAGAGAGGATTCAAGGAGTGAAAGGAGAAGCCCAATAAACATCACTCATACAGCGTGTGTTCCTTTGGCTCAGCCTTCAGAGCAGGAAGCCACCCTGGTGCTGGAATTACCCGGGCCTAGTCCCTGTGACCCGTCCCTTTCCCAGACGTTGACAGCAGATTCAGCTGAAGACAATTCAGAGTGGGTGGACTCTCGCTTCCGGAGATCTGAGAGGCGACGCCAGCAGAAGGAGGGGTGGGGCAAGCCTGGATAAATGCTGAGTCATGGAGCCACACCCCACAGCCTATATAAAGGACCTGCTTTTGGCATTCCAACCTTGAGTCAAGCAAAGACTTATCTAGTTTCCTGATATTGGATCCTATCCCTGAAGTCACAACTTGGACTCCTGCCTGCCCTGATAAACCTCGAAGGAACTTGGCAAGGTGCAGTTTGCCACAAAACCCTTCCCGTGCCTGACTATTTCTTGAGCGGTTACAAAACTATCATATGTAGTTGAATTAAGCATTCTGTTTTCTTCTGAAACTTTTCTTTCCTTGGATTTATCCATGGTTGGCCTATCGGGGTTTGAAAAGCTCAATAAATCACATGCCGGAAGGTGTCACACATTGGCGGTTGTGATGCATATTTTGATTGACAGGGAGTTGCAGCAGAGGGGTGAAAGAGCCACAGGTTGCTGACTCCCTGGTATAGATCTTCCTGCCTGAGCAGGGGGTTGGACTAGAAGACCTCCAAGGTCCCTTCCAATTCTGTTTTTCTGTTATACTAATTTTGTTATTTACTGTCCATCTCACAGTTTAGGCAACTCTGAACAGCTGTAATAATAGCAACCAATAGGATCAAAGTTTAAGCATTGGCATCTAATGGAAAGTCCCATAAGCATTGACATTTACCTAATCCAGATATGAGCAATATTTCTGCATCACATACCAATAGATACTTCTGGCAAAGAAAACAATTTGGGCATCCAATGTATTTAAATACGAAGATTTAAAAATGTGAATCGAAAAGAAAGAATTCTATAAGTAAGATATAAAAAGGGAAATCATTCGTCCTGGGTTCGTTTTTTCTTCGCTTTCGTAAATAGGCTCACCTTTTCAAGTTTTATTCTCTGCCACTTTTTGCTTCCTTGGGATCAAGGCACATTAGAGATTGAAAGTCATAAACCAGAAAGAATATCTGCCACATTATCATCTCAACAGGAGTGCCGTAAGTCTCTTGGCATCAGCATCTGAGAAGGTCAAAATACATCAGATAATGTCTACGATGAGTTGACTGTCCATCAAAGATTAGCAGGAGAATAAGTTTGCCAGTCTTAACTTGACAAAAAAAAAGAAGACCTTATCAAATACGCACATAGGAAAAATCAACTCAGGTTACCTATCGTAATTTTTGTAGTATAAGACGCACTTTTCCCACCCTAAAAGAGGCTGAAAATTTGGGTGCATCTTATACTCCGAATGTAGCTTTTTCGAAGTTTTTTTTTTAGCCTTAACGAGGCGCTAGCAAGTGAAGTGATCTCCGTGCTTTGCCTGCTTTTCTCGCTGCTGCTCCCTCTCAGCTGTGCTTTAGAAACTGTTTTTCAGCCCTAATGAGGTGCTAGTGAGTGAAGCGATCTTCCGCGCTTCGCCTGCTTTTCTCATTGCTTCTCTCTCCAAAGATCTGCTGTGCTTTAGAAGTTGTTTTTTTATCCCAAAAAACCAGCAAACTAATGTGCTGAAGCTGACTAGACTAAAAACGTAGCCAGATGAATACCTGGTAGGCAGATTTTTTTTTTCCTATTTTCCTCCCCAAAAATTAAGCTGCATCTTATACCCCGGTGCGTCTTATACTCCAAAAACTACAGTAGTTTGGGTAATGAAATATCTGCAAGAAAACAACCAAGCTCAGAAAACACCAAGGGCCCCTCAAAGGCAAATTATTTTTCCATTTTTCTAGGAAACATCTCCTGTAAAAAAATACCATTTATTTATTTGTTTGTTTGTTTGTTTGTTTGTTTGTTTGATTTATATTGCCACCTATTCACCCATAGCGACTCAAGGCGGCTTACAGAATATAAATTTATGTGCTAATGAAATCATAGCCCACTGTTTTGCTTATTTCTGCATTCAAGTATGGCTTACAACAATGAAAAACCGCACCACTTATTAAAATATTGGGTACTCTTACAACAATTGTGCCTCATCTAGAGAGAGTGCAGAGAAGAGCAACAATGTCATGTCCCACTCCTCCGCTGACGGCCGGGTCAGGGAAATCCGAATCAGGCGTGCCTCCGCAGCTCTGCCAAAGTCCTAGCAAAGTCCTCAGGGCAGGCAGGAGACCAGAAAGTGACTTCAGCAAGATATGTTTAGACTTTGCCTGACTCAGAGAATGCCAGAAAGCAGGTCCTTTATATAGGCCATGGGGTGTGGCTCCATGACTCAGCACTTATCCAGGCCTGCCCCTCCCTTCCTTCTGTTGCCTCCATCTATCAAGTCTTCTGACGCGAAGGTCACTCCAGTCTGCAGCTGTTGGCAATTGACCTCCCTCAGGCTCACATGCTGTGGAGGAAGGGGAGGGGTCTAGTTGCTCCGTTTGCCTGGGCATGGAGCCAGAGCTGGGGGCTGGAGATACTTCCTCCTCTTCAGCCTGTCTGGACATGGAGCCAGGGCTGGGGCCGGGAGGCATACTAGGACATTCCTCCGTGTTCGGAAGCAGATAAGAAGGCCCCGACTGTGGTGAGATCGGACGAGACACAACAAACAAACATGATTGGGGACTGGAGGCTAAAACTTATGAAGAACAGTTGCAGGAAACGGGTATGTCTAGTTTAATGAAAAGAAGGACTAGGGAAGACATGACAGCAGTCTTCCAATATCTCAGGGGCTGCCACAAAGAAGAGGGAGTCAAGCTATTCTCCAAAGCACCTGAGGGTAGAAGAAGAAGCAATGGGTGGAAACTAATCAAGGAGCGAAGCAACCTAGAACTAAGGAGAAATTTCCTGACAGTGAGAACAATCAATCAGTGGTACGACTTGCCTCCAGAAATTGTGAATGCTAGACATTTTTATGAAGAGATTGGACAACCTTTTGTCTGAAATTGTATAGGATTTCCTGCCTAAGCAGGGGGTTGGACTAGAAGACCTCCAAGGTCCCTTCCAACTCTGTTTTTCTGTTCTGTTCTGTTCTAGTCATTTCATATTGATTGCCTTGGATTCTTGGCTGGGGTAGAAAATTCAGTAAGAATGAAAGTTTGGAAGGAAATGAATTCAGCTTTAAGATAATCTTCAAGTTTCCAAGCAGATGTATAGCCAGTATTATTCTGAAAAGGGACATACTGTCTTGGAGGTCAAACTAATGCTAAAGGTCAAACTGTCAGAATGCAATACTTTTAGCAACAACAGCTGGCTAGTGAGCAAAATTGTTAACAGATGGAAATGGGTCTCAGTTGTGTTGAATGACAGCAGCAGAGATGAGAAATTTTGTGGACTTGAGATATCACAGTTGGAGACTTACCAGTTTTTAATCTTACTGGCTTGAAAATAACGGAATAACGGAGTTGGAAGGGAGATCTTTTAGTCTCCTGCTCAAGCAGGAGACCCTATACCATTTTAGACAAATGGCTGTCCAATTTCTTCTTAAACGCCTCCATTCATGGAGCACCACAACTCCTGAAGGCAAGCTCTTCCACTGATTAATTGTTCGAACTGTCCAAAAATTTCTCCTTAGTTCTAGATTGCTTCTCTCCTTGATTAGATTCCATCCATTGCTTCTCGTTCTGCCTTCAGGTGTTTTGCAACATCCAACTTGTGATGCATTTACCAGAATATTTTTTGAACAGTACCACTGAATCTTGGAACAGTATCAACCTTTCCACCTACACAGCCTTTTTTTTTTTTATCCAACTCAGCTTCAGTTATTATTAACAGTCTATTTTGTCAAAACTATTGAAAAGGGCAAAAGCTTAAGTCTTCCTTCTTTTGAACCTTGTCAAAATAAAGACTCCTTTGAGTCAGCTCTTGGTGACTTCGTAGACAACCAAGGCAAATTTCTTTAATGGGGTCAAAGACCAATACGAAATAAAACCTAATAATAAAAAAGTACAAAAACTTTTTAAAAAAAAAAACAAAACTAAAGTTTAATTGTATCTATCGGTTGACTGCATTTTGCATACAATGAAATAGAATGTTGCTGCCTTTAAGCAGATAACTTAGACAACTTAGAACTTTGCCATCTTTGGTCTGACCTAAGCATAGTACATAAAATCATCTGCTACAATGTCCTACCAGCCAATGAATACTTCAGCTTCTACCAAAACAATACAAGAGCACACAATAGGTACAAACTCATGGTAAACCGATCCAAACCAGACTGCAGAAAATACGACTTCAGTAACAGAGTTGTCAACACCTGGAATACACTACCTGACTCTGTGGTTTCTTCCCCAAATCCCCAAAACTTTAACCTTAGATTGTCTACTGTAGACCTCAACTCATTCCTAAGAGGTCTGTAAGGGGCGTGCATAAGAGCACCAGCGTGCCTACCGTCCCTGTCCTAATGTTTTCTTTTATTCATATCCTTTTCATGTATTTATAATTATGTTTATACTTGTATCTGTCATAAAATACATGCCTGACAAAATAAATAAAATAAAATAAATAAATAAAAAATAAAATATAAAGTTATGGGTATCTGTGAGTAATAATTTCCCCTGAAAATAAGACCTCCCTGGATAATAAGCCCAATCAGGCTTTTGAGTGCATGCACTAAAATAAGCCGCCCCCCCAAAAAAAAAAGCCCTTCACAAAAATAAGCTCTCCCCGAAAATATTGAAACACATGCGCAGCCAGTCCCCGCCATTTCCCCTGGTTAGGGTTAGGGAGACAGAGCTGGAAATCAGATAAGATGGCAAGAGTCCCATCTTGCTCCACATGTTCCAAAATAATAAGACCTCCTCAAAAATAACAGGGGCCTCTGTGGCTCAGACTGCTAATGCAGTCTGTTATTAACAGCAGCTGCCTGCAATTACTGCAGGTTCTAGTCCCACCAGGCCCAAGGTTGACTCAGCCTTCCATCGTTTATAAAGTAGGTAAAATGAGGACCCAGATTGTTGGGGGCAATAAGTTGACTTTGTATATAAATATACAAATAGAATGAAGACTATTGCTAACATAGTGTAAGCCGCCCTGAGTCTTCGGAGAAGGGCGGGATATAAATGCAAATAAAAAAATAAAAAAAATAAAAAAAATAAGGCCAAGCGGGTTCAAAAATATATATATATATACAACAGGGTCTTATTTTCGGGGAAACATGGTATATCCAATCCAAGATTATCATCTCTGACCATGTGTATACACACACACACACACACACACACACACACACACACACACACACACACACACACACAGGTTTTGGTATGTTCGGGTCTTTTCCCGTGTAAGGTTGAAAGTATTTAGGCAACGTTTAGATGAGGTCTCACTCATCATCTTCAGGCTGGAGTTTTTGGCTTTGTGCTTATGCAAGCAAAACGTTGCCTAAATACTTTCAACCTTACATGGGAAAAGACCCGAACATACCAAAACCTGCATACATATACCTGTGAAAACCTACAAAAATAAACAAATAGATAGATAGATAGATAGATAGATAGATAGATAGATAGATAGATAGATAGATAGATAGATAGATAGATAGATAGATAGGCAATACTGTATAATACAATGTGTTTAGCAGTTTTGATAGCCCATTTACTCCGTGGGGAGACTTTATATATTCAGAATGTTTTCTTGAGGGCTGGAACTCGCATTGATGTCTGGAACCTTAGACAAAAGAAGGACTAGGGGTGACATGATAGCAGTATTACAGTATTTGAGGGGCTGTCACAAAGAAGAGGAGTGTCAACTTATTTTCCAAAGCATCAGAGAGCAAGACAAGAAACAATGGATGGAAAGGAAACGAGGAGAGAAGCAACCTGGAATTAAGGAGAAACTTCCTAACAGGTAGGGCAATTAACCAGTGGAACAGCTTTCATCCAGAAGTTTTAGGTGCTTCAATACTGGAGGGTTTTAAGAAAAGACCAGACAGCTACCTATCTGAAATAGTTTAGGGTATCCTTCTTGAACAGGGGGTTGGATTAGAAGACCTCCAAGGCCCCTTCCGGCTCTATTCCAGGGGTGAAATGCTACCAGTTCAGCTCGGTTCACCTGAACCGGTAGTAAAAAATGCTACCTGTTCACCGATCCGGTAGTAAAAAAAATGTAAAAAGAAAGAGTTCCGACTACCAGATGAGCAACAGAAGATTTTTTTTAACTTTTTAAGCATTTTTTACTACCAGTTAGAGCGAATAGGTAGTAAAAAATGCTTTAAAAAAGTAAAAAAAAAAAAAAAAAGGATTAGACGATCGCGCGACACAGCTGTGACCTTCCAAGCCTTTTTTTTTTTTTTACTTTTTTAAAGCATCTTTTTACTACCTATTCTCCCGAACCGGTAGTAAAAAAATGCTTCAAAAAGGTAAAAAAAAAGGGTTCCCAAGATCACAGCAGTGTCATGCGATCGTCGGAACCTTTTATTTTTTTAACTTTTTTAAAGCATTTTTTTTACTACTGGTTTGGGTGATCACATGGCACAGCTGGGATTGTTGAAGACTTCTTTTTTTTTTTACTTTTTTAAAGCATTTTTTTACTACCTATTCGCCCGAACCGGTAGTAAAAAAATGCTTTAAAAAAGTTTTTTAAAAGGTTCCCAAGATCATGTGCCACAGCTGATTCCCCCACCCTGCTGTTCTACTAAAGTTCCCAAGCCTTCTTTTGGTCTGAATTGCGGATGTGTACACACAGTGCGTGCTTGGCGCCCAGCGTGCATGAGTGGCCAGCAAACCAGTTCAGATTTCACCACTGTTCTATTCTATATTAAATTCTAAATAAACCAGAACAGAACAATGGTTTGAGCCAAGAGTCCTGTTCTGTCCCCCTTTGCCTCCATCCGAGCGATGGCTTAATTAGCCGGCACTATCAGCTCTGGCAGCAAACTAGCGAGGCTCTGCCAAGTGACTCTGTTATCTCCCTTGATGCCGATGAGTCACCCAGGAACAAACAGTACTTCAGCTCTAGTTAAGCAGTTAATTTGCCTCCTACGAAGGGCATAGCAGCTCTCGCTGGTTTTATATCCTGTGGGGTATGGCTCCATGACTCAGCACTTCCTAGGCCTGCCCCACCCCTGCTTCTGTTGTTCCTGCCTCTCCTGCCTATGAAACCTAGGGTCCAGCCAGGTCTGATTGCCATCAGCTGGGTCGGGAGGCATGGCCTGGGGGGGGAGAGTCAGGGGACAGAGGCCTCATTATCTTTTCCACCTGGCCTGCTTCTGGCTCCTGGAGCTGAGCCAGAGAAGCCGGTGCTCCCGAGGTAAGTCCTGATGGCCCTTCCCCCTCACTTTCCAAGTCACTTTTTGGCAGGGGGCCCAGCTCGGGGGGCACAGACACAACAAGTCCCTTATTTCTTCTCCTCTCATGAAAATGTTTGCTGTAGTTAAGTACACAAATATAGAAGAAGAGGACACAACAAAGCGGCTTTAACATCTGTGTTAGACTTCTTCAAGCTATGATGTGAAACCTACCTTCCACTTTTCAGAATGCTGTCAGCCCAATAAAGCTAGCTCAAAGCCCAATGTCCCTTTGTACTGTACTTCGCTTTGCCAAAATTTAAATTGCTTGAAATAGATATGCAAAAAGCAAATCAAACAATCAAAGGGACCAGATATCTGTTGGTTCCTCTGGGAAGCTCCTTTATTTTGTTACAGGCTTTCAAAGAGAATCCGAGGCAGTTTTTGATGAAGCCTGCCAGATTTCAGAATTTGCTTTATATATGTGGATACCATCAACGTAAAAACATGACTTTAAAAGAAGTTCTGCCATCCTGCTTGCCTCTTTTCCTAAGCAAAATATTTGCATGAACTCAGTGAGAAGGCTCCGCAAAGAAGAAACCTACAGGGATTTTAATTTTCGCATTGCTTGGAAAAGCAATCCTGTTCCTTTTCTTTTTTCTGTCAAAAGTTTTTTTTTTATTTTATAGACAAACAAACATACACTACATAATCAATCATTCAGTGTATTATCTGAGTACATTTTTGTGTCTTCTTCTTGCTCCTCCAGTATTTATCATTTCTTAATATTATCATTTCATTTAGAATTAGAATAGAATTGAATTTTTTTTATTGGCCAAGTGTGATTGGACACACAAGGAATTTGTCTTGATCCATATGCTCTCAGTGTACATAAAAGAAAAGTTACGTTCATCAAGAATTCTAACGTACAACACTTAATGATAATCATAGGCTACAAATAAGCAATCAGGAAACAGTATCAATATAAATAAGGGGCCTCTGGTGGCGCAACAGGCTAATGCAGCCTATTATTAACAGCAGCTGCTTGCAATTACTGCAGGTTCAAGTCCCACCAGGCCCAAGGTTGACTCAGCCTTCCATCCTTTATAAGGTAGGTAAAATGAGGACCCAGATTGTTGGGGGGCAATAAGTTGACTTTGTATATAATATACAAATGGATGAAGACTATTGCTTGACATAGTGTAAGCCGCCCTGAGTCTTTGGAGAAGGGCGGGATATAAATGCAAAAAAAAAAAAATTGTAAGGATACAAGCAACAAAGTTACAGTCATACACTCATAAGTGGAAGGAGATGGGTGGTGGGAAGAATGAGAAGATTAATAGTAGTGCAAATTTAGTAAATTGTTTGTCAGTGTTGAGGGAATTATTTGTTTAGCAGAGTGATGGCCTTTGGGAAGAAATTGCTCTTGTGTCTAGTTGTTCAGGTGTGCAGTGCTCTGTAGCCTCGTTTTGAGGGTAGGAGTTGAAACAGTTTATGTCCAGGATGTGAGGGGTCTGTAAATATTTTCACAGCCCTCTTTTTAATTCGTGCATTATACAGGTCCCCAATGGAAGGCAGGTTGGTAGCCATTGTTTTTTTCTGCAGTTCTAATGATCCTCTGAAGTCTGTGTCTGTCTTGTTGGGTTGTAGAACCAAACCAGATAGTTATAGAGGTACAGATGACATTTATTATAACCACATTTTTTGCTTTTCTATTAATACATTTATCTACTTGCTTTTCTATTAATACACTTATCTATCTTCTTTCTTCTCTTTCTTCATTACAACATTGCCCTATATATATCTGTTCTCCAACCAATAATAAAATTGCCCCATGTTTTAAAATATTCCGATTCCTCTCTTTCTTTAAGTGTCAAAGTCAATCTATTCATTTCTGCACAATCCCTTATTTTCTTAATTATTTCTCCCTCCATAGGGATTTTCTCTGCTTTCCATCTTTGCGGAAATACTATTCTCGCAATCCTGGTTCTTTAAGTAACCACTTTATACCCAATGATATTAGGAAAAAAAAATAATCTCTCTTGATCAGGTTATAGATAATAGCTAAAAATTCTACCCTTACCCTCCAATTCTAGATGAAAATCACTTTTTTGAAAGATTCTCGGTCATCCAAGTCATGGTTGTCCCAAAGGTGCTTTTTCAGGAGGCAACTGAACTTTCTTCTTTTTAATAATAATAATAACAACAACAACAACAACAACAACAACAACAACAACAACAACAGAGTTGGAAGGGACCTTGGAGGCCTTCTAGTCCAACCCCCTACCCAGGCAGGAAATCCTACACCACTTCAGACAAATGGTTATCCAAGATCTTTTTAATAACTTCCAGTGTTGGAACATTTGCAACTTCTGCAGGCAAGTCGTTCCACTGATTAATTGTTCTAACTGTCAGGAAATTTCTCCTTGGTTCTAAGTTGTTTCTCTCCTTGATCAGTTTCCACCCATTGTTTCTTCTTCTATCCTCAGGTGCTTTGGAGAAGAGCTTGACTCCCTCTTCTTTGTGGCAACCCCTGAGATATTGGAACGCTCTTATCATGTCTCCCCTAGTCCTTCTTTTCATTAAACTAGACATTTGAAGACGTTTCACTTCTTATGCAAGAAACGCCTTCAGTTCAAAGCTTCTTCAGAGGTGAAGAAGCTTCTTGGATGAGAAGCGAAACATCTTCAAAGAAAAACAAGAAAGTCCAGTTGCCTCTTGAAAAAAAGATAAACACCTTTGGGACATTTTCTTTTGAGAATCAACCTTGTTTCCAGGGTGACATTTTGATGTCCTGTGCACTTTGACCTCCATAACATGGAGATGAAGAGATTCAGAAGCACCTTCTCCAAGTTCTGTCTGGACACTTTATGGAAAGAAGAAGCAGGGTGTGGAGAAAGTTGAAACAATTAACAGAAATCTATAGAAGTGCAAGATGTCAGGCAATGTCAGGCATCGTTCTGTTGACAGATAGACCTGTCAGTTCCCTTGCTAATTTGGTCTTAGCTGTTCTCTTTTCCCCAGTTTCCAACTGTCTTTCTTAGAATGACAAGGGTCTGGAGCAAGGGTCTCCAACCTTGGCAACTTTAAGCCTGGTGGACTTCAACTCCCAGAACCTGGGAGTTGAAGTCCTCCAGGCATAAAGTTGCCAAGGTTGGAGACCCCTGGTCTGGAGAGTTGGTTGGAATTTGTTCTGAGGTAAATCCCACGCAAAGAGAGCTAGCAAATGTTCAGAATGAAACCTTGGTTTCGAATTGCTTGATTTTTCAACCGTTTCACCTTTTCAAGGCACAACTGCTACTTAGCTTTAAAATTTAATAATCAGGTTGGCGTCACTCTGGATCTAAATCAGATTCCAGATGATTACACGCTTCTTCTCGCTTTCCCTGTATTCATCCCCCAATTTAGAGGCTATCAGATTCCCGAGACTGAAAACAGATTTCTGCTATTAAGAATCAGTGTTGCATTTCTAAGCAGCTGTCAAGTTGTCGGGCAAAATGTAGGACAGCTCAAATCCTTCTGATTCAAGCCTCAAATGCTAAACAGAGCAACCTTCATATTGCCCAATAAATAATCAGGCGATTATTATATAGATACGGAATTTGTATCAAGCTTCACAGATCTGGACTCAGCAATGCATCTCAGTCCCCTTCCCCCAGCCCCGATTTCTCATGGCTTAACTAGATCATTTGGGTCAGACTCACCTGAACACACAATATAAACATCTGGATAAGCTTTGAACATCTGCTTATTGTCTACCTAACAATGCAGCTCCTTCCTCGGATACTCAACAGTTACATAGCAGTTGAAACTCACTGTGTTTTCTTCTCAAATTTCTCATATTTTAATATAATCCATTCTGCCTTGCATGCTTTTCAAGCTAAGCAGTTCAGGGTGATGTTATACAAATGATGCCTCTTCTTTGAGGACATCTGGTTCCCAGATACCTGATCTATAGAGTACCAAGAGGGCCATAAAGACTTTAGACTAGACTGGAAAGTTGGAAAAATGTCCCAAGAGTTTGTGACATTATATACATCTATCTATCTATCTATCTATCTATCTATCTATCTATCTATCTATCTATCTATCTATCTATCTATCTATCATCTATCATCTATCATCTATCATCTATCTATCTATCTATCTATCTATCTAGTTTCTCTATCTGTTTATCCTATCATCCATCCATCCACCCATCCATCATATATTTCTCTCTCTCTGTCTCTTTCTCTCTCTCTCTCTCTCTCTCTCTCTTTCTCTCCTCTCCAGATACATGCACCCACATGTGATCTTTTATTCAGGTGACACCTCAGGGTGAAACCTTAATTTTTGAGATCAACCATGGTTTGCAAACATATTAACTTCTTTACCATAGACAAAGGCATCCTGAAATGCGGGCCAACACGTATTTTCGCCTCTACTTTCCAGGAAATTATGAATTATCAGTTATTCAATAAAACAAGGACAGAATTGTCTCCAAGAAGTGCCTCCAGTTTACTTGGACACCGTCAGAAGAAGCGAGACTGTGCAAATCAAGGCATGGAAGGTAACCATCCAAATTAGGAAAAGATGCATTTGCTTGGAAAAGTTCCCCACGAAGTCCTCAGCTGGAATGCTGACATGGGCTCCAAATCCTATTTTGTCCTTAGAATCCGGATCTTTGCAGAGTCCAGTGAGTGGTATTAAAACTTAAATCTTATTATTTATTAGTGAGATTTACTGGTTTTAATCTTACTGAGATTTACTGGTTTAGACCTAAGAGGCTAGTGACTTCTCCCACCGGTTTCAGGTTCCTTCAAAATTCATCCAGAACTTTCAACTGGGTGAGGCTTCCAGATGGAACCCCAAGCAATGTTTTTAAGAAGTCGTTGATCTGCTTCGTCCCTCCCTTCGTTTTATTTTAATCATTGTCAACCGACATTGGCACAGCAATAGCAGCTTTCACTATTGTCTAGGACATTCCCTTTCGTTCAAGCTTTGATTAATCACATTAGTTCCAGTCCACAAAGCATCTCTGCATTTGGACTCCTTAAAAGATTGGTTGGCTCCAAAGAAAGGGAGCCCGGATAGCACATTGATGAACTGAGCTGCAGAGACAGAAAAGGATTCCTGAAATCTAATTGGCATCAAAAATCAACTTGCTTCACGGAGTTTCTGGGCGGTTTTTTTTTTCTTTCTTTTTCTTTTTTTTGGTCTTCCTGGGACTTATGAAGTAATTGAATTTCAGCTCTCCAAATTGCACCATCGCTTCAGGAATGTCCAGAGGCATTCATAAGAAAAGTAGGGACGGGGTGGGGGAGGGAAACCGTTAATAACAGGAGCAGAGTTCTTGGAAAATACAGTGACACAAGAATGTAGTAAATAAATAAGCAAAGAAATGAATACATGAATATATGCAAAACCAGAAACATTTTCTAAAGTTTGTGATTTCCGCAGAGATTTTCTATAAGAAAAAGCAAGCAAGCAAACAAACAAATAGATGTTACATCAAACTCGTCAAGTTCATGAGAATTTCTACCTGGTTAGCTCTTAGTCATTAAAGAAGGAAAGTAAAGGTCCTTTTCCCCTAATTCCTCTGAACTTTATGTACCAATGGAAATTATATAGAGTAGAGGCTCGCTGTGCGATGAAACTTATATTCTGCAAAGATTTCCAAAAACAATTTTCTGCAGATTTTACCTTCGCTGTAGCAAGATCGGAGGAATAGTGATACCAATATCTATTTCCTTCTTTCCTTCCTTCCTTCCTTCCTTCCTTCCTTCCTTCCTTCCTTCCTTCCTCCCTCCCTCCCTCCCTCCCTCTCTCCCATCCCTTCTCCTTCCTTCCTCCTTGTTCCATCCCATCCCATCCCATCCCATATCCTCCCTCCCTCCCTCCCATCCCATCCCCTCGTTCCTTCCTTGCTCCATCCCATCCCATATCCATCCCATATCCATCCTTCTTTCTTCCTCCCTCCCTCCCTCCCTCCCTCCCTCCCTCCCATCCCTTCTCCTTCCTTCCTCCTTGCTCCATCCCATCCCATCCCATCTCATCCAATCCCATCCCATCCCATCTCCTCCCTCCTCCCTCCCTCCTCCCATCCCATCTCCTTCCTTCCTCCTTGCTCCATCCCATCCCATCCCATATCCTCCCTCCCTCCCTCCCTCCCATCCCATCCCGTCTCGTTCCTTCCTTGCTCCATCCCATCCCATCCCATATCCATCCCATATCCATCCTTCTTTCTTCCTTCTTTCCTTCCTTCCTTCCTCCCTCCCTCCCTCTTTCTTTCTTTCTTTCCTTCTTTCTTTCCTTCTTTCCTTCCTTCTTTCCTTCCTCCCTCCCTCCCTCCCTCTTTCTTTCTTTCTTTCTTTCCTGGGAGAAAGCTAGATATGCCATTTCTGAAAGAATCAGGTCTCACTAATTGTAGCAGCACATCTTACAATTATTGAGCATAACTGTCTTTTCTATTCGAAGACCTCATTATAACTTATCTTTGTTCCCATCAGAATTGTGATCAGCCTCTCAGTTATTTCTTTTTCCTTATACTTCAGACTATTTCATAGATAAAGGATGATTTTTCCAGGTATCCCCATTAGGCTGTAATTAAAAGCAAATAAAATATTTAAATGAATATGATTTAATTTTAAACGTTATCTAATTTATGACTTTTTTTTCCTTTAGATTAACCCAAACTTCAAGCTCCTTTCTTGCTCCAGATACTCTCCCAGCGTGATATAAACATTCAAACTATACATGAAATGTTTTTTCTATAGTCTTAGATATGCAAGGTTCACTTCTGAAATAAATAGCAGTTGAGGATACTTCAGCATTTCCAGTAGAGTTTGATCTATAATTCTGTGGCTGTCCATATAATGCTTGTAAATTACATGGTAAGCCTCTCCCTCTCCCTTTCTCTCCCTCTCTCCCTCTTTCTGCCTCTCTCTGTCTTCCTTTCTCTGGGTTTCTCTGTATCTGTGTCTGTCTGTCTGTCTGTCTGTCTGTCTGTCTGTCTGTCTCTCTCATTCTGTATGACTATAGGGCTACATCAAGGAGTTTGTTCTATACACATTTCTATGTGTGACTGTCCTCTCTCTCTCTCTCTTTCATCTATCATCTACCTACCTATTTCTCTAGCTCTATATTATCTCTCTCTCTAGTTCTCTATGTTTCTTTCTCTCTCTATCATTCTATCTCTCTATCTCACTGCCTGCCTATCTATCTATCTATCTATCTATCTATCTATCTATCTATCTATCTATCTATCCATCCATCCATCCATCCATCCATCCGTCCATCCATCCACTATCTATCCATCATCTATCTCTATCTGTATATCATATGTATC
Organism: Ahaetulla prasina; assembly: GCF_028640845.1. Taxonomy (NCBI): domain Eukaryota; kingdom Metazoa; phylum Chordata; class Lepidosauria; order Squamata; family Colubridae; genus Ahaetulla; species Ahaetulla prasina. The sequence goes on along the minus strand of NC_080543.1, from coordinate 133,568,728 downwards.
TATATTTTATATTTCTCTATTTCTCCCTCTCTCTTATTATCTATCTATCTATCTATCTATCTATCTATCTATCTATCTATCTATCCATCCATCCATCCATCCATCATCCATCATCCATCATCCATCATCCATCATCCATCCATCCATCCATCCATCCATCCATCTATCTATCTACAGTATCTATCTATCTATCTATCTATCTATCTATCTATCTATCTATCTATCTATCTATCTATCTATCTATCTATCTATCTATCTATCTATCTATCTATCTCAAAATCTCACTGTCATTCTATCTCTCTATCTCTCTTTATCTATCATCTATCTACCTATCTATCTACCTATCTATGTCTTTTGATATTGCAACCCTCTGTGAGATACGGATATGAATCCCTAACTTTAGGTCATCATTGGTAATGAGGAAAGGTTGCCTTGTGCAAATCAGCCCTTAAACTCTAAAGAACGCTTCCTCCATCACTGAACAGTTTTGCCAAAGTTTTTGTAAGTCTGAGAAGTTTTAAAGATTTCTTTTTCCAGCTAAGATTCACAGCAAGAATCAAGCCTCATCTTTCTAATTCATTTAAAGGCTTTGTTCAATGAAAACTTGCAGATGTGCTATCATTGCCCTCTTCATTAACTACCTGTCTTTGGTGTGGCTACAAGAAAAGTCATCGGAAACAAATGACTTGCAACGTTAAACAATTTTTTTAAAACAAGCTTTTTTTGCAATTTTGAGCTTTGTCAGAGCTCTTTTTTTTTTGGTCTGTCCATACATTGGTTGAATTGGGATGTATTTTGTGCATTGTAATTGTTCATCGATAGAGTAGCATGCTGGCTCTGAGGAAGAAAGACGGGTGGTGGGGGGGACGGTACAGAAATCCATGATCATTACTTGTTTTACAGATGACTCAGTGGAAGGTTTTGCTTCTTCTGTTTTTAACTTCAGATGTAAGATTGGATACAGACTTAAGCCCCATTGATTTCAGTTAGCTTACTGTAAGTTCATCATTTCCCATTAGATGGAAGCATCTGGTTCAATCTTGCTTAAACTCAGCCTAAGAACTCATCTATCTTTAACCCGATTCCATCTGAATCCAACATAGAGTTTATGCTCATTTTTTTTACAATAAACTGTACCTGCTTGGATCCCTCCTCAGTTCATAATGGTTGTGTCAGGACCCGCTTCGGCTACTGTCTCAAAAAACTAAAAGTCTTGAAGTGGTTTGCATTTCAAAAGGAACTTTTTACAGAGAGAGGGTGACTGCAGAGAAGTCAGCCAGAGTCTGAAATTCACTCATGAGGCTAACTTTTCCCTTCGACACCCACCCCCAATACCCCGTGTCCTTCTGTAGCCAGTAAAATTGTCAGACCTGGAAGCACCTCGGAGGGGTGGTTAGGTCTATGATTTTAACCCTCTGTATTACTCTCATTCCAGGACAAACTTTTCTGCTGGGTGTGGGGGGTGCTGTCAGGCCTTTCAGACCTGGAAGCCAACTTTTACATTTAGGCCTTCAGGCCTGCTACATTTTCAACTGTGGGAAAATGGGAGGTGGGATTGCACAGAGTATGAGTATTATGTACTCAAAATAACATTCCTTTCTCAGAGAGTCAAGGACGCCTTGCCCTGGCATCTGAAATCGGAAGACTGGGAGGTATCTCCAATTTGGATGGTGGATGATTGGATCATGTGATGGACATGTGGGTGCTGTGCAGGAGTGTTACTAGGAACTCTGACAAAAATGTCCCAAAGGTGTTTTGGAAACTCCAAGGTGGGATGGTTGGAACGCTGTGACCTTGAATACCAGTCTGGAACTGGTTGAGAGGGAGCCTAAACAGATGGCTAATTCTCCCCCCCCCAACTCACAAGCAGTTACAGCAAAAGCAAAAGTATGCAAAACATTCAACCCACAAAGCCTCCTTCTCCCCCTCATAATGGCAGCATTCCAACAGGGCCCTGATAGGTTGCATCTCCCCATAGGCAGCCATCTAATCTAAGGGAGTTCTGTCTTAAATCCAAGGATTTTTTTTTAAAAAAAAGTGGTCCAACCTATTTATAGAACAGGGGTCTCCAAACTTAGCAACTTTAAAACTTGTGGACTTCGGCTCCCAGAATTCCCCAGCCAAAAATTGAAGTCCACAAGTCTTAAAGTTGTCAAGTCTGGAGATCCTGGTATAGCTTACAGATTAACATAGTTGGAAGGGACTTTATAGGTCAACTAGTCCAACAGTCCAAGCAGGAGATCCTACACCATTTCTGACAGATGGCAGACCAATCTCTTCTTGAAAGCCTCCAGGGATGAAGCTCCCACAACTTCTGAAGGCAACTTCAGAAGGTTGATAGTTCTTACTGTCAGAAAGTTTCTCCTTATTTCTAGGTTGAATCTCTCCTTGGTCAGTTTCCATCCATTATTCCTTGTCTGGCCTTCAGGTGCCTTGGCAAATAGCTTGACCCCCTTCTCTCTGGGGCAGCCCCTCAAATACTGGGACACTGCTATCATGTCTCCCCTGGTCCTTCTCTTCATTGAGACAAAGGCCTTTGATGGACATATTAAAGAACTGTTAATCAGGCAAAGTGGGGGGAGGGGGTTCAAACATTTTTAAAGCTCTAAGAAATGAGATAATATTCAGAAGTGACTCAGGCAATGCCTTCCTGATTCACTGGACTATAAGAAAGGGAAGGAAGTATAGTACAGTGATATTTACAAGACTCTGTTATGCAAACTACATGAAAGTAACTTTTACCTTTTCTATGGAGTAAATCTCCTGGTCTGGTCTACCTAATGAAGCTGGACACCCAAGGACACCCATGGACACCCAAGATTCTGACATATCTGCTTTAATGCCTCCATTTTAAATTGTCAACTTAGAACCATTTTAAATTGTCAACTTAGAACCAAACCTGGCAGCAGTCATTTTTTTGTTCCTCAGTTGCCACACAGAGGGGGAAGAGGGGAAAAGGAGGTTGGAATGCCTTACTAGGCACAACAGAGAGCTTTCTCTTGAGAACCAAGGTCATCTCTACTGGCAACAGATAAGGTCGGGGAAGGAGTGCCAGGAGCGCCCGCCAATTAACCCAATTGGCCAGCATAACCTGTGACACTTGGGGATGGGGTTGTTTCCCATTTTTAATTATGCTGAAACCACATGAATTATTTAGAGTTGGTTTTCCTTTAGAGCTGTGCTGATATGATGTACTCAATAAAGAAGTTTTGAGGAGGATTCCAGTCTCAGAATTCTGATTTGCTTGGGTTCATTAGTTGGAGCCTTGACATTAAGCCCTTTTATCAATGGAAAGGAGCACAATGACTCGACTGGTTGGGACACTGAGCAGGAGGTTAGCAAGCCCGTGTTCGAAACCCTGCTGTTGGGTGGGGTTAAGCTCCTGTCCTTCTCTCCAGCACTT